>NW_021604782.1:10383363-10430906 GCF_004785775.1 Grammomys surdaster | reverse complement strand
TGTATCCACTTGTCCAGACACCCTCACCTCAAAGAGTGCTGATTGTATCCACTGGTTAAGACACTCTCACATCAGATTGCTGAATGTATCCACTGGTTTCTTCTCGCTTTCACTCCATCTTTGCATTCCTGAGTCCATTGGAGTTATAAAATTTGCATTTCTGTACAGTTAATTAGTAAGCATAGCCATGTTTTTGCATCTTCACTTCCCAGTTAGGATAGTAAGGAGTAACATTTCTTCTACACGCAGGTCCAATCTGCTTCAAGGTGCTTGTAGTCTCACACAGTGAGTTCCAGCATCTTCCTTCATTGGTGGCTTTCTGAAAGAATTTGTAGAAGTCTGAAATTGTTTCTTGACAGTTTCTTAGAACTCATTTCTAAAATTTACAGGCCTAATTGTTTTCTTCAAAAACAATGAATTATAAGGGTCTGGTGGCACAAACCTGTAATTCCAGCTACTCAGGAGACTGAGGCAAGAGCATTATAGACTGAGCCTGCCTGGGCTTCTGAGGGAGTTCAGTACTAGCCTAGGCAACCTAGTGAGACTCCATCTCAAAGTAAAACATGAAAAGAAATCTGGGGGCATAGCTCAGAGGCAGAGAATTTGCTTCACATGCATAAGGCCCAAAGTTCATTCCCTAGTACTATGAAAACCAGAAAAACAAAACCATGTGATACATTGTTAAGGTTTCCTACTGCTTGATTCAGCTATAAACAGCATAGAGGTAGACTTAGTCTAGTTTGTTTTACACATTCGATTTCTTTCCATACATCTGTTCATAGTTTCTTTCCATCTGTGGCTGTCCCCCTTTTCCATTTGTAACATTCTACATTTGTATGTTCTCTTTTAATTGTATCAATCTGGCCAGAGGGTTTTTTTTATACAATTAGTATTTTCAATCTTTTCGTTGCATAATTATTCCCAATTTTATTAATCTCTGCTATAATCCCCTCTCTTCCTGTTTCTTTTCTTGACTTATTTATTTATCTTAATTTAATTTTTAGCATTTCTGTGTGGTCAGTGAAAGCTACAAATATTTTATTTCGACACACAAACTTTCAGCAGGCCCACTGATATATCAGGTCATTGTATTTATCCTACTTACACTAGTGAGAGTTTACAGAGACTCCTTTTTATTATTTGTGTGTATATGCAAGTGCACGTGTGCGTGTGTGTGAGTGTGTATCAAGAAGGCCAGAGAAGGCAGTTACAGGCAGCTGTGAAGGGCCTGCTGTGGGTGTTGGGTACTGAACTCCAGTCCTTGGAAGAGCATCTAAGAAGACCATCTCTCTAGAACTTGTTAAAATTTTTGTTATTTCTTTATTTGCGTCTGTGTATCTGTGTGAGTCCATATGCGTGCATACATTTAGAGGCCAGAAGAGGAAGTCAGATCGCCTGAAGCTGGAGTTACAGGTATTTATGGAATGCCCTGTCTGTGACTTGGGAGCTGAGATCTGAACGCTGGTCCTCGTAACTGTGCAGCTAGGACTTTTAACTACTGAGCCATCTCAAGAGCTCACAGCTGAGCATTTTAAATCTCTACGTTTGCTTCTTTCCCAAAATTTGTGAAAAAATGTCAACCATCATTTGTTTAATTCTGCCAACCCAATTCTCTCTACCATTTCAGAGTCTGACTACATATATGTTATATTATCTGATATAATCCCCTAGGCTTATTTTAGAGCAATTATTGTGTGTGCATGTGTGAAAGTTGGAGAACAGCTTGTGAGAATCTCTTTTCTTCTACCATGTGGCTCCCGAAGATTGGGCTTATGGCAAGTAGCCTTTGAGTCCCCTTGCCAGCCCTCTGTTCAATGGTTTTATAGCTCTACAGATCTCTAGAAACCTTGTGTCATGAACGGCACACAGTGTCCACCATTATCAACATTGGGTATTCAGTGTGTGCCTTCATCTGATCCGCCCACAGTGACAGGGTATTTGAGGCTGAAGCCTGTCCTTTCTTGGAGTCCCTCAGTTCTTGTCTCAACTGTTCACCCAGAACAGCTGCCAGTGTTCTCAGGCTCCACTGGGCTATGGCATCTTCTCAGACTTGCCTTGTTCTGCAGGACACTGGCATTTTAGAAAGCACTAGTCGGGTATTTTGTATAATGTCCTTCTTCTAGGACTACCCTGTTTTTCCATCGTTAGATGGGGGCGGTGGGTGGAGGGACACAAGGTAGACACTGATTATATCACATCATAGTAAGGGGTCTATAATCAGCGTGACATGCTGCTACTGTTGCTGACCTGATCTCCTGTCCTAGGAATGTCTGCAAGGTTCTTCCCCATCCCACACTTTGCTCTTTGTGAGGTCCTCATGCGCAGCCATACTTCTGGAGGGAACGCTGTTTCACAGTCGTGAGAATGAACCATCTATGCACAGTGTTGAGAATTCTTCCACACAGGAGATTTTTCTGATCCCGTTGAGTTACTTACCCATTCATTAATCATTAATAGCAGAATGGAGTAGCAGAGTTATTGGATACTTTGAGTTATAATGCAATATTACTTTATTTTGTTGCTCAGATTATTCCATCTTTGCCCTGTGGGAGCTCTTTCAGTTGGCTTTCTATGTGCTTTTGACCCTGCTGCCCCCATTATTATAAGGACTGTTTTAATTTAATTTTTATTTTAATTTTTTTTGCAACGCTAGGAATTCGACCCAGGGGCCTCACACAAGCTAAACAAGCACTCTACCACTGAGCTACAGTCCCCACTGAGCTACAATCCCCAGCCCTGGTTTTAGTTCTTAGCATTAAGAATATGCTGGCCAGAGTAGACATTAGGTGTCTTCCTCAATTGCTCTCCATCTTGGTTTTGTTTTTTTTTTTTTTTGAGACAAAGTCTCTTGCTGAACCTAGAGCTCAGATTCAGTAAGACTAGCCATCCAGTGAGCCTCAGAGATCATCTGGCTTCTACCACTTCAGTGCTGGGATTTATAGTTATATACTGCCAAGCCAGTTGTGTGTGTGTGAGAGTGTGTGTGTGTGTGTGTGTGTCCTTATGTGTCAAGCAGTTTACCAACTAAGCCATCTCCTTAATGCTCAGTATTTATTTTCTATATATTAGATAAGATGTAGGTGTTACAATCTGGGGTATTTCACATCTTGTTGGTTGCTTTTTTTTCATAATGGCTCTGATAAAGTTTCCAGCTGAGACTGAGGAATTTTCAGGAGAGTCACTTTTTCACTTAGCGCACTGTCAGCTTGTAAACCTGAAGGCTGTAGTGAAGGTGGGATCCATGGTGTTGTGGTCAAGCATAAGCAAGAGCGCTCGTCCCTGAGCCACCACAGAGGATGAGGGTCTCGGGACCACTGCATCATTCATGAGGGCATTCTGCCTAGAAGTGGTTTTCATTTAGGGCTTTTTTTCCCCCAGCATGTCATTGAGGCATTAGAAAAAGGCAGCTTTTGCCCAAAATAGCACATTTTGATTCATCATCATTTAAGAAAAAAAAAAGATGCAATGAAACAAGCAGTAACTTCAAAAATCCTTTTAACTCAACTAATACACATTTGGTTTTGCTTCAGCAGAGAAAGAGGACTGATTTCAGAGGATGAGCGAGCTCACAGGACATTGGATAAGTCCACAGAGTGACAGGAAACCTGTGTTCCGTCCAAACCAGTGCCCAACGGCATGCTCCAGAAGGGACCCACAGAAACATTAGCAGGGTGGCCACAATCACCAACCCCATAACTGGCTCCTGTGACCCCAGTCCCCATCTCTGTGCCCTGGACTGTGGCTGCCACCTCCTACAGTCATTCTGGAAATCTGCAGAGTCCTCAGTTCTTTATATCACTGGTTTCTATTTCAAAGTGAGCTGGTGTATCCAGATAGCAAGTAAACTATCTACACCCTATAGCTGCAAGGGAGGCTGGGAGGGTGAGTGTCTACAACTCATCTTTTAAAAGATGGTGTTTCAAGAGAAAAACCTCTCCAATTACACAGTGGGGCATGTGCCTTGCCTCATCATGCTTTGTTTTACTGCCTTGAGGAGATTCTCAGTTTTTAAAAGTCCTGTGACATCCTAATGTCCAGTAAGTTTGTCAACCTTGTTGTTTTCTAATACCTTAGATGACTTAGAATTTTTAAGCAATGGAATATTTTTAAGGGATACGGTTTTTAATATACATTGCTTCATACTTAACAAAGTCCAGTTGAGCATAAATACTTTTATATGCACTGAGAAGGCAATGACTTATTGACTCTCTTTACTGTGACACTCACTGTGGTGCAGTGGTCTGGGCCTGCAGCATCTCTGAGGTCAGCACGTAGCAAATGTGGAGTGTGGCAGGGCTTGAAACAGAGATGATGAGCTGGTGTTACACACACTGGTTTCTAAGGACCAGGGACAAGTCAGAGGGAATTGATCAGATCCTTACCTAAGCCCAGATGAGCAGACTTGGAAGGCAGAAGGAAAGAAAATAATGGAAATAAATACTTTTTGCCTGATGAGAAGGACAATTGTGTCCTCTCCTTGGAGAGAGAATGGGGTCCTTTTTCTCCAAGGTGGTAGAGGACTCACTGGTTACAGACTCCATGAGTTAACAGAGAACCAAGCATCCCCAGTCCCCACCTGGAAGAAAAAATGATCAGGCAGAGAGGGACAATTTCTCCTCTTCCCTCTCTCTCTCTCCCTCTCCCTCTATCCCAAACTGCAGGGCTGCAGGGTCAAAGATAACTTTTTGGTTAACATTTACCAGATGTTTGACTCTGCACGTCTGAGAGTTTAAGTCACACACACACACACACACACACACACACACACAAACACTCATTTATTTCCTGCGAATAAGCAAAACACACTCTATCCTTAGAAATTCTGCATGTTCAGCAGGATATTTTTGGGCACTGAGGTGGATTGTAATGCAAATGCCCTTGATTTTCTTGGGATTCTCTTTCTCCTGTGAATCTCAGTTGAGTGACAGGCCCTCTTGAAATAAAGGCATTTCTGAGGGAGGAGTATTCTCCCCTCCCTGGTCAGATGTGCTCTGCAGCAGAACGTCCGTCCATTGGATGGGATTTGTTTAATGAGTCAGCATGCTATAGTACTCTCAAGAACAGAGACCTATGGGATGAAGAGAGGACCCGGGCAGGATTCAGATGGGGTCAGAGTGAGGCTCAAGATGCATAGAGTGGAAGCTATGGTCGTCATACCAAGGACCTGGGCCAGAATAGTTTGGAGGTAGTAATCAAATCACGTGTGCTGCTCCAGAGACAGAGGTGTGAGAAGGAAGGGCAGAGCTGCTTCATGTGGGAAGTCCAAGAGATCACATGCTAATCAGAGGGACCTGGGTTCAAAGGCTGTTGGGAGAATCAGTTTCTTTCACCTACAGGAGGCTTCTTGTGCAGAGTGGGAAATTGGACCAAGCCACTGGTGAGATCCCTTCTGTACGGGTGCTGTGATTCAGTGCTTGCCCATGTCTCCAGTAAAGTACTCCTTCATGATCCCCCATGGCTTCAGGTATCATGGCCCCACTCTTGGTCCAGCCTCTTTGTCCTGGTCTCTGCCATCTCTTGTGCCATTGCAACATTCTACTACCTGCTTTCAGATCCCACTTGGAGCTACTGTGACCGTTTTACTATGCTCTGTTTCTTCTGCGTCAAGACTTCCTTGACCCTTTGCCTGACCTCCTCGACCTTCATTTACTCAACTCTGTCTGTCTTTCCAGGGAAGCGATTTCAGAAGACCGTGAAATAACAAACACTTCAATGCTCAAGTTTCTTATATAAAATGGTGCAATGTTTACACATATCTTCCTGTATACTTCAACTATTTCCAGGTTACTTATGATATCCAATACAATGTAAACGGCATGTAAGGGGCCATATGGGTCAGGACATGTATGTGAGTTAGAACACTTGCCTAGCATGCAGTATGGCTTAGATTTGGTCTCCAGCACCACATAAATCATGTATGGCGACATAAGCCTGTAAAATCTCAATACTTGGGAGGTAGAGGGCAGGAAGATCAGAAGTTCAAGGTGACCTTTGGCTACATATCTAAGTTTGAGGCCAACCTGGGCTACATGAGATTCTATCCAAAAAGAGAAGCAATGGCACAGAAAAAGCTCTTTACATGTTTACACAGTTCTAATTCTTTCCAAATATTGTCCATAGCTGCTTAAATCTAAGAATGTAAACCCCGTGGATTCAGAAGCCAACTGAACAATCAAGAATGTAAAAACTGTAAGAGTCAAGAAAATGAAATCCAAGAAGAAGGTTAAGCTGATTGGATAACAAATGTTAGCACGTGTTAACGACAAATAGCAGGGCTAAGGCCAAGCTTAAATTATCCAAATAAATGTAAATAGGCTTATCTTCTGGACAAAAAGATTTCCTGATCAGCTCATTCAATAAAATTCAACTCCATTGTGTTTTAAAGACACACATTGAAAACTAAGTGATCCAGGGCAAATAGAAGATGGCCACAGTCAGAAGAAAACTGACAGCTTAACCTATAACAAGGTGAATTTGGGCCAAAGGACCTGAAACAAAATGAATCACTTGATTATCACAGGTTACAATTCATCTTAAAGATGAAACAGATGTTGTGGTGGTTTGAAAGAAAATGTCCCCCCACATAAGCCCATAGTGAGTAGCACTATTAGGAGGAGTGGCCTTGAGTGGGCGTGGCCTTGTTGGAGGAAGTGTGGGCAGGTTTAGAGGTCTCAGATGCTCAAGCTCTACCCAGTGTGGCTCACAGTTTCTTTTTGCTGCCTGTGGATCAAGATGTAGAACTCTTAGCTCCTTCTCCAGCACCATGTCTGCGCCTGGACACTGCCATGCTTTCTGGTATGATGATAATGCCTGTCTCAAACAAGGTGGAAGTCAAAGACCTGTCCTCTGATTTCCACATGAGATCCAGAGTACACATATGTGAGTGTTCTCATGTAACATTCACAGTACATGGGTCACACGCATGTGCATGTGTGCACACTCATGTATGTACACCACAATCTTCATAAAGCAAGAACAGTATGATATGCAAAAAGAAATGTATTCAAGCCGGGCAGTGGTGGTGCACGCCTTTAATCCCAGCACTTGGGAGGCAGAGGCAGGCAGATTTCTGAGTTCGAGGCCAGCCTGGTCTACATAGTGAGTTCCAGGACAGCCAGGACTATACAGAGAAACCCTGTCTCGAAAAAAACAAAAGCAAAAACAAACAAACAAAAAAAAGAAATGTATTCAAGCCTTCAATCATAAGTGAGATGCTTTAAATAATGCTCTCACTTCAAGAAAAGTAAAAGACACTTGGAAAGCTGAGGCAGAGGGATTGTTTCAAGTTCTGGGTCATGCTATGGAGTGAGATTATCTCAACAATATTAATAATAATTAAGGACAAAAATAATGAATGAGGTAAATCTATTTTACCATCTAAATATCTGCCCAGACAATTGACAATACAGCACTTCCTTAATTGTGAATTGAAACATTCACAAAAAGTCAACAAATTAGGCCACACTGGAAACCTTAATAGGTTACAGAAAAAAAAGTACAAAAAAAAACATGCAAATAGCATAATATGAGAATAAGGAATATCAGGAATTCAAAGTCAGCCTTAGCTACAATTGGAGTTCAAGTCCAGCCTAGACTACACAAAATTACATCTAAAAAACAAACAAACAAAAAACATGCCAGTAAGTTGGCTTAGAGGCAAAGACAGGAGCCGATAATCCTTACAACTTGATCCAAGCTTGAAACCCTAGTGTGGAAGAAGAGACTGACACCTGCACCTTATCCTCTGACCTCTGCATGTGCATCTCCCACCCGACGATTGCATCCCACATGTCTTGGTTCTGGAAACATGCCAGGGCAATGAGGGAAGGAAGAAACACAGGCACACAGACAGGCAGGTTGGGCAGTAGGCCAGGTACATTCTGACAGAGATGCAGCTAATACTACACAGCAACCTGGAACCTCGGTCCATTTGTTACTTTGTACAGTTTAACGAGTCTCAGTGGGAGGAGGCTAAGGTTGCTAAGGTTGGATCAACCAGAGGAAGCTGCGGCTTCTGGGTGTGGCACACAGGCCTGAGGAGGATTCCTTGATGTTTCTGTGGGTCTGAGGCATTACAGGCCTTGTCAATAATATACATTCCGGGTGGCATGTGCTCCTTATACATTCACACCCCACAAAAAAAGTAACAATTTTAATATAATTTTAAAAATTAAAAATAATAAGGAAACATACAAAATAAGAAATGCTTGGAGAAAGTATTCAGTGAAGCTGAAGTAGTGTGGAAGAATTCTTTGCTTAATGGTGAACATATAAAGTTTGAAAGCTTAGTGTAGGTAATGTTCAAGGAAAAAAAAATATAAGTCATCAGAATCGGCACAGTGGAGGCTGCCTGGATAGATCCAGTTTCACAGTAAGCAGAGAAAGTTATAGAACCCTTAGTCCACCCAAACAACATCACAACGAGATGATTCTGAAATGACAAAAAATCAGGTGATTTCAATGTTGCTTAAAGTGTTCAAAGAAACAAAAAACAATAGAAACTTACAGTTTTGGGGGTTAAAGTCAAAATAAAATTGGTAGGGAAACCTGACCAACATTGTATAAAAACTAAGGCTCCTGGCCAATCTCATGTCTCAGTCATTACACAAAAATCTTAATGAAATCTTATTAAGAAATCCAATAGCAGCTTGGAGAGATGGCTCAGCAGTTAAGAGCACTGGCTGCTCTTCCAAAGGTCCTGAGTTCAATTCCCAGCAACCACATGGTGGCTACCAACCAACTGTAATGGAGATCCAATGCCCTCTTCTGGTGTGTGTCTGAAGACAGCTACAGTGTACTCATGTACATGAAATAAATAAATAAATCTTAAAAATATCTAATAACGTACTTAAAATAACATAAAAAAATTAAGGATCGTTCAATATTATGGAATTTATATACCTCTGAATATTAATAAAAATTTATAATTAAATTTATAGTTAATTTAATGATAAAATTATGTGATCCTCTCCATAGATACTCTCTTATATGATCTTTCTCAAGATAGCTCTCAAATAATAAATTCAGCCCAGTCACAGTAAAAATGTCAATGCTTCTTTTTACCTGGAACTAGGAAACTCAATTCTCATATAGAGACACTCAGGGGCATTCAGAAAAAAGCAAAGAAAAACTTTGATGAATGCCCAGAAAGCTAGTTGTTCCCTTGGATATAAGAGAGAGTAACATCACATAACTTGACAGATAGATCAACAGAATAGAGAAAAGGGATCAGAAACAGATTTGCTATACATGGAAACATGGGGCTATTAAAGAGGGAATTGCAAATTCTTGGAAGAAATGTGGACGTTAAGATAAGCAATATTTAACAGTTAGATAGTCCATTCAGGGGGAAATCATTGGATCACTACATAGCCCTCTGATGAATTCATGACTTATGATGTCAAAGCATGCTTTATTCAAGATTTTTATTTTTAAGTGTGTGTGTGTGTGTGTGTGTGTGTCCATGTTCACATGAGTGCAGTTGCCCAAGGAGGCCAAAAGAGGGTGTTGGGTCCCCTAAAGCTAGAGCTACAGATAGCTGTGAGCCATGAGACACAGATGCTGGGAACTAAGCATGGGCTGTATGCAAGTGCAGTGCATGCCCTTTATCCCAGAGCCGTCTCTCCAGACCTTAACAATGTAACTCATGATGGAGCGAGAAAGAGAATCAGTCAGATGCCAACACTGCACGAGGCATTGCTTCAACTCTTTACTCTTAGACTTGGCAACGAAGGCAAAGAATTAAGCCCTTACTTTCTATTGTAGTAGGATATAGTCTATGCTATATAGTTGGTAGAAAATACAAGGAGTAAAGGAAAATGTAAATGACAATATAAAAAATAATCAGAAACTCCAAAACGTGACCAATTCATAAGACAGTAGCCTAGAATTTCCCACAGTCAATAAAGATAAGTGTATGAGATGTCCTAGATTAAAAAAAATAATAATAACAAGAGGCAACAGAGATGAAAAATGCCTAACCCTTGACTGGATCTTTCTTGAGGGGTTAGTAAAGGGTGGATATTGGATGGCTACATTCATAGTCAGCTTCCAGGTATTAAAACAAAATGCTGGAGATAACCAACCTATAAGGACAAAGGATTATTGTGGGCTCAGAGTCTTGTACCTTTTCTAAGTTCCCAAAACAGACATCATAGGTAAGCAGAGACGGTAAGACCGTGAGTAGAGTCTGGGCTGAAGTAGGGGTCGTTTCTGCCTTTCCGGGTGTTCCGGAAGGAAGAGCGCTGTCTGAGGAGAGAAAGAGGGACCAGGAATGGCGGCCTCAAGCGCTATGCTGAGAACGGGGGATTTCCTCTGCCTGGCCGCAGGCAGCCATTAAAGTCTGTTTACAGGGGAAAGACATGGGCAGGCAGTGGGGTGGTCATCACGTTCTTCCTTCCAAGTAGGAGGCCATTTAAAAATAAACGCAAACAAACAAAAACCCACAGAAAGAATTGGAGCAAATTTTTGATGTGTTATTTATGAACTGAGCATTGGTCAAGTGGAAAAATAAAACCTTAACAAGATTAAAAATTGATGTACAAAGAACCAGTTGGTGGCTTGTAAAAGCCCTTAGTTGAGAAGGGAAAATGAAAAGCTATTTCATAAAAGATTGAAGCTCTGGGGTACTCGGGCTTGGAGACCAGACAGCAGGCTTTCTGGGCACTAAGACTATTCAATACAGTGGAGTATGTGTGTCGTGGGAAGGCCTCGTGGGGTGCAGGCACTTTCTGTGCTGGTGGGGGCACTGGCTGCTGCCCAACAGCCTGGGGATCACCAAAGTGGGCTCCCACTTCTATCACATCGCTGGGCAAGATGCCAGAGTTGAGACGGACACAGAACCAGAGTCTCTCAAACATGAAGAAACAGTGTACGATGTCCTCTGCACCCTCAGTACGTGTGTCCTTCTCACCAAAGAGTCACATGGAGAGAGAGAGAGAGAGAGAGAGAGAGAGAGAGAGAGAGAGAGAGAGAGAGAACACATTTGTTATTTCTTTATTTCTGACTAAAAAAAAAAGAAAAAGCCACCACATCAAACCAATCCACTAGATTTTGGAAAATATTACAAAGAACAAGGAAGAAATGTCTTTTTAACAAAATCACTTGTCATTTTACTACATGGAGGTAGTTATATACAATAGTTCACACTGTGTTTTGTACTGGGCTTTCCTTGACTAGTAATACATAAGATTCTGCCTGTATAAATGAAAAATGTTCACTTAAGATCAAACTTTGATCTTTTTTCACTAGATATTCAATTTGCTCTTGATTTTTATTTCAGTTAAAAGTATGACTATAGTAAACAGTTTTGCATATTCTGGTTTACATATATGTATATGTGTATATATATATGTATGTGTATATAAAACTATATATTTTTTCCTTACCTGAAAATCACACTGTCTTGTGGCTTCCCATCTACAAAATCAACAGTCTTTTTTTCTCCTGAGAGCCACTTAGAATCTGGCTCAAAAAAGTCATCATCCCACCTCTCCTTGGACCAGAATTATGAGACAAAGACAGTAGCAAACTGACAAGCTTGACAGAGGGGCTGTGTTGGGAAAAGACTCAAAGGTCTTCGGATGCTTAACCCCCTCTTTCCTTGGACTGGGAATTTTTTTCCGTAATGTCCGGTTGTAGACATAATGAGTACCAATAAGGTATGCTCTTATCTGAGGAAAAGGAAGCGAGGAAAGGATCGATGAGGAACTATACAGAGGGCATACTCCAGTGTCCTGGCCTGGGTGCTTGGAAGGAACCATGGGCAGAAGGAATTGTGGGTAACTAGCTCCTTCCAAGCCAAGGTCAGATGCCTGCCTTGTGCCCTGCATCAAGATGGGAAACTGAAATGCAAGGAGGGAGACAGAGAGACCGTCTGTGTGTCGGTACATGCACTGCAAGGACCAGAACATGAATAAGGCTACTGTCTAACTTGGGATTTTTATTCCTGTGATGAAAAACTATAACCAAAAAGTAACCTGGAGAGGAAAGGCTTTATTTGGTTTATATATCCTAAATCACAGTCCACCGTGTGAAAGCAAAAACTCGAACAGGTCAGGAACCTGGAGACAGGAGCTGCTTACTGGCTTGCTTCCCTTGACTTGCTCAGCCTGCTCTCTTATAGAGCCCAGGTGTGGTACCCCCCACAAAAAGCTAGGCTTCCTACATCCCTGATTAAGAAAATGCCTTGTAGACTTGCCTACAGCCTGATCTTTTGGGGGTATCTTCTCAGATGACTGTAGCTTGTGTCAAGTTGACATAAAAACTACCAATACAGATATTGAGTATATGTTCACCACAAGACCCACAGTGAGTCTCTCTGACTCAAAGGCTGAAAGATGGAATGCTGAACCAGAAGATTAAATAGGTTTTGAGTCAAAATAGCAAATGACATAATGCCAATGAGACCTCACGAAGCAGGAACCTGGTTAGCAGAAAAAAATGACCAAACTTCCTGGCCCCAAGCAGGAACATTCAGGTGTTGAGCATTGGGTTGACCACAGTGTGCCTTGTCCCTCCTCTTCCTGAGCCTCACTCACCATTCCTAAATGTTAAAGTGCCTGGTCAGACATAGCTATGGGTCTGAACTGTCAAACTCACCATGGACCAGTGCAGACGCTGCTGCTTTCCATGTTAGTGGACACCGTCAGTGAGGAAGAGACAGCAGCAGCCTCTTGAACAGCTACCATCCCAGCCAGAAATCCTTACTTCCAGTAAATATTTTGCTGTGTAGTTTTGAGACAAGGTCTCTTTATGTAGCCCAGGCTGGCCTCCATCTTGTCACCCACCAGGGTGCTAGAATCACTGTTATGGCCCCACCACACATGTATGTAAGTATTGTTTCTTAATGCTCATGGTTTTCAATCCATA
Source organism: Grammomys surdaster (assembly GCF_004785775.1). Lineage (NCBI taxonomy): Eukaryota > Metazoa > Chordata > Mammalia > Rodentia > Muridae > Grammomys > Grammomys surdaster. The sequence continues at coordinate 10,418,036 of NW_021604782.1, read as the reverse complement.
ATCTATCCCTGTATTTTAGGGAAGCAATTCCATTTCTTAGGTGAGCTTTCACTTAGCTGGCTGGACTAGAAAGCTTGGTGTGATGTGTTGTGTTGAATAGTATCCTGAGGTTGGTCTGGCATGGTAGGATAATGTCCAGTCAGGATAGTGCTGCTCTGGAGTCAGGGTGTGTCATGTGATCCTAGCTCTAAAGCCACAGAACAATAAAAGCCATCCTAAAAGCCATCCAGCTCTTGCATACTGGTCCACCAATACCAAAGACTGGACTCACTTTGTTCCTGCCTTCCATGACTTGGGGTAAGTATTCCCTGGTTTTCCCATTGCCCCTTGAGAGGTATGCTTTCTACACTCTGAGTTATCAGTGAGAAATCTATTACTGGCCTCTATAAAAATGAATTCAAGTGTTAACTGAAGGCTTAATTCACTGAGTAATGAACATCCACAACATTCTGACATCTCATTGCCAACCAGGAGGTGAGAGGCTATTTCTGTGGTATGGCGTGAGTTTGTCACCTGCCTTATTTTTGCCAAGAGAAGTCTAATAAACATTCCTGATTGCTATCTACACTGGTGTTGGAACTTGAGGGAAGGCAACTTTGCCAGGTAGGTGCTACCCTCTTGGCTGTTGAGGTTTCCTTTGATCCTGGCACTATCTGTTCTCATGGAGATAAAGGGCCTTGGTGCATCTCCACTGTGTAACAGAATGGAAAGCATAGATCACCCCACCCATACTCCAGCCTGTGAATGCACTTGACTAAGTACATTCCATCCCTGGCCATCTCTGGCCATCCCTGGCCATCCCTAGCCATCCCTGGCCATCCCTGGCCATCTCTGGTCATCCCTGGCCATCTCTGACCATCCTTGGTCATCCCTGGCCATCCTTGGTCATCCCTGGCCATCCCTGGGCATCTTTGGTCATCCCTGGTCATCTACTCCACACCCCCTTCATGCCAATTCTCCGTTCCTGGAATGTTGTGCATCGGCTATGTGTCTGGCATGTAGATGAACCATACTATGAACCTCGCCATACTAAGCCCCTGGGGGAGCTTACATTCCAGAGGGGGAAATGGAGGAGGAAAGCAAACAAGACATTCAATAAATCATGGAGTGAATAATAAGAATGGAGAGAAAGAAAGAGTGGCTAGGAGTGATGACAGAGAAGTTGCAGTGCTCAGCCTGGTAGCCTGGGACAAGGCAGGACTGAGATGGTGACAGATGAGCAAAGACAAAGAGAAGGTGAGGGGAAAAATAAGGAAGAAATGCCGAGTGGGACTCAGGGACAATTCAGACAGTGGTGACAACAGGCATGTTGAAATAGCTGTGAAGAGTTTCATGGTATGGAGGTAGAACAGTATTGAGGATGAAGGAGGCAGAGTGTGTGGTCCTGTGAAGGGTCTGGTAGTTCTCTGGGTGAGATGGGCAGCCATTACTGGTGGTGAGGTGATCCACCTTCGTTCTGGGCCACATTGGTTGATGGATAGAAAACAGATTCTGTAAATGGATCAAGGATGGAAGCAGGGACCAAGTCTAACAAATAGAGCCCAGGGATAGATATTACCCAGCCAAAGGCATCCAGGAAGTAGGGGACAGAGACAGAAAGAGCCCAGTTCTCCTGCCTGCTGCCACCCAGGGCTTCCTACCCTGTGTTCAATGCAGGGAGTGGTCCAGCCTTCAGCTCTGCAATCCACTGGGTCAGAAGAGTCTAGAGTCAGCCTCCCAGCCCTGAGCGAGGTTTTCCTGAAGAAATGACAAGAGCGGCTCAATGATTACAGCCGTAATTTTGCTCTGATTCAACACAGCTCTCCCCTCTGGCATGATTAGTCAGGTACCATTACCATTTTGTAATGAGATTAATGAGAGAATTCATTCAGAAGTCATTATCTTACCTAATAATGACCTTACTGATTACTGTATCTCCTTCAACTAGGTTACTGATTTTGATGAAAATATAATAAATATAGCTTGCTGCACCTGGAAATTTGTTCTCTGCCTGGAATAGTTCTGAGGTGAGGACTTATTTTTAAGAATTTCTTGAAAGTGATTAAATATTTTGGTTCTCCTGAGGCGGTATTTCTGTGTTTTCACAGATGACATTTCTGAAATGTATGAAATATTTGATGATAAAATATTTAATAAGCCCGGCGTTCATATTTTTCAGACATCTGTTTCTACTTTGAATCTGTCTGAATGTGATTTTACATGAAATTTCTATTTGCATGTTGTGTTGGTTTAAGAAAGGGGCTTGTGCTCTGCATGACATATGCAGCTCATAAAATAATGAATGCCTACGCTTTGCCGTCCAGAAGACAGTGCGCCGGCATTGTGGTCTGCATATTAAAATGCATCTAAGCAAGTCATTAAATAAAAGCAGAGTGGTTTCCACAGAACTGCCATGCAACTCTGACTAATTGAGCTCCTACTAGGTCCCAGAGGGCTGAAACTGGGCTCTTTCTGTCTCTAAAACGGAAACTATCCTGGAATTTGGCTTCAGAAAGCCTCACAGAGAACCTACTCTGTGCTTGATGCATCAGAGTCACGTCTCATTTAGAAGGTAAAGTGGCACAAAGGCATAGGTGCTCTGTCTCATCCTTTAGTAGCAATACCACCCTGGGCAAGTACCTTATCCTTTCTGTGCCTCAGTTTCCATATCTATAAAATGGGGACAAAACTTGCCTCTTCAGATTCATGGGGAGAATGGAAAATGAAGTTAGAAAACAGAAGGTGAAGAGATGAATCCATGGTTAAAAGCATATATTGCTCTTTCAGAGGACCTGAGTTCAGTTCCTCAAAACCATATTGGGTGGTTTGCAGTCACCTATAACTTTAGTTCCAGGGGATCCAACGCCGTCTTCTGAATTTTGTGGACAATTGTACTCACACATGTGACACTCCCCCCAACATAATTGAAAATACATGTTTAATTTTAAAATGAGAAAACTAACTCTACAGGTAAATGGACTGCCTGCCAACACAAGCTACTGCAGGCAGTGAATGGGGGCGCCCCAGCCCCTTTGATTTCAAGCGCAAGGCTATTGTATTGTAACAACCGACTTCTTATCACTGCTGTTCTATGTCATCTGGGCTGAGAACACAGTCAGCCTCCATTTGGGGACTTGATATAAACTCTTAAGCAATTTTCATAAATCTAAATAGCTTTCCTATGGTTATTCTTCTCTCCAAGTTCATCTTAATCCACGTGTCACCTGCAAAGATGGATGAGTAATTTAGAGTCTTGATTGATGTGGGTTTTGCCTTATGCCTTTTCCTCGAAGTTAATGGGAGCCATGCGGTCCCAGATCCATGAATCAGCCCAGCTGGAAGCTTGCCACAAGAGGGAACAGAGAACAAAAGACCAGCGGGGTGCTGGAGGCAATCACACTCAGGGATGGGGCAAGGATAATAAAACCCCACGTGTAGTGCAATCGCTGAAGCTAGGGTCCGGGGCTGCTCACCCCCGCAGTGCCACCATCCTAATGGGGCCTCTAGACAGGTCGTTTCTCCTGGGATCTTGGGTTCCACACCTTTAAAATACGGTTAAGTTGCTGAAGAGATAGTTCCATGGATAAAACATTTGCCTGGAAAATGCATGAGTCTGAGTTCAGAGCCTAGAAACCTGAATAAAAAGCCAAGTGACATTGTATACCCATAATCCCAGTGCTCTGAGATAGGAGACGGGGGACCTCTGCCAGCTCACGGGTCAGCTAGCCTGAACTTCATGAAGAAGCTCCCTGCCCACGAGAGACCTCGTCTCAAACAAAAGAGTTCAGACTGTACTTAAGGGTGGATCCCCTAAAATTGTTCTCTGACCTCCGCCTGAGTCTCACACCTACACACGTACCTATCTGTATTGTAATAAGATGGTCACAGGGTCCAAGTCACGTGCTGATGGCGTGGGAGATGGTGCAGTAACAGATCCAAATGTAAACCAAGGACTCAGAAGCCAGCCCAGCCTAAGGGAGTTGTCATATCTTTTATCAACAGGAAAGCATGCAGTGATGGAAATGTCCTCCTCACAGACAGTATGAAGAGTGTAGGAGACACACACACATACAGGGCGAGGCCAGGTAGAACCTGGTGCCGGAAATAAAAATAAATAAATAATAATGAAGAACAGCAAGAATGCTCTAAACGTGTGGAATTAGCCCAGTAGAAATTAGACTGATCAGGGTCTTGTCTGAATTCTGGTGCAAATAAACCATGGGACTTTGGGGATAACCAGGTGGGGAGGAAACAGCGAGCCAATGCCTAGGGCACAAGTTCATGTGGGAAGCTAAGATGCTGCGGGACCATGGTTGCACTTCCATCAAAGTACACAGCGCCCCCCAGTGGAGACTGAAAAGTACACACTTGGATTCAGTTTTCTGCACAATTTCTATTGACTCAGTTGCTCTGTACTCTCTTGAAATGCATGATGAAAGGACAATCATTTGAAAGGTCACTAATTAAACAAGCATTGGGGACTATCCATGGTTCCTAATGCCCTTAGCTTGGCCTCTTCACTACCTAATTCTTCTCTCCTCATATGTGAGACATGGAAGGATTACAGAAGTAATAATAACAAATATGGAATAAGTGAGAGAGAGAAAGAGAGATGGAGGGAGGGAGGGAGGGAGGGAAGCAGGCGCACAGAGGGCCTCACACTGTAAACCCAAGAATGGAATGTCCTGCGGCATTGTGGACAGTCTCTGGCAGCATCTGTAGCTCCCGCTCTAGGGTACACTAGTAAGAAAATGAGTGTGATGATGCATGTCTAGAACCCAAGCATTTGGGAAGCTGAGACAGGAGGATCACAAGTTAAAAGTCAGCTTGGTTACCTAGTGAGACCCTGTTTCAAAAAAAAAAAAGTAATAGAGTTGGAGATGAACATGAGGATGGAAGCTGGAGGGGGGACAGTCTCAGGGATGGGGAGGGAGGGAAGGAGGGAAGCTGAACAGGAGACAATGACAAAGAAGTAAGGTAAGTCCCAGAGCCTGGGGCCTTGGCACTGCCATCTTCTGCAGAGACTTCTGCTAGCCTCGGCTGGGAACAGGTACTCCTCACCTGTAATGCTTCCTTCTGAGAGTCTAGAGCTAGTGACTAGAGGCAAGTATTCAGAGCTAGATAGATTTAGCCTTGGAATTCCCTGCCACCCTTTATCTGAGAGACCTTTCTAGGGAGTTCTGCAGGGTTGGCTCCCTCTGCTGCCACATAGCCAAAACAATACCCTTCATCAGGGCTTGGTGGACAGAATTTAGGTTCTTCTTATGTTTTGTTTCCACAGAGCTGGAACTTGAAAAGAGTAACTAACACTCCTGTACCCTGGCCCTACCACTCCCTCTTCCCACTAAGCCTGGATAGAGGGGAGTTATCTGACCTTAGCCTCATTAATCTTGGTTCCCAGTAAGAGGAACTATCTAACTGATGATTGCACAGGATGCCCCATCCTGCCTCCCTGCTCCAACTGGGTTCCAGGCAGGAGACCAGGCAGATTTGTGACTCTGAAGCTCAAAACTCCTCGGGGGGGTTGTGGGGGGAGCTGTCCAAGATCTTCACTCAGGATGAGTGGAAATGGTTGTTGGTTTGGTGTTTGACCACAAATACAGACCTGTCTGAATAAAAAGCAAATAATCATCTCTGTTCACTAATCTCCTGGGTCTTAGCTCTCATCTTGTCTTCACTTTCAACGAGCAAAAGACAAGCTTTTGTTGAACCCCCAAAACTCTAACGAGGGCCTGTTTGGAAGAAATTTGTTGTCCTCAGTCTCTTCGGGGGGTACCAAAATCTGTAGACGCTCAAGTCCCTTATACAAAATGATGTTTCATTTGCATATATCCTACACACACCCTCCAGTAAACTTTAAATCATCTCTAGATTACTTATTATCCTTAATACAATGTAAATGCTATGCAAATCATTGTTCTACTGTATTACTCAGGGATTAATGACAGGAAGTCTATTCACACTCAGCACAGGGGTAATTTTCTTTTTTAGAAGAATTTCAATCCTTGATTGGTTGAATCTCCAGATAGGGAGGGCATCCTGTATACTTAATAACTGCCTGTTTTATAATAAGCTTCAAAACTGGATGTGGTACTGGTGGTACATATCTATAAATCCAGCCTTGGGGAAATGGAGGCAGGAAGAGCAGGAGTTCAAGACCATCTGTGGCTACATGGTGAGTTCCAGTCCAGCCTGAGCTTCCTGACACTTTATTTCCAAAAAACCAAACACGTAATAGGTGTCAACAAAATACTATTATAGCACTCAGGAGACAGAGGCAGGTGGGTCTCTGTGAGTTCCAGGTGAGCCTGGTCCACATAGTGAGTTCCAAGCCATGGCTAGAGAGTGTCTCAAAAGAAAAGTTGAGATGAGGAAAGAGAGGTGAGGGTGCTCCTAGTTCCTTGTGCCCTGATTCCTGTTCCGTGCCTTCTAAGCATGCCTTCCCATGTATCCATCTTTGACGTCATTTTATCTGTCGAATATTTAAGGTGTTACCATCACTTGTCTGGACTGCTCTTTCTGTGGTCCCAGCTGTATCCATGCCCAGGTTCTCCACATCCCTCCCTCTCTCTCATAGTCTTTCATCCCACCTTGTTTTTGGGTGTTACCAGGTGAGTCTGACCTGATGTGACAGAGCAAGAAAATGCAGAGATTCCTCTATTTTGTATTCCTGCTGGGGCCACTTTCAGTTTGACTAGAATTTAATCTCCATGGTGGGGAATTCCATGGGAAATTATCTTACCCAACCCTATTCTAAGAACCCCAGATCAAGATGTACCAGCAAACTTAGCTTCTGTTAAGTTACCTACCTCTCTAGCTAACCACTTATCTTAGCTTCTGTTAGACTGCTTGCTTGCATGAAGTTCCCTCTACTGCCCTGCTGGTGCATAGTAAGGTTCCAGGATGTTTTTGCCTTCAAAAACCCTTTGCTCTGGACACTCAATGCACTTGGGTTCCCGGATACCTGAGTGTAGTCTGAGCTGTCTGGAGTAAAGACTTACAACTGTATCTGAATGGTCATCTCTGGTGGGCTCCCCATTACATTGTCTGTCCGTGGTACTGGATTGGACTATGTGAGAACCTGTCTCCAAAATGAAACATGAAACGCAGTTTAAAAAGTAAAGAGGTTTGCATGGAGCTATAATTTGTCCCCCTGTCCCCAAATCTGTATCTCAACACTTAAATAATGGACTTTCTGAAAAGTTCAGAGCACTAACCTTAGCCGATTGGCCGATAGAATTTCTGCTTCTAGACTACTGAGCTAATCATAAAGATCCAAAGAGGACTTTTTAAATGCAGACATTAATTATTTTATGGTCATGGGGTCTTCAACAGCATGGTGAAGTTTGTGCCTAATCATCCAAGTGCCGTGATCTTCAGGCCTGTGCACAGAACAACTTCACTGGAAGACATCAAACCCATGCAGATTCTGCTCTATGCTCCCAAGTTAGGCTAATCCTCTTGTCAGTCTTAAAGACAGAAGGGACAGAGATTTGCTATCCCCTAGATGCAATTGTAAGTTGTGTCTTCTAAACGTTCAGTGAATCCTAGTCAAACTAGATCAAGCTAGTTTATTCCATAAACTTCTCCATTAGTAGACTTTCACTCACCTGGGGATTACAGCTTTTCATCCCAGTCCATAATAGGCATTCAAGCATTGTAATTCAATGAAATTGTGGGTTTTCTGGGAATTGCTTCTCTCCTCCACAGAGCCACTTCTCCCTCATAAAACATGCTTGACAAAAGAAAAGGGCAAGTTCCTAGTTACAGTGATTGGTGCCTTATATCTGTGTTTTCCAAGGAAGCCAAACCAAGATAAATGCTTGGTGTGTCTGTTTAAGTTTGACAGTAACAGAAATGTCTCATCAGAGAAATACTCTCAGGAGTAAAACCCCCAAAGCAACAGATAAGCAGCCCTGGGAGCCGAAGATATGGATTGTCATTTTTAATCATCCAAGGTAAACCCCCCATCTATCAGGGTAGAGCATCCATAGATACTGTCTCTAGTTAAGATCTAGTTTCAATCTAAATGATATCAGATCTTATCCAGTGTGTAGTCAAGAAGCCATTGTTTCATGCTTGTCTGCTCCTAAAAGCCCATGCTTCTTTATCCAAACATATTAATAATAAATAAAACAGAGTCCAGGCATTTAGTTTTCTTGTTGCTGTCTATGGAAGGTTATTTGGGCTCAGTTTGAGGATACAGACTGAGAAGTCATAGAATTCAGGTGTAAGAACCTTGCAGCAGTCTAGCAGTTTGGTTCAGGAGAAAGAGCTACATCCTGGTAAGGCCAAGTGTTACATCACCTGCCCCATCCCCATCTCATGTTCTCCAGCTTATGGTGGCCTTGAAAATCAACAGCACAAATTCACAGCAAACCCCATCAGCCTGACATTCGTGCAGGAGTCAGGACAACATGGGATTCCTCTAGAGTCTCACTCCCAGCAAACTGCCTTCACCGTGTCATCTAATTCCCCCCTGGAAGACCTTGCAAAGAGTGTCAATATCTGACTTCTCTCAAAATGCCAAAAGCCTTCTCTCTGAATCCCTAAGAGAAATTTGAGGGCTGAACTACCCTTTCAAGGGGTCCCAAATCAGATACCCTGCATGTTAAATATTTACATTACAATTTGTAACAGTAGCAAAGTTACAGTTATGATGTGGCAACAAAAGTAAGTTTATGGTTGGGGGTCACCACAACATGAGGAACTGTATTAAAGGGCCACTGTGTTAGGAAGGCTAAGAACCTCTACCCTAGATGTTTGTTGAAAGCATTTAGAAGCAACACAAATCTGTGATGTAACCTGGGGTGGTTGGTCATCGGAGCAAACACCAAGCTAAACAAAAGCTTGAAAAGAAAAGATAGGCACAAGGCCACAGAGTCTTTTATAAGTCTGATGTCATCTTGGGAATATAGAGACCCAGGCACTCAGGCAGGGCTATGCACATGTCTGAGACTGGGACATCGCTTAGACACTACACAATTAAGAAGTGAAGGCTAAGGTAGGGTTGCGGCCTTGTCTGAGTCAAGAAAGCATGTGCCAGCGCACACAGCTGCATCCCAGAAAAGACTGAACTCACTAAGGTAACTGAGCCGAGACTTTAAAGACCACACACCAAGGGGAGCACAGACCTTAAAGGAGAAGCCGGAAAACAAAACAAGCTAAAAGTCACAAAAGAAAAGAACAAAGCCCAGACTGTAATGTCAGAGCCTGGAAAGGGAAAGCACCTGATCTCCACAGTTGCCGAATTATATTGAGTTGCAAGTACTTAAAAAAAAATATTAGGATTCCTGAAGAAGAAAAAAAAATTATGGCCCATATACAGGAAGAAGCATTCTGCAGATCCTCCCTGAGAAAGCCACACACTGGCCTTTCAGGATAATTATTTACATAATTACTGCATGTCCAGAGAGCTAAAGAAAACCACATCAAAGAACGAAAGCAGTATATTGGCATGATGTCTTACCAGGTAGAGAAGTTGTATCAATTTACACTTATGAAAATTATATTAGCATATATCACTTTCAATAAAATGTAGAAATTATTTTTTAAAAATATCCTGGTTGATATCCTGTAGCTTAAGAACATCAACCCTGAGACAAAAATTTTAGTAAAGGAACTTAACAGTATAATTTTCAAGGCAGAAGAAAGAAAACATGCCTACACAGGGCCAGAGGGAAGGCTCAGTACAAAATGGAGCTTGCTGCCAAGCCTGAACCTGAGTTTGATCCCTGGCAGTCACTTAATAGAAGGAGAGAACTGACTCCAGATGACAAGTTAGTAAAGCCAGTATGGAAATCAGTGTGGAGAATTCTCAAAAAGCTAAAAAGAACCCTACTAGCTATATGACTCCTTGGCATATGCCCAAATGACTCGACATCTTTCCTCATAGATACCTGATCAGCCATATTAATTACCGATTTATTCACAATACCTAGGAAATGGAAACAATATAAACATCTTCCAGCTGATAGATGGAAAAAGAAAATGCAGTTCACACACAGAATGGAATATTATTCAGCTGCAAAGAAGGATGAAATGATGAGCTTTGTGAGTAAATGGATGGAACTAGAAAAGCTTGTATTGAGATTACTCAGACCCAGAGAGAATGACACTGGCCCGTGTTCTCTCTCACCAGTGGCTCCTGGCTCCAGATCTGCAGATGTGAGTACCTAGCCTGGAGTAGCTGCTGAAACCAGGACAGTAAAAAGGGACCGTTGCTGAGATATGGGGTGTCTGGAAGCAATAAAGAGGGGATAGTGGGGTACAAGTGATCTGATAGAGGAAGTGGTAAAAGGAGCCTCCTTAGAGAATGGGAATGGAGACTGAGAACAGAGGGGGGGAGGGGAGAACATAGCCCTGGCTGTCTGGAAGAGCCCTAGGGAACCACACTATCGATTACCTTCCAAAAACAACTGCAATGCACATAATTCTGAGTATAAATACACATATATTGTTTTAATGAACTCTTTCCATCAGACCTGACAATGGTCCTTCCAGGAAAAACAGGCATGAGTAGCCCTCTTTTGAATGGTTGGCTGGTCTATCCAAGAGACTCTCAAAACATACCTCTGTTGTCCTTGGTTACACCTCAGAGGTGGGAGGTAAGTCAATATTTCTGAAGCTAACATGCACTTCAGAGACCCCTGAGCTGGAACTGACCTGGACGCCCATTCCCTGAGGATCATAGTACCAGAAAACGTCGTGGAAACTTCCAAAGGAGAGAAGCTACCAATGGTTCTGCCCAGCTGTGATGCCTATGAAGCACAACAATGCCCAGCATGGCACAACAACACTAAGGGTGCCATGGTGGTTTGCATCCCTTGGGGGTAACCAACATCTGATTGTGCTTAAGACCTGTTGGACAAGAAGGAAGACACTCCAGATACGGGAAACCTAGCCAACTACGCGGTGCTGGTGAAGTCATGATTATTGAAGGAGAATCTGTAACCATTAATCTATGAGGCCAGCATAATCCTTAACAACAATTTAAATATTTTTCCTCATACCCTCAGATAAGTGTAGCCACCTAAAATTCAACCTGGCGGGAGTCTACTCCTTTTCTCTTTCTTTCTTACATCTCTTTTGGCATTGTGTTCTGATTGAGTTGTTAGGATTTCATAAAAGTGGCTTTTTGTTCATTGGTCAGTCGGTCTTCATAGTGTTTGGACACCACAGGAAAAAATGTGTTGAAATATTAAATCCTGAATTTCTAACAGACATCCCAATAAGTCCTTAAGTTATTCAAAAGTAGATTTAAAAACAATTATATATTCAGGGGTTAAAAAACTTTCTTAGGACTGAGGAATAGAGCCAATTTAACTCCGAGGGATAGATTATTAAGAAGTAACTTTAGTTACAGTGGGACAGTGGGACAAAGATGTTTAACATGTCATAAGATGTCGAAGTGAGAAAAAAAACCACTAACTGAATAGACAAAAAGCGAAAAACCTAAAGGCTGTGTGTATGTGAATTTATAGAGAGTTGGTTATGAGATGAATTGACAATTAGGCAAAGTGGCTGCATTTCAACAGAGCCACGGTCTGAATATTCATTTTCTGTTGGACTTGCTTCTCATCTCACATCTGATTTAAGCTTTTCCTCATTTGTTGCACATTCCTTATAGAATTAATTGCTGTTTCAGTGACATTTGGGTTTTTTTTCCTGATTATTAAAGCAATGTGTGTTCATTATAGAAAAATCAGAAAAGCCTGTAAGAGCAGAGAGAAGGAAGCAAAGCTTCCTGTGATCCCAACACCTGGAGACCACCATGGCTTCATCTTAACAAGAGTCACCCCGTCTGGGCAGCATGAAGGCAGAGGTGGTATGCATGCCAACTGATGGTCTATACATGGTGCCATAATTCCGTTCCGTTCCGTTCTCTGGATCCTTTTTGTTGATTGGCCTTTTTGCTTTAATGGATAACACTGCAATAAACAGGTTTTAAAAACTGTATTACATTGCATTTAAGTTCTTGCGTGTATAGGTGCGTGGCCAGGCACATGTCATGACACCAGTGTGGGGGTCAAATGACAGGTCTGAGAAGTTGGCTCTTGCCTTCCACCATGTGGGTCCTGGGAATTGAACTGGGGATATCAGACTTAGTGGCAAGCCTCTTCACCTGCTGTACATCTCACTGGTTCTTGCACAGTTTTGAACATACAACTTTCTGTTTTTTTGTTTTGTTTTTTTCTAGAAAGAAAAAAAAATCTCAAGCACAGGACGCTGGAGTCTCAAGTTCTTATTACATCACATTTAATTCTGACATTTCTAGAAGGAGAACATTGAGGCCTAGTGAGGAGGAGGGAATTACACAAGGCATCCAGTCTCTGCATAGCCTAAGACCTGGCTCTCCCATCTCCCAAGACCCCCATGGTTACAAGCTGTGAGATCCTTTAGGATGGCAAGACATCTCAGGTATCAGGAATCCCCAGCTCTCTGAGCCTATTCTATTCGGCACTCTTTCCCATTTAATTTAAGAGCTATAGAAGGTATCCCATAACCAAGCCTTCAAGAGGAACTGTTAGGAAGCTCTGAAGCCTCTGCCCAGGGCAAGCATATACTAGGCTAAACTGTTGTGGACTTCTAAAAGCCCAGACCTGCAATGGAATGTTTATTTTTATTATGAATTAATGGTTTTTAATAACAAAATACAATAAAATAAAACAAAAATAATACATCTGAATAAGACAAACAACAGAAGGAAAAGAGCCGCCCCCGCCTCAAAAGAAGGCACATGAAATAAGATATACAGGAGCCGCTCATTCACACACTCAAGAGCTCCATAAAGCAGTAAGCTGGAAACCTTCATATATACTCAAAGCACCTACTGGATTAAAAGAAACAGAAATATATATGCATACACACACACACACACACACACACACACACACACACATCTCCAGTGCCACCATTCAGAGTAATTTTTCTTCAATCCTTCCCCTAACTCTTTTGGAAGAGGATGTGCCTAATCCTGTTGAGACTTGATGCCCCAGGAAGGGGTATATGGGGAAGGGGTTGGAGGAGTAAGTGAGGGGGTTGGGGGTGGGGAACACCCTCTCAGAGGCAAAAAGGAGGGGGGACGGGGTGAAGACTTCTTGGAGAGGGACAGGGAAGGGAAGCAACATTTGGAATGTAGATAAATAAAACATTTTTTTTTAAAAAAAAGAGTTATTTTCCCAGTAAGATTTCATTGGAAAAACATAAATTTTCGTTGGCAGATAGTTATCAGTTCTCCATGGCTTCCGGGTCAGGGATGAAGACCTGGGGCCACTTGTCCTTTCAGCTCTGGGACCTCACCTTGTGCAGACATGTGCAGGCCCTGTGCATGCTGCCTCAGTTTCTGTGGGTTCATCTGTGGATAGAGCAGGTTGACTTAGAGGGTCTTGTTTTCTTGGTGTCCTCCATTCCTCTGGCTCTTAAACTCTTTCTGCCTCCTCTTCCATGGGGTTTCCTGAGCCCTGAAAGGAAAGATCTGATGGAGACATAAGTTGAGTTTTTAAAAATGTTTGTGTGTGTGTGTGTGTGTGTGTGTGTATGTGTGTGTGAATTTCACATTGCACACTCCAATCTCACTCATCTCCTCCTCTTTTATGTCCACCCTTCAACCTTGCAACACCCCCCACAACAGAGAAAAAAATCTCATCGTGGACATTGTAGTGTGTCATAGTGTGTCCCACAGTATACCCTTCTGTCCACATGCCTTTGCTTGCAAATGTTCACTGCAATGACTCCTTGTTCTGGTGCGAAGCCTCTGGCTTCTGCTACTCTATGAACACTGGAGGCCCACTGGGACTCCTTTTGTTTATGCTGGCACAAGCCAGGACCTCACCACGATCCGAGGTGGCATCGCTGGCTGCTCACATCGGATTGTTCCTCACTACCCCTGAGTCTCCAGCTCTGCCTCTCGTCACTGTGCCCTTTCCTTCTGTTTCTCTTTCTCTTTCATTTTTCAACCATGTACTTGCTCCTCTTAGTGGTGCCTGGGGTTGTTTCCGGAGTGGTCTCAGGAGTGCTAAGCTCTGCCCCTGCATTATGACACCAGGCAGGGGTCATCTCAGGTCAGCTCCCTGTTCAGGTCCCATGGCACTGGTCTGGTGGTCGTCTCTGGCTCATTCCTCACCCAGACCAACCGAGTGGCCCCATGTGAGGGTCATCTGTCTCAGGCTCACTCCTGCCCAGAGCTGGAGGTCCCATGTGGAGTTCTTCTATTCTCTGGCTTCCTCCCCACCCTCGGAGCCCATCCAGTATTTGCCTGTCATGCATGAGACCTGATGCATGCACATGTGTGAGTGTACACAAGCACACACACACACACACAAACACACACACACCCATCAATTGCCAAAACTTTGAATTTATTTCTACTCTTTAATTCTATTCCACAATCTGTGTATCTGTCCTTTTTAATTTTTGAGATTATAATATAATTACATTTCTCCCTCCCCTTTCCTCCCTCCAAACTGTCTCATGTACTCCTCCCTACTTTCCTTCAAATTAATGTAAAAAAAATTTTATATTCGTTGTTACTGCATGAATGTATAGTTTTGTATATACAGATATATTCCTAAATATAACCATTTTATACGATCTTACCTGTACACATGTTTTTGACAGCATCATTTTGATTACATTTATGGCAAGTCTTGAAATTACTCGTTCTTTTTTCAAAATTGTTTTGAATATTCAAAATTCTTTGTAATTTCAAATAAATCCGAGAATCTTTTTTTTTTCCATTTCTGAAGAAACATAAAAAGAAGCCCACTAGGGTTTCTATGGGAATTGCACTGAACCTGTATTCTTCTTCTGAGAGTTGGCATCTTGCCTGTACTCATTTTCCAACTCATGAACATTGACTGTCTTTCCATTAGTTTCAAACTCTTACACTATGGTGATATTTTGTAGCTTTCAGTGTCTTTCCTCCTTGGTTACACTCCTTTCTAAGTATCTTATTCTCTCTTCATATTTCCCTTGGGTTGTTTACTTACTTTCCATTTGGGATTGTTTGTTGCCAGTATGAGGAAAGTCAACTGGTTTTTGGAACTTACTTTGTACCCTGTTACTTTGCTTAATTCACTTGTTAGTTTTTGTAGCTTTTGCCAATCAGAAACAAGATCTGGCATCAGTTGAATATATATGTAAAAAAAATTGCTTCTTCCTAATCTGAGTGCTTGTAATTTAATTTTTAAGAATGTACTCTTTCAAGAAAGCTATCATACAGCATAGTAACTGTGGGTAATAACAATGTATTGTTTACTTGAAAATTGCTAAGAGTAGTTTTCATTTAAATTTTTAGATAATTTTACACATGAGTATTGCGCTGGATAGTTTTATGTCAACTCGACACAAGCTAAAGTCACTTGAGAGAAGAATGGAGCCTCAGTTGAGAAAATGCTTCTGTAAGCTTGGGCTGTAGGCAAACCTGTAGAGCATTTTCTTAGTTAGTTATTGATGGGGGAGAGCCAAGCCCATTGTGGGTGGTACCTATCCCTGAGATGGTGATTCTGGGCTCTATAAGGAAGCAAGTCTACAAAGCCATGAGCAGTAAACCAGTAAGCAGCACCCCTCCATGGCCTCTGCATTGGCTCCTGACTCCAAGATCCTGCCCTGCTTGAATTTCTATCCTGCCTCCTGTCAGTGATGGACTATGATGTGGAAGCCTATGCCAAATAAACCCTTTCCTCCCCCAAGTTGCTTGATCATGGTTTGTCATCATAGCAACAGTGACTCTAACTAAGATTCTGTATTTCCATCATTTCCACCCCTCCTCCTCTTGCCTCCAACCCTTCCCATTACCTCTGCTCCCTCTCAAATTATCAACAACTTCTTCTTTAATCGCTATTATACAAATAAGCACAACCTGCTGAGTCTGCCTGGTGTTTCTCATGTGCGTATTTGTTTAGGGATGACTTGATTGGACGACCTCTCGGGAGCTCATCAGAAGACTGATTCTCCCTCTCTCTGCACACAGTGGTTTCCTGTAGCTCTTCATCTAAGGGTGGGGCTTTGTGAGATTCTCCTCCACCCACATTGACATGACACTCAGTGATGTCATTGCCCATGTCTTGTATATGAAATCATATTGTTGGAATTCCATGGGTGCAACATCCCTGTCACATATAGAAAACAGTTTCTCACAGCAGAAGTCCCTGGCCCCTGACTCTTCCGATCTTCCTGTCCCTATTCCATGATGTCCTCTAAGCCTTGGGTGCAGGAATTATACTGCAGATGTGTCTATTGGTGCTGGACACCCCATGAACATCATGGCCTATTGTTTGCATTTTGTCCTGTTGTAATTTCCTGCACAATCTTCTTCTGCAGCAAAAAAGGGGGTTTCTTTGATGAGAGGTGAGGGCTACACTTAATATCTAAAGATGCAGAGCATTGTATACTTGAATTGTGCTAAGAATAGACTTTAAGCATTCCTTCCACAAATAAATGCTAAAGAGGTGGGTTAAGGTGTTCACAGATTTGATTCGGGCATTCCAGCATGTATGCATATTTCAAAACAGCGTGTTGTATACCACAAATATATATAATTTTTGTCAATTCAAAAATAAATAATTGATCCTTTTCACATGAGAATGGAAATTTTTCCGATTCTCTGACTATAACTCATGGTTTCGTGTTGGAAAGGAACAGCGAGAGGAAGAATTCAGGTCACGTTCCTGACCACATGGGAAGCTCCTGGCTGTTCAGCACAGGGTATGACGTGACTGTGGTCTTTCTGCTGTTGCTTTTATAAATGCCCTTTATAAGATTGAGAACATTCATTCTACCCATTGGTTGGGTGTATTTAGAACAAGCACTTGCTTCTGTTCATTTATTCTGCAGCGCTGATGGAGGACCTGCTGCACATGCCAAGTGAAGCATAGTCTCAAAACAAGGACAGCTCCCTGTTCTCTTCTAGATCAGAGTGATGTGGAGGACCTGGGCACTGTCCCAGTTTCCTTTCTATTTCTATAGTAAAACACTCACCACAAGTAACTTAGGAGAGGAAAGGGTTTACATCTCCAGATCACAGTTCATCCTTGAAGGAAGTCAAGGCAGGTACTTAAAAGAGAAGCCATGGAGGAATGTTGCTTGCTAATGTGTGCTCTGCCTTGATCATAGACTCATGCTTAGCCAGCTTTCTTATACTGCCCAGAACCACATTCCTAGGGAATGTTGCTACCCACAGTGGGCTAGCTGGGCTCTCCTACATCAATTATTAATTAAGATAATTCCCTGTAGTCATGCCCCAGGTCAATCTACCCTAGGCAATTCCTCTATTGAGTTTATTCTCTCTTATAATTCTAGGCTGCATCGCTAACAATTAAAGCTAATTAGGACAGGCACCTAGGCAGACCTTCACGACATCAAATGGTGAATGACTTAGGGAGAAAGAATAAAAGAATCTCTCCTTCTGTGGAAGAAAGAGGAGGTGTCTTGGTTTGGGTGTCCTGAAAGCAGAGCAGGAGGTAAGGGCTTAGAGCAGGAAATTTATTTGGTGGCTCAGTTCTCGGGTGAACTCTGAGAGTGCCTCCTGCTGGGGGTCAGGGGTGGGTGCAGAGCGTTGTTGCATAGCAGCTTCTGAATTTAAACAATCCCTTCTGGAGGTAGGATGGAGACTCACAGGACTCCAGAAATAAACTTCACAACTCCCTTCCTCACAGTTACAAAAGCAGTAATTACTGCTGAGGTGAGGTGATTCTCCAAACTGGCATGCAGGAAACTCCCATGGCATGGTTTTTCCAAGTTGTGGCCCACATGCTCCACTCTGGAGTGAGCTTCTCCGTGATGCATCTGCCTTTGAGTATCCCATCTTCCTGTAAGAAGCCTGACTGAACTCACTGGATTGCCAAGTCGAATTTAGGTAAAATCTTTCCTTTGGCCTCATCTAGTGCCGCATTGATAGCGGCTAGTGGGTGTGTTCTTTCTCTTTGTTCATTAGATTTAAAAAAAACAAAAACAAAAAACAAAAAACGGGAACCGTGGAATATAAAATGGATGTGTTTATTGGCAAGCGTTACAGGCTTCTCAGATGGAGAAGGGACCCAGATTTGGGGAACCAACCACTCTAAGGGGTTTAGGGTACCTTACCATGTGGTTCCCCCCCCCTCCCTTTGTATACTGGCTTAATGGTATTTCTGTGTCCCTTCTATAGAAGGGGCTGAGTCTCTGTCTCTTTAATTGTTGACTGACTATGTGAAAGCAGACTCCCCTACCTCCCCGGCTTTCTGTGGTACGACAGACTCAGAGAGACTTGTTGCATGTGAGGGAAAAGAGGCTGCATTTCAGAGTAATAAAAACTTACTGCTAAAGAAAAAGGCCATAGTGACATTGAAACTGTCTATTGTTGGGGATAAAAAGCAATCTTGTAAAACAAAAACAAAAAACCTCAAACTGAGGATATTATGTCCCCTTCTGCTTTCCCAGGGCCCATAGCCTCAATGTCACCGTAGGAAAAACCACACAACAAGCATTCTTGCTGTGTTCTCAAATGGTAGAGAACTCACTAGTGTCTTCTCTTATGGGGACACCAGTCCCACTGGGTTAGTGTTCCACCCCCAAGATGTCATCTCCATGAGCTCTGGAAGGCTTATTTTCCAACGGTCCTGTCACAGATGAGAGATCCAGCAGAGGCTTCAGGGAGACAGGCACACAGCCCAGGAATACCACAGGCTTAGGCCCCGTTGCCCTGGAGCGAGAAGGGAAACCAGGAAGGGGTCTTAAGCCTGGAAGTAGCTACAATCACAGACAAGAAGGGGGTTAGGGGCAAAGCACAGACTCTATGGGAGGAAGCAGAGGTTGGGCCCACACAGGAGACAGGAAACCAGGGCAGGAAGAGGCTTTGAAAGGCAGCCTGGTGAACTTAGTGTAGGCCAAAAGGGAGTGAGAGGCCAGGAACACTTTCTGACTGAACTCTTGGGTTTTTTATGGTATCACTAATGGGGGCAGGGAATCCAAAAGGAGAAGATGACTTTGATGAGGTCAGTTTGGTCACATACAGGAGGAAGGATGTCCTAAGGAAGAGAGGTCCCCAACATAGCGCCACCAGTGTTGGTCACCCCTTAGAGCTAACAGGTATGTATGCCTTTTCTGAACACCACACTAGGTATTCAGAAAGTGTTTGTTGATTGAATGACTGTTGGTCCACATGGATATCTTGCTGTGGTGGCTAATGTTTGGTGTCCCTTGCCTGGATTAGGGCTAGAAAAAAAATGCCAAAGCATTATTTCTGGTTGTATCCAAGAGACTGCTTCCAGAACCAATGGGTGCATGAGTCAACGGGCTGAATGGGTGTGATGGTCCATTTTGATGGTTAACTTAATTGAGAAATTAAACCTAGGGCATCAGTGAAGATCACTCCTGGGTGTATCTGTGAGGGCATTTCCAGAGACAATTCACTTAAGATGGAAGAACCCTTCTGTTTATGGGCAGATCCACCCCGTGGGCTGGGGTTCCAGGCAGAATAAAAGAGAAAGAAAGGAAAAAGCTAAATGCCAGATTCCCGTTCTGTTTCCTGGCCCACTGAGATGTGAAAAAGCAGATGCTTCACTGCTGCCTCAGCCTCAGGCTGCCCCACAGCCACACCCTCCAGCCTCAGGATGCCCCACAGCCACACCCTCCAGCCTCAGGATGCCCCACAGCCATACCTCCCAGGTGAGGAGAGGCCTGGCAGGAACCTCAGTTGACAGGGCCAGACTGTCAGTGAAGCACACAGAGCTCCCTGGCCTGATGGTTTCCTGTCTGGCTGCTCAGGAGTAAGCCTTCAGGGAGGCAGCGTGACACCAGCAGCCTCTGCCAGGGAGGTAGGCAGAGCTGCCTTCGGGGAGGCAGCGTGACATCAGCAGCCTCTGCTGCTTACAGCTTACAGGGAGGTAGGCAGAGCTCATGGCTGCTTGTGAAGTGGGTCAGTGGGTCAGATGCCAAAGCCTGGGAAGGAATCAGGTGGGAAGGAGCACTTTGCCTGCTCCCAGAGCTAAGGAGCAAGCAGCATGCAGTGCTATGTGCAGCTGCTGAGGAAGTCTGCAGCTACTGGCTCGATCTCCCCATGGTGTCCTGGTGCTGCATCTTCAGGCCCCTGATGCTGTCTGTTATGTCCTCTCTCATCTGCCAGGATCATTCTCCCCAGCATGCCACCTCTGAATTAAGGAGCTGCTGCACCCTCCTTACTGGCACTTTTCTTATATGCCACCTCCAGCTGGAAGCCATCCCTGCATCTTCTGACCCCTCCCAGGCTCTCTCCACTATGCACCTGCCATCCCTCGTCAGGGCAGACAGCAGAGCCTACGGATGCCCCACCTAGATTCTGACTCTGCTAGGTTAGGTTCTATGTCTGATCTTGACAGAAGTAAGAACCCAGACAAGTTGCTGACCCTCTGTGCCTCAGTTTCCTTACCTGCTTGTTAACTAGTGTTTATTACGGTCTCAATCCCTGTGAAGTGTTGTTGTATCAGAGACTGAAAGTATAAGAACTTGGTATTAATTATTACCTGAGCCCACATTTCCTGGGCTTTTTTCTGGAGTATCTTCTTGATTCTTCAGAGGCAACTGTGTTCACTGCAGATGTGCTTGCACTGCAGATGGGCATGCACTGCAGATGTGTGTGCACTGCAGATGTGTGTGCACAAAAATGTGTAAGGACCACAGTGAGGGAAGCTAATAAGAATGGGACTGACCCTTCTGGTGGGTACTTTTCTGTCATCTTTTGTATTGTTTCTGATGAAGGTCACTTGACAAGCATTTGGTAGAGTATGTGGTATCTTTGCAGAACCTTCTCTCTCTCTCTCTCTCTCTCTCTCTCTCTCTCTCTCTCTCTCTCTCACACACACACACACACACACACACACACACATTGTTATTCTGTTTCTCTGGAGAACCCCTACTCATCCACCCAGAACTCCAGCTATGTGTGTCCCCAACACTTCAGGAGCTCGAAGCTTGGTCCTCATTATGGGCATGTTGAGAAGTGATGGGTTGTAAGGACAACTGTTTTGTTCAGTGAGAACATTGCATAAGGGTTAACATGATTGTCATCTTAGCAGGATCTAGACTCACCCAGGAGACAGACTTGGGGCATGTTTTTAAAGGATTTTTCTAGATTAGGTTAATTGAAGCAGGAAGATCTTTCCTGAGTGTGGGCAGCACCATTCCTTGGGTTGGGGGTCCCAGACTGAATACAAAGAAGAGAGTGGGCTGAGCACCAGTATTCATGACTCTCGGCTTCCTGGTTGTGGATGCAATGTAACCAGTCCCCCATATTCCTACCACTGTGGCTTTCCTGTTATGATGGACTGTGCCCTCCAACTGTAAGCTAAGATAAACCCTTTCTTTGCTGAGTCATTTTTGTTGGGAATTCTGTCACTGTCACAAGTAACCAATATAGTCCCCAAGACAGCCTGTGCTATAGAAAGAGGCCAGCTGCTCTGTCTGCCTCATCTCACTGTGTGGTGGCGTCTACACATTGACATCTGCTACTGCTGTCGACACAGGACCTCACCAGAGAACAGAACAGGTGAGGATCCAGATCTTGGAACTTCATCCTGCAAATTAAGCCTGTTTTCATTATTACCACTTTTGGCTTTTAGTCGTAATGTGTGTATTATTATCATGGGAATTTGTTCCTTAACCCTTTTATCACTGTATAACTTATCTTACCTATCTATAACTCTCATTGGCTTATTTCACTTATAGTTATCTTCTTCCATGTTAAATTAAGCAATTACTTTGAATTTTAATTTATTATTAATTGACTGTATATGGCATGATAATATTAGTTTGTATATAAACTCATTGCATAAATATTACACAAACAGAGCAAACAAATAGACAAAAATAATAAAGTACCCAACCTTTGGTATTTTGCTATAGTACTAGAACCTAGGTTAATATGGTAATCTATTATCATATTAATATACCTGTATCATTTTAATATACCTATATAATAATAGTAGACCTGAAACTGTCCATGGGAAGATCTCCCCTGAGAGTGGGTGCAGGGGGGTCTATCATCTCATCCATGTGGCAGAGATGTCCAGTCACAGATTCCATCTTCACAGTCTCCTCTTTCAGGGGCCATGTCCATAGCTACACTGAAACATGGGGACAGAAAAATGTCCACGATTCTTAACTCAGCACTAGAAGCTTTGGAGTAAGATGTAAGGCTTGAACCTAAAAATCACTTCCCTCTTTGGTTTCTAGTACAGTATTGTGAAATGAATTATTGCCAAATAAAAGTGGTATATAACAAATTATTACTTCTTGTAGAGAGCCGCGGTGGCGGTGACAGTATTCGCCATTATAAGATGGCGCTGGCATCCAGTGCTCTCCCAAGTTTACAGATGAACTGTGCATTGTGCAAGTGGTGAACGTGCACCAAATCACGGCCCATCCCGGGGCGTAATATGCATTCCTGAGCAAGCAGCCAATCAGAAATGAATATGCCACTCCAGGGTGTATATAAGCAGTGCCTTTTCGGGGCCCGGGGTCTTCCTCTTCACATCGCAATAAACGCTTGCTGCAGAAGGATCCTGGTGTCCGCGTGTGTTCTTGCTGGCGAGACGATTGCGCGGGTCACAGCTGGTGCCAAAACCCGGGAACTCACCATCGCCAGCGCCGAGAAGTCCCCCGGTCACGGGGAGGATTCAGAACTGCAGGACGAAGGTAAGCTCTGAGAAGTATGCTTGGTCTTGATCTATCTCATCTCTCTCCCCAATTACTAGGTGCTGTAGAGGCTCTCGTTGTCGTTGTGGCAGCGCTCATTCTCTTCCTTTTGATTTGTTTTGTTTCCACCGATTCTCTTGTTAAATTCCGCCACCGTTGGGCACGGTTAGTCAGACGTAGATAAGCCGCGGTGCCCCTCTCCGTGTGTCAGATTCTCTCGTAGATAAGAGAGCAACATGGGAGCTTCGCATTCAGTGATCATGGTGCTTCAGTTACTCTTGCGACAGCATGAATTAAAAGTCTCTACAAAAACGTTAGAGGAGTTTGTGAAGGAGGTCGACCACGTGGCGCCCTGGTATATGTGCTCAGGGTCGCTAACGCTCGCCTCCTGGAACAAATTGGAGGGCGATTTAATTAGGGAACAACAGAATGGAAAATTGAAGCCTGGGACTCGGCCGCTGTGGAGGCTAGTAAGATCGTGCCTACAAGATGAGAAGTGCCGCCCGACTATCGTGGCAGGTCAGGGAGTGCTAGAGGAGTTACAAGACAGCATGTCAGAAACAGAGCGGGATAAGAGGTTAGGAGCTCAGAAAGAAAAAAGAAAAGACATGCCTAAGAAAAAAGACCCTTCCAAAGACGCTCAGTCCGCAGAAGTGAGAGATAAGGGAAAGGACGCCCTGGGAGAGAAATGCAGGAAGGGAGAAGAGGCCCTGGGAGAGAAGCGCAGGAAGGGAGAAGAGGCCTCAGAAAGAAAATCTCTTTATCCGGTAAAGGAACTGGAGGCCTTGGGGCTTGATAGCTCTGAGTCAGAGGAACTAAGTCCCTCCGAGGAAGAGGACTTAGATGAAGAAGCAGCCCGCTATGAGGAGGAAAGATACCATCCAGATGGGCGGCTGCCACCGCCGAATCGAAAGCAAAAGAAGGCGGGAAATAGGAACCGCGAGGCTCCCCGGCCCGCGGTGATCTCCCAGGCAGCAGCTCCGACCGTAGTCCCCAGTGCTCCTCCGCCCTACGCGGACGGGTGCTGTTCGGACTCCTTCCTTTCAAAGGAAGATAAAAGAAAGATGTTACAAGCCTTTCCAGTGTTTGAGGCTGCAGAGGGAGGTCGCATCCACGCACCGGTAGAATATACCCCTATTAAAGAACTTGCTGAATCAGTTCAGAAGTATGGGTTTGATGCCAATTTCACAGTCATGCAGCTCGAGAGACTTGTCGCTATGGCAATGACTCCAAATGATTGGCAAAATACAGTAAAAGCTGCCCTCCCTAACATGGGACAATATATGGAGTGGAAAGCCTTGTGGCATGATGCTTCTCAGACACAGGCAAAAGCCAACGCTAACGTGGAAGGCAATCAACGGCAATGGACATTTGACCTGCTAACAGGGCAGAGACAGTTTGTTAATGATCAGACAAACTACGATTGGGGAGCATACGGCCAGATCTCCGCTGCTGCTATTAAAGCATGAAAAGCCCTCTCAAACAAGGGGGAGGCTGGGGGAAATTTAACGAAAATATTGCAAGATCCCCAAGAGCCATTCTCAGACTTTGTGGCTAGAATGACAGAAGCAGCAGGCAAAATTTTTGGAGACCCGGAGCGAGTTAAACCACTGATAGAACAACTGGTGTATGAAAATGCTTCGCCAGAATGCAAGGCAGTAATTACCCCTAGAAGAAGCAAAGGGTTGACAGATTGGATAAAGGTCTGCCGAGGACTTGGAGGCCCACTGACCAATGCTGGCCTCGCAGCAGCTATTTTGCAAAGCCAAAACCGCTCAAGTCCTGGCGGCTGTAAAGTATGCTATAACTGTGGCAAACCGGGTCATTTGAAATGAGAGTGTCATGTTTCCATGCAAAAAAGAACCCCAGGGCTTTGTACCAAATGCAGGAAAGGTTATCACTGGGCTAATGAGTGTCACTCAGTCAGAGATATTCAAGGAAAGCTTATTCAACATGATTCCCCACCATCGGGAAGAGATGAAGGTACTCCAAAAAATGGGTTTCCGGGCCCCGGATCCCAGGGCCCCAAAAATTATGGGACACAAGCCTGCAGCCGGGGGACACCTCTAGCTGCAGAGCTACAAGAGCCTCCGCAGGATTGGACCTCCATTCCACCTCCCAATTCTTACTAATGCCACATGTGGGTGCGCAGCTTGTCTCAGTTGATTTCAAAGGTCCCCTGCCTGAGGGAAGTGTCGGCCTTATTCTAGGTCGCTCCTCTCTAACATTGAAAGGGCTTGTGGTTCACCCTGGAGTGATAGACCAAGATTATACAGGGGAACTTCAGGTTCTCTGTTCTTGTCCACAAGGCATATTTTCTATTTCCCCTGGGGATAGGATTGCTCAATTGGTTATTCTCCCAAGTTTGCATGATTGTTTCCCATCAACCGGGGTGCCTAGAGGCACCAATGGGCTTGGTTCTTCAGGAACTGACTTCGCTCACTTGGTAGTCGATCTTAAAACTAGACCCACTTTACAATTAATGATAGAGGGGAAGAATTTTGTAGGAATTTTAGACACAGGAGCTGATAAAAGTATTATTTCCTCCAACTGGTGGCCTAAGGCTGTTACACAATCATCCCACTCCTTACAGGGGTTGGGATATGAGGCCAGCCCTGCAGTCAGTTCACGCTCCTTGACTTGGCAGACACCAGAGGGTCAGACAGGAAACTTTATACCTTATGTGCTTCCTCTCCCCGTTAACCTCTGGGGAAGAGACATTTTGCAAGACTTGGGACTGACATTGACTAATGAGTATTCACAACAAGCCATAGAAATTATGAAAAGGATGGGATATAAGGAAGGAAAAGGCCTTGGCAGAAAAGAACAAGGAAGATTAAACCCAGTCTCACAAGAAAGTAATACAGAAAGACAAGGTCTGGGTTTTCCCTAGTTGCCATTGAGGGCTCTATGCCCATACCCTGGCTTACGGAGGAGGCCGTGTGGGTTCCTTAATGGCCTTTATCCTCTGAGAAATTGGAGGCCGTTACCAAATTAATTGAAGAGCAAGTTAAAAATGGCCATTTAGAACCTTCTACTTCCCCTTGGAATACGCCTATTTTTGTCATAAAAAAGAAATCAGGAAAATGGAGACTTCTCCATGATTCAAGAGCCATTAATGCACAGATGCAATTGTTTGGTTCGGTGCAAAGAGGTTTACCCTTGCTTTCTGCCTTACCCAGACAATGGAGGATAATAATTATAGATATTAAAGACTGCTTCCTCTCCATTCCCCTACACCCACAAGATAGACAGAAATTTGCATTTATATTACCTGCTATTAATCACCTTGAACCTGATAAGAGATATCATTGGAAAGTTTTGCCTCAAGGCATGGCCAATAGTCCTACTATGTGTCAATTGTATGTACAAATAGCCCTCGAACCCGTTAGGAAACAGTTTCCTTCCCTGCTCTTGATTCATTATATGGATGATATTCTTATGTGCCATAAAGAATTGACCATTTTGCAGAACTCGTACCCTTTATTAATTGCTACATTAGGACAGCGGGGTCTGCATATTGCCACAGAGAAGGTTCAAATTTCAGAAATTGGTTCTTTTTTAGGGACAGTTATTTACCCTGAGAAAATAGTTCCTCAAAAATTAGAAATTCGCAGAGGTCATTTACATACCTTAAATGATTTTAAAAAATTATTAGGTGATATAAATTGGTTAAGACCATTTTTGAAAATTCCCTCTGCTGAATTGAAACCTTTGTTTGACATTTTGGAAGGAGATTCTCACATTTCCTCGCCAAGGGCACTAACACCGGCTGCAAGCCATGCCCTGCGAATGGTAGAGGATGCCTTGCAGGAGGCCCAGCTAAAACGCATTGATGAGACCAAAACTTTTAATTTATGTGTCTTTAAAACCAGACATTTACCAACTGCTGTGTTATGGCAGGATGGGCCCTTATTATGGATCCATCCTAATGCATCCCCTGCAAAGATTATTGAATGGTATCCAGATGCAGTTGCTCAGCTTGCCCTTCGGGGATTAAAAGCAGCTATTACCCATTTTGGGAGGGAGCCTAAGGTTCTGATAGTACCTTACACTGCACATCAGGTTCAAATATTAACTGCTACCTCCGATGTTTGGACGGTGTTAGTCACCTCCTTTAATGGCCAAATAGATAATCATTATCCTAAACATCCTATTTTACAATTTGCCTTGAGTCAGGCTGTTGTTTTCCCACGTATTTTATCTCAAGAACCACTCCCAGATGGGGTAGTGGTATATACAGATGGGTCAAAAACAGGAGTAGGCGCTTATGTGGTTGATGATAGAGTTACATCTAAACAATATAATGAAGCTTCACCTCAAATTGTGGAATGCTTGGTGGTACTGGAAGTCTTAGAAACCTTTCCAGGCCCCTTAAATATTGTATCTGATTCCCTTTATGTAGTAAATGCAGTTAAAGTCTTGGAAGTTGCTGGATTAATCAGGCCCTCTAGCAGGCTTGTAGAAGTTTTTCAAAAGATTCAATCTACCTTGGTCAATAGAAGATATCCTGTTTTTATTACACATATTAGGGCTCACTCAGGTCTACTAGGTCCAATGTCTCATGGAAATGACCTGGCGGATCGAGCCACAAAGTTGGTTGCTATCGCCCTATCCTCAAAATTGGATTTGGCCAAAGATTTTCATAAAAAATTTCATGTGACAGCAGAGACGTTACGTCATCAATTTGATATAACTAGAAAAGAAGCTAGAGATATAGTTACTCAATGTCAGAATTGCTGTCAATTTTTACCCGTGCCTCATGTGGGAATTAATCCACGAGGAATTCGACCATTGCAGATTTGGCAAATGGATGTTACCCATATCCCATCCTTTGGGAGACTTCAGTATTTACATGTTTATATTGACACCTGTTCTGGAATCATTTTTGCCTCCCCCTTATCGGGAGAAAAGGCAGCACATGTTATCCAACATTGCCTTGAGGCCTGGAGTGCCTGGGGAAAGCCTAAAATTCTCAAAACTGATAATGGACCAGCTTATACTTCTCAAAAGTTTGGACAATTTTGTCGCCAAATGGAGGTGACCCACCTGACGGGCCTTCTATACAATCCTCAAGGACAAGGCATCATAGAATGGACTCATCGCACTCTAAAATCTTATCTAATAAAACAAAAAGAGGGAGTCGAGGAGGCTCTACCCTTAGTGCCACAAGTAACCGTTTCTATAGCACTCTTTACTCTTAATTTTTAAAATTTGGACAGCCAGGGCCATTCGGCTGCTGATCGTCATTGCTTAGAGCCTGATAGGCCAAAGGAGATGGTCAAGTGGAAGGATGTCTTGACTGGTCAATGGAAAGGCCAGGATCCTATTTTAGATCCTATTTATTCTTTCCCCTGGAAAGATCCAGGGGAGCTGTTTGTGGTTTTCCGCAGGAAGAAGACAATCCATTTTGGCTACCAGAGTGACTGACACGACAACTCGTGGCATCTGAAGATGACCCCCCGAAGGATTCATCTGCAGACGTTTTCAGTCCTTATTTGGATCCTCCAGTTTTGGGTTCCTAGTACATGGGGGGACAACGATGGGCTATATTATCTGCCTTTCCTAAACCTATGCCTGTTAGACATAATGCCATGGTGTTTCCTATGTTCTTTATAACCAACAAGAGTGTGGGTTTGCCCTATCTTCCCCATGATCCTCTCTCCGCCCCCCTGGGAGAAACTCGTTCCTTACTCGAGCGCGGCTCCCTGTGTTTTCAATTAGACTCTAATGAAACAGAAAATTGCATTAGGCTCGAGAGGCGAGTCTTGGGACAATTTCATCCAAATAAATTTGGATATATTTGGGTGAGTTACCAAGATGATTCCACCAATGTGAACCTCACCCATGTCAACAACACCTTCTGGCAGAGAGATACGTGGATCAATGCTACCTTCCTGCTGCCTGATGCTTCAGAGGGAGAACGCCCTTTCCAACCTAGAATTGCCCCTTCTTGTAGTGGAGAGGATGAGGAAGTCATCCTGCCCTAGTCTGACTGTAGGTCCCCGTTTGCTCGTTGGGCTGACCAGAACCACCTCTTCACCTTTTCTCCCTATATGTTGAGAAGCTCAAGGCAAGGGACATTCATGAAACAGGGACTTTTTGTACAGGATCGTAGCATGGATCCCTTTGATAAATGGTTGCTCTGTGGAACCAATGGTAGCTGCACGGATCTCAACCCTCTGGCTTTTCTCCAGGGTGGAGCAGCAGGAATATCCACAGTTGATGGTAGAACAGCTTTTACTGCATTGACTACTAGTAAGGGGGAGATTGTTCGATTCTGGAATTTCACTGAAGAGATCTATGCCTTTAATAAGACTATTATAAATCAGACAGTATATTCACCTACCCCAGTGTGTGTTTATCCCCCCTTCCTGTTTATTCTTTCAAATTCTTCATTTGAAAGTTGCACTAATGATTCCTGCATAATGTCTCAGTGTTGGGCTGCTGAACAAGCAAGGCATGCCATGATTGCTAGAGTGCCAAGATGGGTCCCCGTTCCCGTGGAAACCCCATCTACTCTGTCATTATTCAGACAAAAAAGAGATTTTGGGATAACTGCAGCTGTTATAACGGTGATTTCCCTTAGCGCAGTTGCAGCTACTGCCGCCGGGATCGCCATGTCAACCACAGTCCAAATGGGCGCAGTGTTGAATCAGTTGTCATCGCAAGTGACAGAGGCCATAAATCTCCACAACTCCGCTAGCGCCCAGTTAAAAGGCGGCTTGATGGTGGTCAATCAGCGCATTGATTTAGTAGAAGAAAGATTGGATATTCTCTTCTTGCTGGCACAATTGGGATGTGAAAGGAAAATAGGAGTGCTTTGTATTACTAGTGTACAATATGAGAATTTTACTTGAGCAGCTAATCTGTCCAGGAGTTTGTCTCTGTATCTTACAGGAAATTGGTTGGAAGGATTTGACAAGACCCTTGAATTGTTGCGAGCAGCAATGGTAGCTATCAACTCAACGCAAGTGGACCTATCACTGACTGAAGGACTCTCCTCCTGGATTTCTTTGGCCTTCTCCTTCTTTAAAGAGTGGGTAGGAGTAGGCCTGTTTGGTGCAGCCCTATGTTGCGGATTAGTGTTCATGCTATGGTTGGTCTGCAAACTCAGAGCTCAACAAAAACGTGACAAGGTCGTTATTGCCCAAGCACTTGTGGCCCTAGAACAAGGTTCATCTCCCGAAATCTGGTTGTCTATGTTAAGGAAATAGCCAGCAAACAGATCCCTCGGCCGTTGCACCCCAAGGGATCAGCCCATTGCACTGGGTCGGTGAGGGGTCTTGGCCTGGCTGGTCCTTGTCTGTGTAGCCCTGGTACCTGAATATTGAGGCAAACAGCCCTTGCACCCCTGGGAGATGGCTCCATTGCACAGGGACGGGTGTTTGCATCTCTTTCTGTTTCCCCTAGCCCTTGCACCCAGAGGACTTGTTTCCATTGCACCTGGTAGGGTAGGGGAGACTGTATTAAACTATCAGTCCTTGATCGCTTATTCCTCCAAGATGGAGTTTGCTTGATCGGGCTTGAGTTTGAGTCATGATTGATACCGCGCCAGATAGGCCAAGGGTAGCTCCGTCTTAATAAAACAAAAAGGGGGAGATGTAGAGAGCCGCGGTGAGCGGTGACAGTATTCGCCATTATAAGATGGCGCTGGCATCTGGTGCTCTCCCAAGTTTACAGATGAACTGCGCATTGTGCAAGTGGTGAACGCGTGCCAAATCATGGCCCATCCTGGGGCGTAATATGCGTTCCTGAGCAAGCAGCCAATCAGAAATGAACATGCCACTCCAGGGTGTATATAAGCAGTGCCTTTTCGGGGCCCGGGGTCTTCCTCTTCACATCGCAATAAACGCTTGCTGCAGAAGGATCCTGGTGTCCGCGTGCATTCTTGCTGGCGAGACGATTGCGTGGGTCACAACTTCTCTCCTGGTAAGTATGGTAGGCGATAGTCACACACCCAGCTAGCATCTGAGTGTTGGATTTGGGTGTCTGCATAGTTTCCTGACGCAGATGTAGAAAAAGACACTTGGAGACTTAAGCCACCGATATCATCCAGAACATCTGTTTGTGTTTACAGAGGATTCAAACTGAATTAGGAACTGTCAGTGCAAAGAATGTACAAGGGATGCCCTCACCCCTCTGTTTTGGCATCTCAGTAGTCACAGCACTCGGGGCACAAACTGATGCTTTCTTTTCCCATTGTGTAGCTGAGGAGCCCACTATGTGGAGATTCTCAGAACGAGAACTCCAGGAAGAAATCTCAGTTTGAAAGGCTGGAACTGCACAGGAGCTTAGGAGTGTTTGATGCATAGATGTCTCAGAGAAACACACTCTGAGATCTCAGGCCTAGCCAAGCAGAAGAGGCCACAAGTGACTTGGGAGCGATGGTCAGGATGGCACGCAGAACCAGAGAGAATCGGAGACCCAGTCAGATGATGTCGTCTCTTCTAGCGGCCCTGGCACATCTTGGTAAGAGTTTGAAGCCAGTTTTGACAAGTGGAGCTCCTAGCAGACATTGTTACTGTGTGACTATTTAACTCATTTGTAACTTACCAGGAGGAGACACAATGACAGGAAGGAGTTGAGGTTGCCTGAGTTTCATTGAGGCTGATTTTTGTCACAAGAACAAAAAATATATTTTGGAAGCATGTGATCATTAGAGATTTTGATAAAATTGCCCATTTTAATGTAGACGTTTCTTATGCACTGAATGGATTCTTTGCCATACAAATCCCACATGTACAAATCCCCACTTCTCATTTTGATTCCTTATTCTTTTTCCCCCTGGACTGAATTTGCCAGAGGTTGGTATATTTAATACTGTCTTAGTTAGGATTTCCATTGCTATGAAGAGATACCATGACCAAGGCAACTCTGATAGAGAGAAACATTTATTTGGGGCTGGCTTACAGTTTCAGAGATTCAGTTTGTTATCACCATGGTGGAAGCATGACAGCATGAAGATAGACTTGGTGCTGGAAGATCTGATAGTTCTACATCTTGATCCAAAGAAGACAGGAGGAGACTGTCTTCTGCAGGCAGCCAGGAGGAGGCTCTCCTCTGCCCTGGGCGGAGCTTAAGCATAGGACCTCAAAACCCACCCCCACAGTGGCACACCTCCTACTCCAACAAGGCCACACCTACTCCAACAAGGCCACACCTCCTAATAGTGCCACTATAGTCCCATGGGCCAAGCATATTCAAACCACCATATAATCCCTTTGAAGAGCCTTGGTCTTATTTGTCAATTCAGTTGGGAGATATTTTCTTATTTGGTTTGGCTGTAGTGGTGGTGGTCATCTCTAATATATTCATTTCAGCTTTATCTGTATTATAATAGCCTTTCCTCTCGGGTGGCTTTTGCTCCTTTTCTATACTTGCTAAAGTTGCCTGCTTTTCTCTTTTCAATGATAAATAACATGTCTAAAGTTGTGATCTCCACTGTGATTACGATTATGTCTGCATCCCAGAAATTTACACCACTTAGTTTTCTATTTAATTAAGACACATTTACATCATTTCCTACTCCCTCTGCTTCCTCCCGCCTCTCCCATCATCCCCCTCTGAATCTGTGCCCTCTTTTCCTTTAGTTATCATTGTTACATAAATACAAAAGCAAACAAGTACATTTTAAAAGACAAGCGAGATGTTTTAGAAGAAAGGGAATGATTTTTGTAATTCTACCATTAATTGTATTACAGGTAGACTAGGGAGTTTTATCATTATGATTCTGTCATTAAAAGTCTATATCTTAACAAGTACTTGGGGATTACTGCAACATCCTGACCTATGCTGATCTACCATGACTCTTTCATCAATGGGCAGCTGGTAAGTAACGAAGCGTTAATGAATGGGCTGCGTTGTTAGCGTCATTAGCAAAGATGAATGAATGTCTCGTGCACTTTGTGCCCATGCATTTTCAGACTGGTTTTTTCCTGCTTTTACCTCCTCATCTGTATTCTTATTAACCTGCGAGACTCTTTTCTCTTTTCCATATACACTACAACTATTTTAACCATTGTATTGTTAGATTTCTAATTTCTTTACTTTTTTCCTTATAAGATTTGTAAAAATGTGTTTCATCTAATACAGCAATCTTTTTATATTTTCCTTTCATGGTTTTCCTCCTCACATATGTTTAGAAAGATCTTGCATGGTGAAGACTGTTTCATATTTATTATTATCTGTTTACATTTGAGTCATCTAGGCACTGTGTTCCTCGATGGGCATATAAGGCACTCAAGTGCATTCCCACGTGCGAGCTTTTATTCTTTCTTTCTCACTCTTCCTCCCTGTCCTGCCTCAGCACTGACTGTCACACAGCAGAGATGACTGCTTCATCTCAGAAGTGACAGTGCTGCTCTGGCCTCATCAGCTCTGCTCACAGATTGTGACTTGTCCACGCAGATGACAATCACACCAAGCAGTACATATTTACAGGTTTGTCACGTGTTGAAAGAAGCCCCCAGACCTCCAGTTCCTGCATACAGAGGAAAAGCCAGTAAGTTCCACCTCCTCCCCCAGCCCAGACCCCTTTGCCTGCTGCTTCTGTGTCCCTGCCCGACTGTGATCCCACAGAATACATCCACATGGTGCTCAATCTAACGGTTCGTGGATGCTCATGTAACCTTGGAAGAGGCTGAGAGAGAGGATGACAGAAGTCCTCAAGTCTTGGAGAACTTTGTGGCAGAATTTCTCTCCTCCCTGGGTAATTCAGAGTGCTGGGGCTCAGCAATCCCACCCCATGTGAAGGCACTTGCCCTAAATGTTGGTCAGGATGGCCCTATTTCTGCAGAAGCAAATAGTCTCTAGACATTATGATACTCAAAAACCTAATTTCTTGTTCATGGTTCTCCACTGTGGTCCAGTGAAGTGAGTCTCTGACATGTGCAGCTAACTTCCTATGGCTCCTACCTCAGCATGAGTCCCTTCCGTGACTTCAGTAGCAGGGGAAGAGAGGCAGGTGGCAGTGCCCTGAATATGACTGCTACCGTCTGGGGGTGGGGCTGTGGCAGAAATGGTTACCTGGCCCTGACTAACATAAGAAGGTAGGGAATTTCATGCTCCTCCACTTACACTTAAAAGCCATTCGTTGAGGGAAGTGTGTTAGTCAGTAATTGTATCACTAATGCTGTCTAACAAGCCACTCTAAAACTCAATACTTTATGATAAACCATCTTTCATTTCATTTCCTGCCTCATGAACCTATTTACTGCCTTCACTGTGTTCTGAGTACAGGTTAGTCTGGATTGGCTGCAGGGTTTGGGTTGGATCAAGCTCAGTACCCATGAACTGGGTATTTTAATGGTAGATCAGAGGACCAAGAAACCCAATTCCAACCTTGGTCATGCATCTAAGTCCTCCTCACACATCATATCTAAAGTCATCTGGCCTTGCCCAAAGCCATTGGAAAGATAAGTGCCATCCATGAAGATGGATTGTACATTTCTATTGAAAGATGAAGCAGAGATCTGAGCATGATGACCCATCCACCATGAGTGGCCTTTCAGGAAGTCTGGAGCTCAGGGTACCAGAGAAGATAGTTTGAATCCCAGGCCTGCCGTGCATGGGCTGTGTGCCCTTGTGTGGGGCCTCTTAGTTCCCGTACCACTCGTATAAAATGGGATCAGCATTTCCCTTTTGGGGTTTCTATGCCCCTCAATAATCACAAATAACCTAACATGAAAACATAAAATAACAGATAGTATTGATTGAGTTCCTACCCAGTGTCAAGCACCAGGGAAGAGGCTGTGCTTCCACCGTGAGCTCTGTATTCCCTGCAGGAGATTGCCATCATTCCGCATCCATAGAGACTGGGACGTGAGGTTTATCCCAGCCAAAGACTAGAGGAGAGTGAGAGGGAAAAGTCCTCCTGAGACAGTCACTCACCTCACAGGTCCTCTGAATGCTTCCTTACTTAAGGGTTTAAATGAGCCTTGGCACAGGGATCCCACCTTCCCCGGCCATCATCTGCTTCCAGCACTGACAGATTGCCTGCCTGTCCTGCATCGCCTGCCTGTCCTGCATCGCCTGCCTGTCCT
>NW_021604782.1:10377642-10383353 GCF_004785775.1 Grammomys surdaster | reverse complement strand
GCCTGCCTGTCCTAGGCTCTGAGGATCAGGAAGCTGAGCAGGGAGGCTCCCTGCTGCTACTGAACTCAAAGCCTGCGTTAGGCAGGATTTTACAGAGGAAAAAGAACCAAAAGCTGACATATATGTGTTATGTGGTATATAAAAATATGTAGATTTCTAGGCCATATGTATGGTTTTGTGTGTGTGTGTGTGTGTGTGTGTGTGTGTTGAGATGACTTGTAGATAGAGGTGTGATTGAGCACGGGCCTGACAGCCTAAGTTGTATCAGTCTCCAGACTCCACAAAGCAGCAGGGTAGTGCTAACTCTCAAAGTTGTCCTCTGACCTGCACACACACAAGTTAGATAGATAGATAGATAGATAGATAGATAGATAGATAGATAGATAGATAGATAGATAGATAGACAGATAGATAGACAGATAGACAGATAGATGATATAGATATAGGTATAGATATATCATAGGCACATGAAAGCAAGGTGGCACACAGACACATAGATACATAGATGGATGAGTGACTAGACAGATTTTTCATAAGGAACTGGCTGACATGACAATTCAGGATCTGCACTCAGACCCAAAGAGCTACTAGCTGACCTACAGAGCAAGTCCAAAGGCCGGAGGCACAGGGTCGAAGGTCGAGAGCTCCTATCTGAAGGCCACAGCCCCAAGACTCAAGAAGAATCGAGTATTTCAGTTGGAGAATGAAGACAAGAAAAGACCAGCATCCCAGCTCCATGTGGCCAGGCTGTAGGAGATCCCTGACATCTCTGGACAGGTCAGCCTGGTTGCCCTGAGTAGGCCTTCCACTCTGAGAGAGCAGCCTCCTTACTCATCCGTTCAGACGGAATTCTCCTCAGAAACTGTCTTGAGTGTACACAGAATAATGTTTGACTTGATACCCGGGCCCCATCATAGCCTAGTCAAGTTGGCACAGAACAGGAGCCGGCAGGGAGGGACGAAGCTGAAGTAGGAACTAGTAATAAGGTTCAGGAGAGGAGTAAATGAGGCTCTCTGAGGACACGCCCCGAAATCATCTCTTCTGTGGGGCAGAAATGCTGCCGCAACTTTCAGTGAGGAAGGAATGAGACTCTGAGGGCCTTTTCCAGAGCTGTGAGGGGTGAAGGGGAGGACCTGGAGAACTTTCCCTCAGCCCTCCCATGATGGGGTGACAGTCAAGGTTATCAGTCTCCCACGCCCACTCCATGCAAGTTAGAGAAGTTATCCGGATTTCCCATGAATTAACGTTCATTACCAGTAGAAGAATTTGACTTGGTGTGACCCTGTCTGTTAGAGGTCACCGAAAGCAAAACTAAGGCACCTCAGGGAAAGGTCCTTAGCATGAGTTTTACTGGCCCTTGACTTTATTTTTAAAAATAAAGTCAAAACTTACAGATGTCAACTATCTTTCAAGCAAATTCATTTACTCCTAACAGCATGGTCAGGCATCTTTCTTTCAATTGCTTTTCTTTCCTTTTTTTCAGCTTAAGACACACAGGAGGTTTTGTTTGTTTTCTAAAGAAGGGTCAAGTTTATACCATCAGTTTTTAACAGAGGCCAGCTTAAAGGTCAGGTAGCCTGGTCTCAGGGTCTGTGGTCTATGACCAAGCTAGCTACCAAACCACTTGGTTTTTTAAAGCAGATTTCTCACACTGGTTCCTGAACAGCTGCCCAGTAACCTATGTGTTCATCGTAAGTCCTTCTGAAGGCATTCTGTCCTTCACATACCTGTGTGATCTGCCCAGAGCTAAACACATGCCTTCGAGGGACCTCAGGATACCTGCAGTCCTCCAGCTTCCCGGGCCTTCCTCAGGTGAAGGATCTTGCCGTGAAAAAGATCACTCTGTGTGTTTATTTTCATTCCGTGGGTATGTATTAATGTGTGTGGTGGTGCCCATGGAGGGCAAAGGACAGCCATGGCCTTCGTTCCTCAGGCACCTCTTTCTTTTCAGTTTCAAGCCTGCTTTCTCCCTGGCCTGAAGCTTACCAAGGAGGTTGGTTGGGATGGCTGGCCCTGGGATCTGCTTGTCTCAGTCACTCTAGTGCTGGGATTACAAGCCCGGACTCTTCACATCAGTTCTGGAGCTCCTCCTGCTTGCAGAGCAGTCATTTTACCTTCTGAGCCGTCTCCTCAGGCCCTGAATGGGTGACCTTAAGTGGAGTATTCATTTTTAAATAACTGGCTGTGTAGAAGAAGCCCCCCCTCCCCATTGCAGGCTTAACTGTGGTTCCATTTTTGCCTTTGAGTGACTTCTATCATTTTATGTCAACAACAACAACAAAACCGCCAACAACAAAACCTGAGGTCATCTTGGTTAAAAGAAAACAAATATTCCTCCTTGATTTTGAAAGGGGGAAGGGATGGAGTTCCCTCCCTGGCCTTGCCTAGCGGAGCTTGTGAGGTGCTTTCTGTTAAAAAGCTCACTCACGTTTTATGGATTTCTAAAGAGCCACAATTTGAACTTAATTCTCCCTCTCTTTAAGACAAGCACCCCATAGTTAGTATTTAAAATGTCACATGCAGCCAGAGGCCTCCGTAGGTCACAGAGGGCTGGGCAAGCCATCCTAGGAAGTAATAAAATTGACACTGAATGGCTACAAGACTGGAGACTTGCCCTAAGAGTTCACAAATAGAAAATTTGAAATGAAACCATGAATAAATCTCCAGAAAGTTGATAGTGGAGCCTTAAAGGAAGGAAGCCGGTAAGAGGCTGAGCTAAACGGTGTCCTACTACTCTGAGAGTCTGTCAGAGGGAGTGAACTTTGAGCGGCCAGTGAATTGTGTATGCGTGGGGGGGTCACAGAGGGGTCACATCATTAAAATCATTTAAATCTCTATCCTTCTCTGATGTCTTACTTACCAACCCTGTCTAGGGAGTAATCTCTCTGGGGACAGAGAGCAGAGAGTGGTAATGTAGGATTTGGAATTGACTCTGCCTGAAGCATGCATGAAAGTGGTAAGCTATTTCTCCACAGGTAAAATGAGCCAATTCAAGCCAGATTAAAATACATAAACACAGGCTTATTGGGAAGCTGCTCTCGGGCAGGTGAGTTCACTAACCCCAAGAAAGGAGGCCAGGGAAGTCACCATGGGGAGGAAGAGAGAGGAGGTGGGGAAGAGAAAGAAAGATCTCTAGCAGAGGGAGAAAAGAGGAGAAGAAGGGGAACCAAACTGTCTGGATTTCATAGGGATGAGCCTCTGTGGGGAGAGGAAGCCCAGCCCCTGGGCTGGAAAGTTTGGGGTAGGGGTGTGCCCTGTAGGGACTGAAGATGCATGCATCTGGGGGCTAGGTCTGCTTTGGTATATAAAATATGCACCTCAGCCCCTTGTCCCCTGAAACCAAACAGAAACAGAGTTGGGAGAAATCCAGACACGGGAGCGTGAAGCCATGAAGTTCTTTTCATGGAGTGAACTCTTCTTATTCATGTTATCACTGTGCTTCTAAAGCCCCAAACAGACTTCTTTATCATGGTCTCACAGCATGATCTTATCCAAGACTCCAGAAAGGGTCCTCCGTTATTCTGGAAACTCAAATTAATATGCTGCCAAAAGTGAGTCATGGCAGACACCATGAGCCAGCACTACCTTGTCCTTCCTTCTAAGCTGCCACTGTCCTGGAGCACTGCGTGCTTTAAGTCAGGAACATCTCTGGATGTCAGTGCATAGGGCTCTGCCCATGGTTCATCTTGCTCACTAGGAAGCTGTTACGGGTCTATTGTTGGATCAGAGGTTCTCAACCTGTGAGCTGAGGTCCCTTTGGGGTTCAAAAGACCCTTTCACAGGGGTCCCACATCAGATTTCCTGCACATCAAATATTTATATCACAATTTATAAAAGTAGCAAAATTATAGTTATAAAGTAGCAACAAAATAATTTTATGGTTGGGGGAGGGGGTCACCACAATATGAGGAACTGTGTTAAAGCGTCATAACGTTAGGAAGGTTGAGAGCAACTGTGTTAGACACTCTGGGTCCCTCTAGTTTTCCATTATTGTGAAGCAAAACACTGCAGGAGCAGAGATGACTTTGTACATAAGTGCTTGCCTTGCAAGCCCAACTCTGTGTTAATCCTCAGATCCCACATGGAGGCAAGAAAGACTCAACTCCCGAATGCTGTCCTCTGATCTTTGCACATGAACCACAGAACATGTGCTCACCCACACAATTAATTATGTGATAATTAATTAATTAACATAAACCTGGCACAGAATCCTTCTACTGGTGTTGGGATGTCCGTTAGTTAGTTGTTTTTTTAGTTAGTTTTCTGTTGCTGTGATAAACGCTGGAACCAACACAACTTATAGACGAAAGGGTGCATTTAGCTTATGGTTCCAGAGGGGTGAGTGGCCAGGATGGCTGGACAGAGATAGCAGAGTGGCATCCGGAGTGGCAGCTGAGAGGTCACATTCAGATGGCAAACAGAAAGCAGAGAGAGCAGTTGAAAATGGCACACGGCTTTTGAAACTTCAGATCTTCTAGTGACATACTCGGTCAAGCAAGGCCACACTTTCTAAATCTACTGAAACAATGTTACCGGTTGTACTCTAATGACCTAGACTGTCTGAGACAGTTCATTCAAATAACCACAATGGGATAGCTTCTAACGGGAGATTAGCAGACCAACGGAAGCGTTTTATATTTTCATGATTTCTTCAAATCGGCCCCACAAAGTCCTGTTTATGCTCACCAGCAACAGCTGGGACCTATCCTTTCTCTTTATCTTCCCTAACACTGATACATTAACAGTTTTCATTGTTACCAAGTAGGTACAAATCCCCATTGTTTCCTTCTGCGTATTCAATTGTTCGTGAGGTTGAGTGTCCTCTGACATGTTTATTAGCATTTACATCAATATTTTCCTTTATTTCTCCTTCTGGGAATTACTGTTCCATATCATTAATATTATTAATATTAATGTCATTAATATTATTTCATGTGCGTGTGTGTGTGTATGTGTGTGTGTGTGTGTACCTGAATGTAGACACATATGTCCCAGTAAATGTGTGAAGGTCAGAAGATAATTTTCTGGAATAATTTCTCTCTTCTACCATGTAGGTCTCAGGGCTTGAACTGAGGTCATCAGACTTAGCAGCAAGCACCTTTACCCACTGAGCCACCTCACCAGCCCTCGTTAGCCTATTTTTATTGAAGCTTTTGTCCTTCTCCAGCTTATTTGTAAGTTAATGACTGTTTTTGAACCCTTGGTCTATGAAGGTTGTGTTTTCTTCTTACATTTCATGTGTCTTTTGCTTTTGTGGTTGATTTACTGAACAGTATCTTACATTTGAGAGGCAGACAATCTGCCAATCATTTCCTTTATGAATTCTGGGATTTGTGTCATGCTTGAGAAAGCCCTTTCTTCCCCTCCATAATTATGAAAATATTTTTTCTATATGTCAGTTTTGTTATTTTTAATTTTTATGCCTATGTATTCTGTCCATCTGGAATGGATCGCTGTTTGTCACTCAAGGAAAGAGCTGACTGCATGGACTGCTGGGGACCTGCCTGTGACTTCCAGGTGTCCTGCTGTGGACCTACCCTGGGACTGCACAGTCACAGATCCCTGCCTGTCCTAAAGTCTTGCTTCTGTCAGTACTGACTTCTCACCTGTGCCAAAGAATCCAGTGGCTCTCAGGCTCTGCTTCCCATTGATGTCACCTGATGGGTGTGTGTGTGTGTGTGTGTGTGTGTGTGTGTGTGTGTGTGTGTGTG
>NW_021604782.1:10368721-10377632 GCF_004785775.1 Grammomys surdaster | reverse complement strand
GTGTGTGTGTGTGTGTGTGTGTGTGTGTGTGTGTGTGTGTGTGTGTGTGTATGTGCTGTTTGCATACATGCCTGTGCCTTTGATTGGACATGGAGGATACTGAGGGTTCTACTCTATCACTCTCTACCTTGTTCTCCCTATACAACCTCTCTCCCCATGCTGTGGGGACTTGGGTACTGCAGATTGTTTCTCTCAGCTACCCAACCTAATTACTACCAGCTTTCAAATCTGTTCCTCCTGAGAGTGATCAATTTAGCCAGAAAGGCCAGTCATTTGTGTGAATCAACCCTATGACCATGGCTACTCCTGGGGTGCAGAAAGCTGAACCCTTCCGTTCCTTTTTATTCTGCTTAATTCTGTGTGGATTAATCATCAATACCCCCAAAGTCACTCTTTTGCATGCTTTCCACACAAACCATCCACTTTAGCCTGGCCTCAGCTCACACTGTGCCCTGAGCAAAGCCCATGTTGCCCCTTCCCCAGCCGGCATCTAACAGTGCTGTTAAAGTTATCAGCACATTGGAACCACATGCAGAGCTTTGTAAAAAAAAAAAAAAAAAAAAAAAAAATCCTGAAATTAAAGCCACACACCAGGCCAATTACAACAGCCTCTGTGGGAGGGGCCAGGCTTCAGGACTTCTGAAAGCTCAGTAGGCAGTTGTGAAAGAGTGGACTCTGGGAGTGTGAACCAGGGAATTCTAAGTCAAGCCTCAATATTACTATTCTGGGAAATAACCATTAATTTCATCTGATACACAGGTATCACAATTATTTTCTTGAGAATTAAAACAACAACAACAAAACCTTTGTTCATTTTGGAATAGGTACTATCAACATGTTAAAGGCATAAAGAAGAGACAGGAAGGTCCTCTCCCGCCCTTGGTCCCCCACCCCACCAGGCCTTGACAGTATCAAAGGCCCATCGCTCAGTTCTCCAGCAGCATCAGGCATGGCTGAAGGACCCGGCCTGGCAGAGTGTTAGGGTCACAGAGGCCTGGGTGGAATCTTGCTTCTATCACAGGCTTCCCTATAAGGACTTGTGATCTCTCCAATCCTATCTTCCACCCCAAAGTCTATGTTAGTAACAAACATTTTCAATGGCACCCTGCCTCTGAAGCCTTCCTTGGCCCCCCAAGATGGAAGACAGGTTACCTAAGTTAGAGTCCAGGCTGAGTCACTAGCATGAAGCCAGGAACTCATTGCAAACTGGGTGGAAAAACTGGCAAGTCCAGGGAGTCGATAGATGCAATGTCAGGACTGGTGGCAGAAGCGGGACAAGTGAGCAGGGTTACAGCAGGGCGTCCCCCAGACTGTCCCCAAAGTGAGCAAGAGCCCAGCACGGAGACCAGTCAGGGTCTCCAAGCCCTGCAGTAAACACAGGCTACATGCTTCAGGAAAAAAAAATACAGCCTTAAAGGCAATTTAGGAAGGAGACATATCATTCCACAAATGGGCAGTCATGCAGCTCTGGAGAGCAGACAGCAATGGTACCTCATCATATACAGTGTCAATGCTCAGACATCTGAAGTGTGGTCACCAAAGCAAGACTACTCACGCTTGATCCCCCTCCATGCTGAAGAAAGGGTGACAGGTCTGGGAGGAGAAGGGGACTGTCCACAGTAGATGGCCATGGGCTGTTGGTCATGTACCTGGATTCCAGAGAACAGGTATTGAATGGGGAGTATATCTAACACTGAGCTGTGTCTTCAATGACAGGCGGGTCTGATGAATGCACTGTCACTATAATTAAAATTTATACACACCACCCTTAGAAGACTCTCAATGTGTACAGTTTTGGCGGTTTGGGGGGTTTTCTTTGGTTTGTGGGTGTTTGGTTGGTTGGTTTTTTAGTATTTACCTCTGTTTTTTGGTTTTTGTTTTCCAGGGGAGAATCTGAGAGTCTGGCTACTAGACTACTGAAGTTGAAATCTAAAGGCACCATCCAAAAGTAGCTTCTGGACAAAAAGTCCCCACTCTGAAATGATCCCCTGACACTCGTCTACACACTACTTGGGCAAGTTGTTAACTTCCTCTAAGCATATTCTAGGAGGATGAACCAGGTCACGGACAAGATGACCCAGCTCAACCCTTATAACCCAGAAGACATCGTTTCCCTTGAGCTACTCAATCGTCCCCTCATCAACATATATGTTAATGCTCATATGCATATATGTTGATACACAGATGCACACATACGTCCTGTTCTCTTTTCCTGCTCACCTAGTCCTTCACTC
Organism: Grammomys surdaster; assembly: GCF_004785775.1. NCBI lineage: Eukaryota > Metazoa > Chordata > Mammalia > Rodentia > Muridae > Grammomys > Grammomys surdaster. The sequence continues at coordinate 10,375,398 of NW_021604782.1, read as the reverse complement.
ATTAACTGAGGAGCTACGGTCAACACACAAGATCTGGTTCTTTCTCTCTGACACGTAAGACTCCACCACCCAGCTGAAAGAAAGTGGGTGGGAAGAGGCAAGAAATGCACTCTTGGGGTAAAGATGGAATCAGGGCCAGAGGGCTTTGTGCTGCAGATTAAAATCCCGATTTACCAGGACCAACCATCAAGCTAGTTTCTTCCAGTCTAGGAATCCCTGTGTAAGAGGACCTGGCCGTTGGATGGCTCTTGAGAAGAAAGGTGTGATGGTTCATCTTGATGATCAACTTGATGGGAATCAGGATCACCATGGAAACAAACCTCCATGGATGTCTGTGAGGGATTATCTAAATTAGGTTAATTGACATGAGAAGGACCACCCTAACCGTGGGTGACACCATCAGTCCCACTGGCTTGGATCCCGGACTGAGTAAAAAGGAGAGAGGAAGCCGAGCACATACATTCTCTGCTTCCTTGCTGTGGGTGCAATGTGAGCAGCTGCTTCAAACCCCTGCCACCATTCCAAATCTCTACTGTGACGATCATCATCCTTGAAACTGTGAGCCAAAGCAAACCCTTCTTCCCCTACATGTCCTTTGTCCAGTATCTTTTCTTAACAGTGAGACAAGTAGGGAAAACGAGCCCGGAAGTTTGACCATTCCTCAGAGTTTGTGCCACCACAGTTTATAGACAAGACACCAAAAAGGAAGACCGGAAGCAAGAAGTACGCATTAAGAAGGAATCTAACACTGGGCGCCGGCAGGAAGGTGACAGAGCCAGAGGCCAGGCAGACAAGGAGTGGGATTATTGCTCTGAAGGGTGCAGGTCCCCAGCCCCACCCTCCAGATCTACCAGTTGCAGCCAAAAGGAACCTCTGCTGGATAGTGGAGGTCTGTGCCCAGGAACGTGTGGGTGCCTGTGTCCCTATATGTGTGTGCACACCTCTGCAAGTGCACAGATGCATGGAGGTGTGTTTCTTTGGTATACGTCTAGTCAATATGACTGCACACACATGAGAACGAATATCCCCTTTTGCAAGTGTGCATTGTTTCCTAGGTCATTTGGAGTTTTGGTGTCATGTCTGAGAAACCATTACCTAATTCAAAGTGACGAACATTTAGTCATATGCTTTCTTCTGTGTCTGTGTGTACACTTTAATGCGTGTTTGTGAGCAAGTGCTTCCAGGCATGCGTGTGTCTTTATACCTCAGCATGTGCTTGCAGGTCAGTGTTGTGTTAGGGAGGTTTGGGGTCACACTAGTTTTGCCAGCTGCTGGGAATTGCAAATCACATGCAGCACCCACAGTCAGCGTCTTTACGTTATACTCACTTTAGCTTTAGAAAGAACTGTGGTTGGACTGTGTCGAGGCCCCAAGCTTGACTGCTCACTGTCTGTATATACATGTGTATGAGAAACAGAAACAGAGACAGACAGATGTGGACCAAGTGGATCCATGCCACCAGACAGAAGAACTGGTGAGGTTGAAACTGGTTTTAAAAACCCCAGGAAATTTCATAATTGAAAACAGCAAGCTTTGGAACCAGCTCCCGGCCCAGCCTGGCTCTACCTGTCATGGAACACATAATCATGACACCCCATTGAGAGGACCATGACAACTGGTCAAGTAGCATAAAAACCTAAAGTTCTCCATGCTAATAAGTATCTAGATAGGCCACAAGTGTTCAGCCAATGAGCATCTCTTTCTGCAAAAGGTATTTAATCTCTGGTTCACCCTGAGAAAGACTTACGAATTCATATCCACCATAACAGTAAAGCGGTTTGGATGAGCAAGAATCATTCATCAGTGATCCTCCATCAAGGATTGCGCTGGGGGCCTTTGTAGTGAGCTGTACCTGAATCTCCCAGAGATGGACTTCTCTTCTCCAGCCCCTCTGTACTCTCTACACTCACTTGGAACCAAACCAGATCCTGCCCAGTCCTGGACTCAGCCATCCCCTTTCTGTCTGGTGAGTAGGGGAAGCTCAGACTCCCACACTCCAGTTCTCACCTCCTTGTGGTCCCCAACATGGGAGATTGAGAATCATAGCATCTGTCCCAGCCCCTGCTGTTTCTCTCCGGGGAAACACGTCTGGGACCCTCTATCTTGGACTGAGTTTTGCCTTCTCTGAGCACCACTGCTGAGGCAGACACACAGCCCAACAGACAGACAGAGACACAGAGGTAGACAAAGACAAAGAGAAAGATGAAGAGAGACAGACAGAGAATCTGTTTGGCTAAACATGGATGTGGGTGCCCACGGAGATCAGAGGAGAGTGTCTGATTTCTCAGAGTTGGAATTTCAGGAAGTTGTGACATGCCAGAAATGCATTCTGGGTACTAAAATTGTGTCCTCTGGAAGAGTAGCAAGAACTCTGAACTGCTAAGCCATCTCTCTGGCCCCTGGTTCTTAATTATGATGAAGTTAAATGTATCTGTTGCTTCCTTACTCATCTATAACTTTGGTGTCACATCTAAGAAACCATTCCTGGGCTGGAAAGATGACTCAGTGGCTAAGAGTATTGGCTGCTCTTCCAGAGGTCCTGAGTTTGATTCCCAGCAACCACATGTTGTCTCACAGCCATTTGTAATACAATAAGATTCCCTCTTCTAGTTTGAATGAAAACAGAGCACTTATACACATAATAAATAAATAAATCTTTAAAAGAAAAAAATCATTCCTAATTCAAAGTCACAAACATTGACTCCTATGCTTTCTCCCAAAAGCATCATAGATTTTCCTTTACATCGGGTGTATTATCCAAGAAATATCTATTGAGCAGCTGCTATGTGCTCAGCACTGCTCTGGGCTGGGTACACACACTTCAGTACATCAGTGAACTGTGTGAGTGGCTTCCTGCCCTGGAAGAAGTAGGATCCAGGTGAGAGGAAACAGATAAAAACCAAAAGGACAAACAGGATAATCTGAGGTGGTACCGTGGGCTGAAGAAGGAACCCGCATGGCAGATTCACAAAGCTGGGTGTCTGTGTATACTGGAGTTATGGAGTGTGCTGGCTAGTTTTATGTCAAATTGACACAGGTTAAAGTTATCTGAGAAGAGGGAGCCACAATTGAGAAAATACCTCCATAAAACTCGCCAGTAGGCATGTCTGTGGGACATTGTCTTAATTACTGATGTGAGAAGACCCATCCCACAGGGCTATGCAGAGTGAGACAGTAAGCAACACTCTCCCACGCCCTCTGTCTTAGTTCCTGCCTTCAGGTTCCTGCCCTGAGCTCATGTCCTGACTTCCTTGGTTGGTGGGCTACAAGATGAAATATACTCTTTCCTCCCCAAGTTACTTACGGCCGTGGTATTTATCACAGCATTAGAAACTCTAAGACATGAAGCGAGCCAGTCACGGTGGTGCCCAAAGTTACATGGTCTGGGCACAGGGACTTCCATTCATGGCATGTTTCTACAATTTCTGCTTAGCGCGGGGGTGATCGCATGTCTACTCCCAGACCATGGCAGACATGAACAATCAATCAGTGTTCTCTGTATCTTCAAAATTCTTCTCCACATAGTCACGATCAATTGATTTAAGATCTCGTGAGGACTGAGACTCATTTTGCTTCCCTGAACCTCTGCTTTCCTTTCCTTTTATTTATTTTTTTTTTTTCCGTAGCTGAGGACAGAACCCAGGGCCTTGCACTTGCTGAGCTAGATCCCCAACCCCCTGCTTTCCTAATAATACATTCCTGTTGAGAGAACTTGAAAGGCTCGAGGAGGAAAAGAGACACAAAACGGACTTCCGGGTCTCAGCCTGACTTCCTGCTCTGCTCCAAGCCAGCTGTGACCGAGGAACAGGGCTTGTTTTTTTTGTTGTTGTTGTTGTTTTGTTTTGTTTTGTTTTGTTTTGTTTTTCCTACAGGAAGTTTTGCTTCTATGCTAGCCAGATAGAAGGCAGCAGAATGCGCTCTGATTGTCCCTGAGCTGCCTCTGGAGTCAGGCACTAAACCCTGCTCAGTGAGATAATCCACGGGGTAATTTTCCTAGAGACCCCTCACTGTCCCTGTGAATGGCTCTGCTTTCATTATTGATATGATATCATCTCAGCTAAGCCAGCTTCCTGCTGGGCTCTCCCGAAACTTCTCTCTTAATCTTCATCATTCCCCACAGGGCCATTTTGTTGGGGTATTACTGAACTGCACCCTTAGGGCTTCCCCAAGGTTCCAAAGAGAGAAGATTCAGAACAGTTCAGTGCTTCACCTCGGGTGAGCATCAGATTGGTTGCCATTCACCTCACAGGGCTCCCAGGAAAATCCCACTCCTTTGGGAGGGGCTGAAGCTGTTGTGTGAGGCGTGGCCTTTCTCCCAGAGACAGAGAGGAAATGAACGCCTCACTCTATTACTCTATCACAAAAAATCTTGGGCCTGGAACATGTGTTTCTCAATCTTAACTGTAATTAGAACAATCTTTGTCTCAAACTGCAGGTAGCTCTCATCTTGCATGCTACCTCTGACTCTGTCCCTATGAGAGGGTCACTTAGCCTACTGCGTGTTTAAGGATAAAAGTGGGACACTTCCACAGGAAACAAGAGAACTAGGTCAAGCATCATGGAGCATGTCATGCCCCTGTCTCTGGCTCTTGGTTTGTACTAGATTTTGATATTTAAAAAGTTATGAGGGGGAAGGAGCAGAGGTCAAAGTTACTTTGCACCTTACATTTACAAAAATTAGTGTTTGTGTCTGTGTGTATCTGTGTGTGTGTGTGTGTATCTGTGTGTGTGTGTGTGTATGTGTGTGTGTGTGTGTAAACATCCAAGCACTTGTGCTTGAGTATCGTGTACAAGTGTAGGCTTCAGCACACGTGGAACAACTTTTTGGACTCAGTTCTCTCCCTCCATCTCTGATGCTTTTACTTGCCGTGAGATCTTGGAGGCTGTGCTGTCTGGTTTTAAGTCAACTTGACACAAGCCAGAGTCACTTGGGAAGAGGGAACTTCAGTTTAGAAAATAACTCCACCAGGCTGGTCTGTGAGCAAACCCGTGGTACATTCTCTTGTCTACAGTTACTGCCGGCCAGGTGATCCTGAGTGCTATAAGAAAGCAGGCTGAGCAAGCCATGAGGAAACAAACCAGTAAGCAGCGCCCCTCCATGGCCTCTGCTTCAGTTCCTGCCTCCAGGTTCCTGCCCTGTTTCAGTCCCTGCCCTGACCAACCTCAGAGATGGACTGTTACCTGAAAATGTTAGCGCATTAAACCCTTTCTTCCCCAAGTTGCTTTTGGTTGTGGTGTCTGACCACAGCGATAGAAACCCTGAGATGCTAGTCCCGCCTTGTTTTTTGAGACAGGCTCTCAGTGAACCGAGAGTTCACCAATTCACTAGACTGGCTGGCCAGTGGGCCTTGGGGATCTTCCTGTCTCCACCTTCCCCGTGCTGGTATAGACAAATACTGTTACAATACGTCCTGGGATCCAAATGCCAGCCCTTACACTTTCATCATAGCATACTCTGCTTGAATCACCTCTCCAGCTCCACTAGATTTATTTTATTTTATTTTTTAATGGCAGAATTAGCTTGATGGCTCTCCAAAGCTGCCAGAGACCTCAGCTGGCTTCTGAGCTTAACAGGCATACCAACTGCTCGGTGGCAGAGTGTTGACTCTGGCAGGGAGTGGAGCGACTTACTGCCTAATGGGATTCTTGCAGTAGGTGTAGATCTGTTAAGTCTACCCAAGTTCCCAGGAGCCACATGGGGCTCTTTGACTCTAAATTAATTTAAGTGAAGCAAAATTGAAAAGACAATACTTCAGGACACGAGCCAAATTTCAAGGGCTCACTGGCTGTCTGTCGTTAGCAGCTTCTGAACTATATGAGACATCTTCATCATTCTGGAAAGTTCTACCGATAGCACCAGTGCAGAGAAGACTCTCGCAGCTACTTCAGTTTTATGAGGATTCATGGAGATAAAAGAAAGCTAATGACAAGATGGAGATCAACCGCTCCCTCTCCAGGCTGTCTTGGGACCGTATGCTCACACAGCAAATGTAGTCTGCCAAGATGCTGTTCTTTGTTTTCTAAAGAGACCATGGGTCAGAAGCAGAGCAGGTGTCCATGCTTTTCAGCTGGTAATCACCTATGCTGTGTGGCAGGGGCAGAGGCAGCCAGCAGGCTTGACTGTACACTGCAGGTCCAGATGGGGAAGGCTCTGAGAAGTTACTTGACTCAGACCAGCCCCTTTCTACGTGGACCCTCCCAGTGGCTCAGTCACAAGTGTGTCCTGGTGAGAAGGGAGAATGAGCTGAACTGCTTACCTCAGGGCTGTATGGCTACTGTGTTGCTTCCTCCAGGTCTCTGTCCCTCTTGCACACCAAGCCTAACTCTAACAACTAGGCCTCAGTGGCCAACACTGTTTCTCGATATTTTTCTATTTAATCTCAGATTTAAGGCAAAAGAACTTCACCATGTGTGTCCAGTAGTGTCCAGAAGTCCCCACTTCACCTTATCTGTAACTTTGACTTCCATACTTTAAGTTTCCTGTGGTACTCAAGAAGGTGGGGAGGAAGAGAGAGGGGGAGATTAAGGGGAGGGAGGACAGGGCAGGAGGGAGGGGGGAAAGAAGGAGAAAAAGGGGAAGGAGGAGAAGGAAGAGAAGAAGAAGAAAAGGAAGAGGAAGAGGAAGAGGAAGAGGAAGAAGAAGAAGAAGAAGAAGAAGAAGAAGAAGAAGAAGAAGA
>NW_021604782.1:10362055-10368621 GCF_004785775.1 Grammomys surdaster | reverse complement strand
AGAAGGAGAAGGAGAAGGAGAAGGAGAAGGAGAAGGAGAAGGAGAAGGAGAAGGAGAAGGAGAAGGAGAAGGAGAAGGAGAAGAAGAAGAAGAAGAAGAAGAAGAAGAAGAAGAAGAAGAAGAAGAAGAAGAAGAAGAAGAAAGCTCTGTTATAACTTGAGATGTCCCCCAAATGCTCATGTGTTAAAAGACTGATGGGCTTGTGAGCAGACAGTTAAATTCTGACCTTGATTCACTCAGTGATAAATTCACAAAACAGTGACATTGCTGGGAGATGACAGAAACCAGAAAATGAGGCATAGCTGGAAGAAGTGGGTCACTGAAGGTATGGCCAGGAAAGTTATATCCTGTCTTTCTCTGCTTCCTGGCCACTGCGAGGTGAGCAGCTTCCTTTACTGACCCCTTCCCTGCACCTCAGAACCAAAGCAATGTGGAGGCGGGCAGCCTTAGGCTTAACCCTGTGAAATGAGCCACGGTAAATCTCGTCTTTGTCACGGTGGCAAAGACCGACTCGGATGCACGCACCTGTCGTCTTGCTTTAATCGTTGCATTTGATCAGTAGTTATTCTCAATCTCTTATTGTGCCTCATTTCTACACTAGACTTTATCAGAGAGATGTCTACCTGGGGAGTAACTGTGCATACTCCTTCTCTCCCCAACCCCTGTGTGTGTGTGTGTGTGTGTGTGTGTGTGTGTGTGTCCCTTCTGGCTGATGTCTGGCTGCAGAGGTCAGAATGGAGAGTATGTCAGGAAACCCTGGTCCAGGGCTGCCCTCAGCTCCCCCTTGAGTCTTTCATGCCAAGTTCATAACAGTCTGTTGCTGTTTGGGAAACAAAATGGGTAATGGACCCCAGCTCTCATGAGAACTTCAATCAATTGCTAGTGATGCCAAATGAAAAAGAGTCCAACAATGACAGAAGATCACCGATTGATTGCTCATGTCTGGTCAGGGCCCAGAAATGGGGCAACAGTATCCACAGTAGAATGGATCAAGCAGTCATGACATAGATAGCAATAGTAGTCGAATCCAGCTAAACTCTCCCAGTCAGGTTACTGGGAAGTGAACCTAAAGTCACAGGTGTGAATGAACTGAGTACATGACTTGGATCAGGGGCTCTCAGGGTAAACCTCGACCTCCTGACTTGCGCTGCTTATCCCTAAGGCCCGAAACTGCACATTCACCCCCCTGCTCTGCGTTCCCTGCCCTGTCTGCTCCTTGAAGGATCTTTGGAGGTCTAGGCAGTGGCACCAACATAGTCCTGGTCCCTGCCCCTCAGAGCACCTGGAACAATTGGCCTTAGGCCCTGATCTTCTAGGAGGGAGACTGGGTTTTCTACTCAAATTTTGACCCTTAGGACTCCCATGCTGGCCAGTGACCCTCTGTGAGGACCACTAGAGGAGACATCAGGCCTCAGGCTGAACATATATATGTGGTTGGTGACACAGGAAGTTCTGCTGAGGTGGCAGATGGGCCAAAACTGTGAAGAACTCCATCTTGAAGACATTTGTGAGTAGCAGGTTACTTCTGTGGACAAACAGAATCCTTTTGTGCTGGTAGCTCCTAGAGGCCTTGGCATTGACCTGGAGTGAGGGATCAGAGGGGAGTATCCATTAGCCTGGCCCATCTGGGGGCACTAACTCCCTGGATCTTCTGTCCATCCTCAGAAGGATCTCTGGAGATCCCACAGCCAGAGCAAGCCCTGTGAACAGATCCAGGGAGTTCAGATGTGTGCTGGGTAAGAACAGGGATGTTTCTGGAAACGCAATGTTACAAAGTTACCTTGTTACCGGGATGTGGGGAATGAGGCTTAGCACAGGCAGTTCCCAGTGGCATGAGACCATAAACGCTGGCCAGTTACTAAGAGGTGTTTGCATAAATACCGTCTCTCAGTCCTGCCATTCCTCCGGAGTAGATGTCGCTGTTCCTGTGTGGTTGAGAAAATTTAACTCCAAGGGGTGAGGTACAGCTCAAGGACACCAAGTATAAGTGACAGGGGTAGACCTCACCTCTGGCTGACTCTTTAACCTGGGGTGTTTTTGAGGATCCATCAATCCAGTAGGGATCCCAAGGAAGGCTCAGAACTCAGGGTTCCACTCACAGCCCTACATGGTCAGGATCCTCTTGGTTAGGGCCTTAGCCCAGGAAGTCATTTTAACCTAGGAGTGCAGAGCTGGTCCTCTGTTGGGCTGTACCTGATGCTCAAAAGATCAGCCTGAGATGGTAGGGACTTAGAAGCTGAGACTCCACAAGGGAGCTCCCACAGGGGAGTCCTCAGAGATGGACTGTCTTGCAGAGGAAAGCACCCAGGACCTCATCTTACCCATCTGCAGTATGGGTGACAGTTTCATCAGCCAACATTTAATGGGCACTTCTTATACCAGTCACCCTGCTACTGACTTCACGTGTATGATCATACTGAATTCGCAGACTGGCCACAGGAAACAGCACTCCACATCAGAGGAAACTGAGGCACAAAGCTCTTGAAGGAGTCCTTCCGGGCAATCAGCACTAATATTAGAACCCAGGTGAGCAGATTTCAAAACCATCCCCCCTTCACCTCCTAAGCCCCCCCCCTTCCACATATACACATATTCCTTGCTAGTGAAATGGATTTAACAGCCATCCATTCATTATCTGGGTACGGCCTCCAGTTTCCTAAAAAAAGAATACACCAAAGAGGAGCGATCAAAATCAAGCCAGGTATTGGAGGCAAGAATTTTGGGGTAAAAGCACCCCTCCTTCCTCAGGGTCCCCTACTCACTGCCCTCCAGAGACCACCACAAAGAGTAGTTCCTACCTCTGCACTCCAAAGCCCCATAACAATTGCCACGCATACGCACATGCACACAGCCTGCAGACATGTACAGGGACAGGGCGGGGAAGGGCATATTCATAATTGAGGAGGGGCAGAAATGATCAGGAGATCCTTATAGGAAGTCCCTGGGGACCAAGAAAAAAAAGCTATGGGTATAGGGGAACATGGAACTATGCTAAAAATAAGGTGACAAGGACCTGCCTTGTGTGGGTGGCTCCTGAGGAGAGCCATTCTCCTGGGGACCCACTTGGGTAAGTGGTTTCCTCCCCACCCCACCCCTTGGCCTCCGAAGCAAGCTAGAAATATCCCAAATAGGAAGGCACTGGAAGAGGAGATAGAAAGCCTACAAAGAAAGTTCCAGAGTCCTTCCACAAGGCCACCTGCTCTGAAGGAGGAATGAGGTCCTGGGCAGAAGGGAAGGCATAGGGCCCACCATTCCTGAGGGACTCAGGAGCAGGGCTTGGGACCCCTTTGCAAGGTGGGGAGAGGACAGTGGCAGGGGTGGGAAGGAGTGGATGGGAATGGTGGCTGGCTCGGGTTGGCCTGTCACTTCCAGCTTGTACAAAGCCCCTGGACCCATGGCCCTGTATGGATAAAAGCAGCAGACCCGGTCCCCTAAAGGGCTTCCCTTTGTGCTTTTAACTGCTTTTCTGTGCCCTCAGGAGCTGGGAGCCAGACAGTGGCTCAGCCCTGCTCTCCTCAGAGCCACCCCTTCACCCTCAGCTCCACCCTGGCCCGTCCATCTTCTCAAAGGGTGAGAAACTCATTCTGTCTCAGAGCGTTGGCACTTGCCTGTCCCCAGGCTGCCTGCCATACTTCTCCCTGGTTTCCCCACTGCCCTCAGCTCACTTGTCACCTCTGGGGAAGGAGAGGAAGAACTGTCCCTGCCACATCACTCTTTTCTGCTATCTTCCCACACTTATCATTTACTGACAATGTTGATCCATCCCTGCACCCCTCAACCCCTCCCTGGAAAACTAACCTGGCGGCCAGCAGGGGCCTTATCGCACAGTAGGTACTCAGGACAGATGTGACACAGCATGGGGCCTCCGCACGCCTTTGCATCTTGTACATCTGTTTGGAGCCGCAGTTAGCCCCAGATGTGTTATTTCCCTTGTTAATTACCGCACAGTAATTGTAGTAAGAAGTGTAAGTAAAGCATGCATTAATGGGGGAACCGATTTCCTGCGCAGGCTCACAGCGAGCAAAGCTGGGCCTCCCTGCAGCCTACAAGAATTCAAGAGGGGAGCATTGGCCTCACCCACCCTGCTTCTCAGGAAGGGCCCCCTCCCTCCCTGAGGCCCATCTCTTCTTTACAGAAGAGGTGAGGACCAGGGAAAGCCTGGACCCTTCTGGGATTGACATCTTGATTCTTTGTGTCCCAGAAAGGCTGAAAGAGGTTGAGCACATGGGCTCTGAAATACTTTCCCTAGCCTCGGTCTTTCCATCTTAAAATGGGCTAGCGACACTTCTCTGCTGTGCTTGTACAAGCTACAAAACAGATGGCACGTGTAGTATCCTAAATGGGTATCCACCAAGGTGACACCTTTCACTCCCTTTGCAGTGTCCTCGAAAAAAGATGAGACCCGCCCTGCACCTCAGTCTGCTGGATTCTGCAAGAGAAGCTCACACCAGGTTGATTTTGACGTTAGTGACAGGTATCTTTAATATGGCTGCTCCAGACCTCAGTTTCCAAGAGGAGCTGTTGTTGGCAGGTCAGGAATGTCACATCTTCATGGGAGGGGGGGCAGTACAGCTGTGATAGGCTGTTTCCATTTCTGTGTCCATCCGTCCTCCCCGCCCCCCAAAACACACACACACAAATGCACGCACGTACAGTATGCCCTCGAGGTTGGAGAAAGCAGAAATGGCTCCAGCGATGTAAAAGAGAAAAGGGATCCTTAAAGCGCTGGGGAGGCGGGGTCACAACTGGTATTTCAGAGCCTACTCATTGGTCATTCACTGCTGAGAGGCAGCGATCCTGGGCTTGCGTTTGCTTCTCGATGACCCTGAGACGCCCTCGTGTGGGCATCGGCGGTAGTGATAGGGCTTCTTGGCTTAGCGTTATTTAAGGAACTCTTCTTAGGTCTTAGGGATGTGATCCTGCCAAACAACTACTTTGGAGTTTTCCAAAACGTGGAGATGAGTATGTAATCTTGTAACGGGCCCTACCTTTACATACGGAACCATTACTTTGATTTAAAAAAATCAACATGCAAAATTTTGAAAATGACAAAAAGCACAAACAATACAGTATAAAGGCATGCATTATTCTTCCAAAACTCGTGAGTTCAATTCCCAATATCCACATCAGGGGTTCACAACTGCCTAGAACCTCAGCTCCACTGGCTCCATTGCCTATGGCCTCCTCAGACATCCACCCACACAGAGCCTATATTTACACATTTACACATTCCTAAACATAAAATAAATATTTTAAAAGAAAAATATTTACTAGGCAACAGTAACCCTTACCCCACAGCCAACAAAAGAAGAGAATCAGGTTACAGTCTTCTTGTCCACAAGGGGCTGGTTAGAAGGAATAGCGGTATTTCTGCAAAACACTTGGTCAGTTGGAGCTCAGCTCTGAGCTGATGATCCAGGACAGGCAGTAATGCAGACTGAGTACTGACTGGGTCAGCTCTGCTATTGATCCTGAAACCACGGGTACTACTCCTATACCATCTCTCCATAGCTGACTTCCCTTTCAGTCAAAAAATCCACCCGTAGTTAGCACCAGGGCACACAGTGTGCTTTAGAGAGATCAGTCCACCATTCTGCATGTGTTTGGGCTCCTGTGTGTTCAGAAAAGACAAAGATAGTGTCCCTGCTCCGGACCTACACTAGATATGGTTAAACAGTTAATTCCAAGCACACTTTGATGGGGAAGGCTTATCATGCCTCTGCCACCCCTTAGGCATATGACCTTAAGCCGACCCTGTAAGCCTCGATGTTCTCACCATTTGGAGTGATGATAAAACCTTTTTCACCAAATAATGGTGAGCACCAAGTGGAGGCGAAGTCCATGTGTAAAACCCGGGGCAGTGGTTTATTTTATTTAAGCCACTTTAAGTTCTCTTCAGATCTTGACTAAACTTGACCCTCACTCTGTAAGGTCCGGACACCTGCTGAGCCCTCGAGAAGATTCCATTTTATGAGAAGCCTATACTGAAAAAGCTTTAGAGATGCATCCAAAATATCTTATGTCAAAGGAGAAGGGAAGGGGGCCAGAGGTGGGAAGGGAGTGTGACCCACAGTCACCTCCAGGTTTGAGGAGGCTCCAGCAGAGCTCCTTCCCTGCACCTGTGCCCAAGGCCTCAGTACTGACCAGCTGGGGCAAAGAAGCTCAGCACTTCAGGGCTCTGGAGCTTTGTTTTGTGAAGTGAACACAGTTTCTCCTCCTCCCTACCGTGACTCCCAGCCCAGTGCTGGATCTGCTTTAGCAGGAATTTATGAACCACAGACTCTTAGGATCCCATGAAGCTGTGTTGAACCTGACTCCTGAAGCCTTGGCTCAAGGGCCTCCCTGAATGGACAGAAATCTTGATAAAAACCTTGGACCAGAGGAGGCAAGCTCCTACTCCAGGTGGCAAAAGAGTAAATTATGTTTGTTTTTGCTTTAAAAAGAAGGAGGAGGGGGGGAGAGGAGCAGGAGGAGAAGGAGGAGAAGGAGAAAGGAGAAGAAGAAGAAGAAGAAGAAGAAGAAGAAGAAGAAGAAGAAGAAGAAGAAGAAGAAGAAGAAGAAGAAGA
>NW_021604782.1:10355420-10362045 GCF_004785775.1 Grammomys surdaster | reverse complement strand
GAAGAAGAAGAAGAAGAAGAAGAAGAAGAAGAAGAAGAAGAAGAAGAGGAAGAAGAATTTATATAAAAGCAAGATTAGCTTTCTCTCCCCAGGTGGAGCTCGACCTTCATTGGTCGACCTTCCTTGGCTGCATGAGCAGAGTGGACACATTTTAAGGAAATGGGTGACTTCTCATCCCTCAAATATAGTCCACTGACCCCCTGCATTCCCAAGGTGAATGGCACTTGTTTGAGGTCAAACACAAAATACCAACGATTGCATCAAAACATCAGAGTAAATAAAAGTAAAAATAGGCAATCATCAAAATAAGCTAGCCATTCAGTGACCTGCGGCTGGTGGAGGCCGCCGTCCACATTTCCTCCTTTCTTTCAAAAATAGCCTGATGCTTGGAGCTTTCCGGGGTCACCAAATAGGAAAAAGTCCCTCAGGAGCCGTTACGGAGTCCCAGTTTCTCCATCTCTCTTTCGATATCACATGGAAAATCACCAAGGAGAATAATGGTTTTCTGTACACACATGTAAACAAAAGAACATACATTTTGCCCTTTCTCCCCAGGACAGCATTTTACTTTTTTTATTTCTCCAGTTTAGAGAAAATGCTAAGAACACTCAGGGTGTTATGGAAATGTCAGAAAAATCAAAGGCGTGATACTGAGAAAATACAAAGAAATCTCTCGAAGACAAGAGGCTAGCTGTCGGGGTAGGCCTGTGGTGAGCCAGAGGCTAACTGTCGGGGTAGGCCTGCGGTGAGCCAGTCGGTGGTTATAAGGTTTCTGTTTTAGGAAGCAAGCTCAAGTGGGAAGGAAAGTGGAAAGTTCTAGAAAGTGGATGATGGCAGGCCCTCGTAGAGGCCTGAAGTGTCCATTTCAGGCTGCTAAAGTGGTCTGTGTTCTGTGATTGATTAGTGGGCTGTCTTAAAGCACAGTGTTTGTTCATAACCTGAGAACGGGATCAAGCAATGGCCATGGGGACAGAAGAACTTGGCTCTTAGCTCAGCTCGGACACACTCAGGTCCAACATGATTTCCACTAATCTCTGTCCGCTCCCTGAGCTGATTCTCCTTTTCAGAAAAATGTGATGCTCCTTGTAGAGGTAACGGATTAAGTCCTGGGTTCCATCTCTTGCACCTGTCGGGGTTTCTGTTGCTGTGATCAAACGCTAAGACCAAAAGCAACCTGGAGAGGAAATGGCTTATTTTGCTTACAAATCCAGGTAATAGTTCATCACTGAGAGAAATTATACACAAAAAAGAAGAGATGTATGGGGTGACAGTGAAGTCCATATTCAAGCCCCACCTCTACCAACTGATGTCACCAACTGAAGGACCCAAACCAATGCTGTTTTGCCTGTCTGCTTCACCAGCGCCTCACTCTGGACGCTGGAGTTCTTCGCACAGCTCTCCTGCTTGAGGAAGGACAGGGGACTTCAGGGCATGCATGGAGATCCAGAGTGGGAAAAACACCCACCAAGTGTCTAAGCAAACTAATGGGTGGCTTCCCCTGTGCAGGATGCCAGCCACATGCCCATAAGTGACCCTTCCCCTAGAAGTTTCACATCTCTTCCCGTATCCCTGTTTACCTCCTTTCCCCAAGGGACAGGTACTGTTCCTAGCAGTGGGGTGAGGAGAGGTCATGGAACATGAGCCAAATGGCCAAGGGTGTGACGTCTCAGCAGCCAGCAGAGAGCATGGGAGTTTGCAGTTGTTTATCAGATGCATCTGGTTCACGACAGCCTGAGAAAGGATGGGAGGGGGTGGCGCCAGCACTGAGCAGTAAGTGGTGACTTTTAAAATGGTCTCAGCTACCCCGGCGAGTTAGTCTATGTCAGAGTCCACTTCCACACAATGGCAATTCACGAGTGTCCCTCACAGCAAGAATTCTTGGGATCCAGAAAGCATAGGTGACACAGCCAACCCAATCAGCCTTGGCTGAGGCCCATTGGGATGTCTAAGGCTCTGAGAAATCCTGCAGAAGGGAGAACTCTTCAACCTTCCTACTAGACTCCCAGGTCCAAGCAAAGAATACTGTGCTACATTTACTACCGTAATCACGGTAGTCCTCACGATCCAGATCACCACGAGGGGACTGGTCGTCTCTCCTGACCTGGCTAGGATACAGCATTTCCAGTTATAGCATTCATTAACATAGCAATGGTAGGTCAAGGGTCACAAGATTCCCCACAAGGGATGAAAAAGGAGGTTTGTTGATAAACTGCCAGACCTGAAAGTTCGCAGAGGTCTGTCCTGGCAGTCATCCTCCGGCTGGGCCACTGAAGCATCACCCTAAAGCCTCACTGGGAGGAGGGTGTTGGCACTTTGGGTGCCCTGGAAAGCCTGGGCCTGGCCTAAGAGGATAGATACACACTCCTCACCCCTAGTTCTAAACCTGACTTTGAAGTTTCACAGAAGAAAACATTATTTATTGTATATACTAACTGTCCTTTGAAGCCACCTGAAGGGGCCTTCATCGTGGAGGCTCGAGTGCAGGCTGACTGTGATCCTGGAAGGAACCAGGAGAAGCTTTGATGACAAATGAAACTAATTTCTTCCATTAAGGAGCCCCCGGTGAGACACTGAGGCCTTGGGGAGGAAAAGTCATTGGCCTGGACCACTCAGCTACTTGACCGAAAGAAGCACAATCTTAAAACTTGCTTCCTTGGGTCTCACTATTGTCCCCTTTCCTGCAGTTGCTGTTAGGGTCCCACTGCTGATATTAACCGGTTAGTACGGTCAGAGCCTGGACCATGGCTGTGGGTTTTGAACACGTCGATTAAGCAGACAAGTAACAGTGGAGAGTAGAGGGGGGAAATTGATTTAACACGTCGGCAATACTGTGAAGGGAACTAAGGAAGCTGGTGACTCCGGGGTTCTGAGATGAGATAAACAGAGGGCAAGAGGTATGCATCATTACACAATCCTGCTCAAGGTGTGCTCCCACCCACTCCTGAGCAATCACTGTCTCCAGTCTCTCTTACAAGGTGGTCTGACAGTATGTCACAACTGTGTAAAATCTGTGTCCAGGAGTCATGCTCCTTCTCTGGCTGATATGAGCTTTCCAACTTGCCTTCCTCCCAGAGTGAAACTCCTAAAGGCATCCCAACTGCTTTGGAACTGGTTTCAAAAGTCTGGTGGTCAAAGGAAGAGGCACCAGTGTATCTCCATGGACTATCCTCCCTCCTGCCTGGTCAGTTACACTCTCCTGTGGAGGAAAATCAGTCCCACCAGCTTTCTCTGTCAGCTGGCCAGCTGTTTGTAAGCAGGAGAAAAACAGGTGGCAGTCACATGATGACAGAGTTGATGCCAGGGTCCTGGGAGGAGGCAAGATGCCCTCCACCCCTGAGGAGCAGACTGTGAGTTGAGCACATCTTTTGTTTAGCTTTGTGTCACCAGGACCATAACAACCTGGCAGAAACACCTAAGGAAGCACAGGTTGAATGGGTCATGGTTTCAGAGGGTTTGGAGTCTGCATAACAGGGAAGGAGGTAAGACAGAGTAGCCCCAGCTGCAGGATGCTGTGGCAGATGCCCCTCATGTCATGGTTGACCCAAAAGCAGAGAGGCAGACATGGGTATAGCCTTAAAGGCCCACCCTAAAAGATCTTCCACCAGCCTGGCCCCACCTCACAATGCCTCCCAAAGTTCCCAAAATGGCATCATCTAGTGGGGACCAAATGTTAGACATGAGACCCTGGGATGAGGGCACATTGTAGATTCGAACCAGAGCAGCCGCCAAGGTTGGCCAAGTGTTTCCTTCTGACTTTGTTGTCTTTGCATTTCTGTCAGGTGAAAGCAAAGCAGGGTCCTCATCTGCTCACGGTGTTCCCACTGTCGCACCATGCAAAACCCCTCTCCACAAGCTTGCCTCCTCCTTTTCTGATGTTTTCTCCTTTACACCCTTCCCCCATTACATTCTCCTCCCCCATGATCAGCCCCACAAATGTTTTCCCTACAGGTCCTTATATGTGTGTAAATCCTTACCAAACACGCTGTACTGTTCTGCTTCTGTGTGTGTCAATTACTGTGGCTTAATTCTAGACTGTAGCTCTGTCTGCCACTTCTTACATGGCTCGGTACCCAGGCGTCTGCAGGGCTGTCTCTCAGCTGCTTCTAACTGTATGAAATCCACCAGAACGCACTTCACTTGCACTTCCCCAGTGGAGGACCTCAAAGTGACCTCCAAACCTGTGGTACCCAGACATACCACTGTAATAGCGCCACGGGTATCCTTTACATTCTGTGTGAGGGGGCTCTGGGATGGATGTTGGAGGAGGGGCTTGTTGGGTTACAGTGATGGCTAATCTTTATTGTCAGCTTGACACACTTGGAAAGAGGAAACTTCAGTTGAAGGATTGCCATTGGTCTTTTGGGTTGTCTGCAGGGCACTTTTTTTTTTTTTGACTGATAATTGAGTCAGAGAGTCCAGCCTACTGTGGGCAGCATGATTCCTAGGCCAGTGAATCTGGGCTATGCAAAAAAGGTAGCTGATTGTGAGCCTGGGGGCAAGCTAGTAAGCAGTGCTCCTCCACGATTTCTGCTTCAGTTTCCTGCCCTGCCTGAGTTCCCGCCCTGACTTCCTTCAACGATGGACGGTAAACTGTGAGATAAACATTTTCCCCTCAAAGCAGTTTTTGGCCGTGATGTTTATCATAGCAATAGAATTAGGACAGTCCTAAGGTAATGTTCACTTCCTTTTCCAAACAGCTTTTGGAATGCCAGGACCCTACAGTCTAGCAAGAGCAGCCCCTTCAGGTGGATGCTGCCCATCAACCCCAGCTGGTCCCATAGGTGGTAGGTAGCTGGCAAGAGTTTGAAGGGAGAGCTTTCCTTTGGCATACCCAGGCCTATGCCCGAAGCTTGAGGCTGAGGTGGCCACACTCAGCATTCTAGAGCATGGCTCCCACATGCAGGGTGTGGCCAGATGGCAGCTTGCCCTTTCCGGCATCCTTGGGTTTACTTGTATTCTAGCTGCCGTCATCCAGGCTGAGAAAGAGGTACCAGGGTTTCTTCTGCATGCCTTGGATTACTTGGGCGGTAATCCCTACTTGGTACTTCCCTACACATACACGGAGAAGCCAGAGGAGGATGTTAGACTTCTTCCTATGAGAATATGAGAGTCTCACCATGTAAGCTAGACTGACTGATCAGTGAGATCTGGAGGTCTCCTGTCTCTGGCCCATTGGCATGGGGCTACGGGCACACACTCCTGCTCCCAGCTTCCACATCTGTACTGTTCTTACTCAAGTAGCAGACACTTTATCCACTGAGCCCTTCCCAGCCCCACGCCTTGGATTTTTAATGTACCTGCACATCTCCTCATGTGCTTCTGGGTTCTTAGACTTCTTCCTCCATAAGTTTGCATGGAGAGTCACTGTTGGTGTGTAGGAGTTCTTTGCAGTGTAGACTCTAACCCTTCTCTGCTCCGTCTTCCTGGCTTCACACCTGCTCAGCTGCTTTCTCTGTTCTCCTCCTCTGAAGAGCATCCCCTCACCCCTCTGTCTTCGCAGCCCTACCCTTTGCTCTATGTCAGAAGATCTCCCCAGCTTTCCTATTCTCTATAGGGTCCTAGTGCTATGTTCTAGGGCAATCTGACTGATGAGAGGGAGGAGGAACTAGGTTTTCTTCTCCTAGTCTCCCATGGCTGGCCATGACCTCCACTCTTGCCTGCGGCTCACCTGCCCAGTTCCACAGTCTCCATGGACTTTCTTCAGAGGTTCCTCTCCAGCTTCTTTCTGCATCTCCATCACAATTTTAGTATGAGGGCTCTGTGGGGTATCTTAACATGTGGTGTGATGGGTCCTTCCTTTAAAAAGTCAAAGCAGAGCCTGGGGAGCCATTGGTATCATGCTTGTACAGTCTGATTCTTAGAATTCTTGTTTTAAAAAAATGGCTGGAGTGGTTGTTCAGGCTCCTAGTGCTGTGTCCTGAAGCTCGCTGGACAGCTAGCCTGGGCTAATCATGTCCCACTGTCTCCAAAAACAGTGCTAATAGCCTCCAAGGAACAACCCTAATGTTGACCTCTGGCCTGCACATTCATGTACACACACACACACACACACACACACACACACACACACACACACAAGGTGTCCTAATAGAATGCACAGCACTGAGCCAGGATTTGAAAACTTGTCACTTAGCTCCTGTGGACCTTGAGGTCTAGCCTGAAGCTGGACCTATTCCCTGGGACAATGCTGTAGTCCCCTGCATAAATGGCACAGGCAGTTTGTGACATTAACTATGCTTGCTTCTTTGCTGTATGCCCCATACCAGTCAGCAGCTCTTTCAAGGGCAGAAACTTGGTCTGTCTTAAGTAACATCCACACAACACCCAGCCGCAGCTAAGGGTGGCATCTATTGTTTAAAGTCCACGGTAAGCACTCCAAGGGAGCTGTATTCACCCTCCATATAAAACCTACCAGACAGGTACTGTGATTATCACCAGCAGAAAGGTTAAACAATATTACCTAATACCACACAGCCACAAGGTGGATAAACTTTTATTTGAATCCAAATAATTGCACTTAAAGTTCCTGCTCCCATGTGCTCACTGTCCCACCAGGGTATGTGGGGAGTGATTGAACGGATGGATGGATGGATGGATGGATGGATGGATGGATGGATGGATGGAC
>NW_021604782.1:10304941-10355410 GCF_004785775.1 Grammomys surdaster | reverse complement strand
TAGAGTCAAGAGAAATAAGGAACATGAGCAGATAATTCAAATAGTTTAAGCCACACTTTGGCTATAGCTCCTTTTTCCAAACAATTATGCTCCTAATATGGGCTCTTTTTCCTGCAAGATACTGGTTTTCATAAATTATGGAAAATTCTTTGGCTATTGCTTCTTATGTTATGGCCTGGGGTGGAGCACAGGGGTGATGGATGACTTTTTAAATTCTTTCCCATCGGCTTCAAGAATTCTCTAGGCCACGGCGGCATGCAGAATCTATAATTAATTATTATTCACACTTAATACAGTTAGATACTGTGAACACACACTTTCCATTAATTTATGTGGCTGGCTCCTCATCATTTTCCCACAGGTATAGTCACTGATTTCTCAAGTTATTAAAAATTAAAATGTATATTAGGGAGGGTGAGGAGCGTGGTGTCCTTGTACCTATTTTTAGTCTAAAGTCACAAACGGGGTGGGGGAACTCGGCTGCTTGGGGGGGCAGTTCTGATAGAGGGTGGACACTCATTCTCAGTGGTTCATTCTTCACTGTTAATTAGGGACAGCTGAGCCACGAGGGTCCAGGGTCACAGGCTTTGGAGAAGACAGGTCTCAGTCCCTGGGGGATATCCTCACTCCTGACCAAGGCAAGTAAGTAGCCAGCTAGTAGGCAGGGTTAGCAAGGTCTAGGATGAAGGAAGCCTTAACAGGGCTGGAATGGGTTGCCAGAGTAGGAGTGGGGGGTGGGGGTGGGAGTGGGGGGTGAGAAGGGGTGGTAAGAGTGGGTGGTGAGAGTGTGTGGTGAGAGCAGGTGAATATTGATCTGACCCAGAAAGATAAGGGGCCAGAGAAGAAGAGAGGTCAGATGGGGAAAAGGAAGGGCTAGGCATTCCTGCTATAGGAGTAGTAGGTACAAGTCATGGAAGGCAGGGAGGGCACAGCAGGTTCTAGAAGGCCAGACAAGTCTCTGAAGAACCAACACAGAATGTTGTGGATATGACCATGAATGAAGGAGATGGGTGAGGTCAGAGGTCGCTGAAAAAGCCAGTCCAGTGCAGTGGCATGCAGATGAAGTCCCAGCTACAGGGACAGTGGCTAGACTGCCTGTGATTATGAGCTCGAAGACAGCCTCTGCAACATTCATGAGCTCAATCAACAACAAGCAAAACCACAGAAGAAGCAGTGGAGAAACAAGCAGAGTAGTAACTTTGCAGAAGCCTCCATGTCGGAATCTGAACACCATGGTTATTGCAGGAACGTAAAACACATGAAACCAACTCACCTACTTTCCCTTCGAATGAAAAAAACTGAGGTTCATTTTCCTGATAATCAAAACCAAGAGCTTCTAAACAAATAGATCGAGTCAGCCCTCTGCATTTCCCAGGAGCCTTTGCTTTGCATTCCAGCTCTGAGCACAGTTCTCACAGGGGACTTTCAAGCAAGTGACACTGTGGATAGGAACCCAGACACACACACACCACTGCCCAGATGACCCAGAAGCTCTACTCCTCAGATCAGTGTCAGATCAGTGTGGCCCCACTGGTGACAAGACAAGCCTAGCCTCTGCTGATTTACATATTCTGCATAACTTTGCATAAAGCATTGACAAGTCTCAGAGCCTGTACAAGAAAACTAATTAGAGGGGGGCCTTGTCCTAGGAGGGGAGGGGATATATTTGTTTCTTAGCTGCTCTCTCAGCACAGCTGTGGGGGCTGGCTTGTGGTTATGAAACTGGCTGGCTTGGAGGCTGGCCCGGATTCTGTTTGCTTTCTGAGACAGGGCTTCTTTCTGGTTGACCTTGAACTTGCTATATAACTAAGGATAACCTTGAGCTTCTGTCTCTACCATCAAGTTCTAGGATAACAGATGAGTACCACCAGTCAGGTTTACAAGGTGCTGGGGATCAACCCTGGGGCCCTATGCCTGCTAAGCTCTCTACCAACTGAGCTATGCCCCCAGCCCCAGGAGGGTCTCATCTCAAGCCTGCTCCTATCTGTATAACTTGGGGCCAAGAATTTTGCCTTCTGAACTGCACCAACAAGGACATTTAAAGAATAACTGCCAACCTCTCAGCAGAGTGTGCTTAAAATCCCAGCACAGGCGAGACTGAGGAAGGATGGATTCAAATTCAAACTCACCCCAGCAGCATAGGGAGACCCTCTCTCTCTGGAAAATAAATAAATAAATACTAAAAATTTTAAGGAGGAGGAAGGGAGGGAGGAACAGAGGGAGGGGGATGATGAGCCAAGTATTGTGGGTCCGTCTGTCCAATCAGCATGGCACAAAATCCAACCCACTTTTAGCACTCAGTGAATATTTAGGCACTGAGTGAGTCTGACTCATAAATAGAATTTCCCACCTGATCTATTTTACATTCTATTAACTTGTTTTGCATATGTGTACAAGTGTGGACGCTGGAACAGGTAGGTGTTCACATACCATAGTGAGATTGTAGAGGTCAGAGGGCAAGTTTCAGGCCTTGGACCTCTCCTTCCACCATATGGGTCAAAGAAGTCAATCTCAGGTTAGCAGCCTTGGCAGCAAGCATCTGTGCCCCCTGAGCCATCCACTAGCTGCCAATATTAATGCCAGAACTGTTTCTCTTGCTTCTCAGCTAATTCTTGGTGGGTGTTTACTTTCCATAGGAAATGGCCCCTATTTCTACGTCACCAGGAAACCACTAGTCCCCAAAAGATTGTCCTCCACAGAGAAGCTCACAAGCCAGAATATTTACACACAAACTAAAGACAGAAACCTGTGAGAAGCTGAGGCAGACAGGGTGCAGGACTCTGTAGGGCTAGGACATTTTTCTGTTTCCTTCTAGACTTTTCCAAACTGCCTCCTGACACACTGTTGGACGTAGATTTGGGACATCCCCTGGTTCTTTCATTACTCTGCACGAGGCCTATGAGGAGAAAGGGGACCTGGGGTTCTGAAGATCGATGCTGCTCCAATACTCTCCCCCTGCGGCAAGCTCCTGACATATCTTTTCCACAAGTAATAATTAGTGACAGAAATATCTGACCTACTTACAACTCCACAAATACACACATGTGGTGCCTTCCATATCAACTTGGGGGCCGCCAGAGGAGGCTGGCTGACTGAGAACAGTTTTGTTTTTTTGTTTTTGTTTTTATAAAGCTGGCACTGCTCATTCCCTCCTGTTCTCTTCCATCCCTCATCTGCATCCTCCCTGACAAGGTACCTTTTAGGGATCAGAGGGAGTGGTTTACTTTTACATACAGTTCCCATGAGCAGAGGGGTCTGGGTGTCTGTCTTTAGAAGTATGGGTTCTACAGAGAACGACAGGTATTCTAGGCTGGCCTCAAACTTACTATGTAGTCAAGGATGACCTTGAATTCCTGATCTCCTGCCTCCACCCCTCAAGTGCTGGGATTACAGGCAAGTGTGTCATCCTGTAGGTTTTATGCCTCATGGGGACTCAAACCCAGGATTTCACTCGTGCTAGGCAAGCACTGCCTAGGATGCTCCCCCAGCCTTTTCCTTGAAGTTCTAAGCCCATTCTCTCATGGTCAGGTCTAAGTTTCCCACAGATTACCAACATGCCTCACCCCGTGTCACCAGAACACTGAGGCTTAGCATCAATGACAATGGATCCAGGTTGATCCTCAGGCATGAACTGTGTGCCTCCTGCTGGGCGATGAAGTCACCCCATCCCAAAGGACTGTCGAGAAGGCACCCAGGCCTTAATGGAAGTGGGGTTTGTGAAACATGTAGCAAATGAGTGGGTAAATTAACATGGCAAATGATGTGGACTTTCATCCAGCTAGAGGACATCAAAGAGGGTTTGAAGAAGCTGTGCACCTAAGCCCTGTAGCATTAGTCTCTTCCAGGTGAGGAAGGAAAAATCAAAAGGCAAAGGCACAGAGGTCAGTAGTGACTGCTAGGGCAAGCCACATAAAGTTCAAGAGCAGTTCAGAAACTCAGGCTGGAGGAGAGGCCATGACTCAATAGGGAGATTCTGTCGGGGTAGAGAAGAGTCGGACTTTCAGTTTGGACTTTATCGGTTCCTTTTACAAAGTCTACCTGGAATAGAAAATGTGGGAAGATACTGCCACCCTCTGCGCCCCACCCAGGGCCTGTGCCAATTGTAGCATCCTGATTATTGTCAATCTACCCAGAGTTACACAAAGTCACAGTTCACTATGCTCAGAACTCTGAGTATCTGGCCATGGAGGAATCCCAGTACAGAGTACAAACAACTCAATAAGCAGTGGGCTTTGACTAGCATCCTTAGACATTCACTCATCCTCCAGCCTCGGGGCTGGGAAATAAGTAGCCATCAGCCCTGGGTAGATTCATAATAGGCCTTGGCCAGGAAAGCAAAGCTTCAACGTCAAGGAGGCAGTAGCAGTGCCACCTAGGAAGGGGAACTGCATAGGAGTGAGCAAAGATCCCAAGGGTACCCCTCACAGACATCTCTCTGCAGAGCACAGGAGGCAGGGAACTACCAGAAGGTGACAGGTTGAAGCTAGAAAGGGGAAACCAGGGGCACAGTGTTTGGGTTGGGGCGGGAGAGGAGATACTATCTGGCAGGTAAGCCGTGAACCTTCCCTGGCTCAAGAGTTCAACTGATTTCAATGTTACATTTTTCTGTAACAAATGTAATGTTACGTGTTTAACGCTGAGAGCTGCCCTGTGCTAGTTACTTTTCTCTGCTCTGTGACCAAATTCTGACAAAAAGTAATTAAAGGAGGAATTGTTTGTTTGTGCTTATGGTTTCAGGGGGTTCAGAACCTCACAGCAGGGAGGGTGTGGGAAGACAGAGCAACTCACATCATGGTTGCCAGAAAACAGAGAAGAGGGAATACAGGACAGGACCAAGGCAGGAGACAGCCCCAAGGATGCCACCCATGATGACTGCTGCCCAAGGCCTCAGCCTGCTCTTCCCTTCCCCCCAGTAGTGCTCTCCTATAATGAAGCCGTGAGTGGGCTGATCCATTGATCTGGTCAGAGTCTTCATGGGCTAATCATCTCTGGAAATGCCCTGAGATACCCCAGCGTTGTCCTTAGATTCCCCCAGTGTTATATTTTACTATGTGCTTCTGGGCATCTATCGCTTAACCAATAAAGGTGACACTCAAGATTAGCTAGTACACCCTGCTGATAGGATCTTGGGCTCCAGGTGGGTTGGTCCATATCTCATTATGGAAATAAGCCTCTTTTTCACATTGAATGAAGCCGGAGTAGTGCCTATCATTTTTCTCCCACTCCCTCCTAGGAGGCCGTTGGCAGTATCCTCAGTTGTTGCCTCACACATAGCCATTTGTCCACTGAGCCCTCTATGCCCTTAATGCCACTTAATCCTGCAAATGTCCCCTCCTCGGTATACAAGGTTCTCAGCTGGAAAGGTTTCCTAAACAAGGAGCCCGCTTTGCTCTGCCTCCCTCTTTTAGACACCCAGATGAGCAGCCAGGCCTCTTCCACAAGGAGCTCACTGGGCAACAGAGAATGAAGCAGAGGCCTGATGTCGTTGATAAAGAGGGAAAGGGTTTGTAGGTGTTAGAAGTATGGACCTTGCTCCCGGCCCCAGGAAAACCCATGGCACTTGACAAAACCCCCATGTGACCTGTCCCAGATCTGTGCAAGTTCAGGGACACTTAATGCTCCCAGGAGCCCTATGACAGAAACTGAGAGCGAGTACCATCTACTGTTGCAGACTAGTGCCTTCTGGAACATTTCCACAAGGTGGCAGCAGAGGCCCAGTGGCGTCCCCTATACAGACCTACCTTCATAGGCATTAATGGGAAGGCCTGGCTGTCCATAGCCACAGCCCAGCCAATCTCTGCACCAGGCCCGGAGCAGTTAGGTCATCATCCAGCAAGTAGAGGGGCTGGGAGTCATGTGTCAGAAGTACATATATATGCAGGCTGAGACTACAGCTCAGTTTGTAGAGTGTTTGCCTAGCATGCACGAGGCCCTGGGTTCCACCCTCAGAGCTACACAAACCAAGTGTGGTGGTGCATGCCTTAATCTCAGCATCCAGGAGGTGGAAGCAGAAGAGTTAGAAGGTCATGGTTATCCTCGACTACACAGGAAGCTTGAAGTCAGCTTATGCTACATGAAGCATGCATGACTCAAAAATAAGTATACTTATATGCATGTGTGTGTGCATGTGGGAGTCACGGATGAATGGATATGGATATCATTTGCTCGGGTGCATTTCATGCTTGTCTTTAAGTATGTACACAGAAGGGTGCTACGCATATGAGTGTTTGTGTGTCCTTACATGTGCTTATAGGTGTGTGTGCACATGGGTACCTGTAATATATAAATATGTATAAAGCTATGTATGTACACTGCTGTCTCCGTCCTGCCACTCTGCCTTCTTGAGCTCTGTCTCAGGAGCTGTCACTCAAGAATGGGTAAGATCTGGTCTAGCAGCTGCTCAGCCAGTCCCTGCAGTGCTCATAAGACCTTGATCTTAAGAACCAAGTCCGGATGTGTCCCGAGCCACACACAAGGGCATGTGCGGAGGAGAAGCCTGGTGCACAGAGGGCTGGGTTTGCTGCCTGCTTTGCATAGTAAAAGGGGACTTCTGGTGACCTGTGAGCAGGAGTAGGAGGAAGGTGAAGGCTGGAAACAGACGGAGGCAGAGGCACCCCTGAGGGCTGTACTATGACTGTCAAGTCGAATCAAGGAGTGGAAAGAGTTGGGGGAGGGGCACAACTGGGAGATTCAGAGTCAGAGAGCTACCAAGCTGCACCTGAGTCCTACTCACCCTTCTGTACCCACTTCGACCTCACCTTCTCTGAAAACTTCCCTCTCACAGTCCCTCAAGGTTGACGTTCCCACAGCGAGCCCTTCAGGGTCTCTGAGGGCAGGCGCCTTCCACAACACCTTTCCTCTCATTCCCCCTAACCCAAGCCTCTAGGATAGTTTAGAAAAAGGAGACCGACTGGAATG
This sequence comes from Grammomys surdaster, assembly GCF_004785775.1. Taxonomy (NCBI): domain Eukaryota; kingdom Metazoa; phylum Chordata; class Mammalia; order Rodentia; family Muridae; genus Grammomys; species Grammomys surdaster. Next base: position 10,348,492 of record NW_021604782.1, on the reverse strand, counting down.
GTATGATGGTGAGTTGGGGCTGTCAACTTGGTAGAATCTAGAATGGCCTGGAAGGCTCTCTGTGTGCTGCTGATGTAGGAAGATCCACCTGCTGTGGGTGGGGCCATCCCCAGGCCGGACCGTGGAGTGTATACACGGAAAGGGAGCTGAGCAGGATTCTTTCCTCTCTGTTCCGCACTCTAGATGGGATTTGCCCCACAGCTTCAAGCTCCCGCTCCCTTGACTCTACCCTCGAGCTGTGATCCAGAATTAACCCTTCCTCCTTGGGGTTGCTCTCATAACAGTGTTTCCTCACAGCAACAACAGGAAAAGAAACCAGCACAAATGGCTCTCCTGAGCCGTCCTGCTGGGGTGGGAGGAGAGAGGGTTTGTGGGTGCTATGCCTACAAGCTGTGGAAGTCCAAACTTACAGTCCTCCAAAGACAGGCCTTGCTGCTGAGTGAGCTCATTCTGAGAACTATGGAACAGTGACACTGTCTTAAGGATAAGAAAGAGTGCCTGCCTCTGAATTAGGGCTTATGGAATCATTAGCCATGATTGTCACCACTGGGTCCAAGACTGGCTACATATCTATGACCACAGAGAGGCAAGTTAATAACTGACCCACCAAAGCACCACCTGGTGTCACCCTAGCATCCTGTAATTGTGTGTGAGCACGCACAATCTACCTGTTCGCTTGCTGGCCATCTTTTCTTTGCCCTCAGAACAGCCTGAATGTTAGCTCTGTGGGTCCTCTTTACTAAAAAAAGTTCTAGACCCTTGCAGAATGCTACCAAATCATGGTACTTGCTAACTATTCTCCAAGGTAAATTAGCAAATTTAAACCTTCTTTATTTGTCAAGCCTGGGACCATCCTTCGTGGTCGGATCATGTTATTTCAGAAGTGGACACTAGAGGGCAGCACAGGGCCAAATCAGAACAGCTTAACCCTAGCAAGGACTCTAACCCCTCAGAAGAGAAGAGTCGTCTGCAGCTCATGAAAGCAGTGGGATGGACATCTTTAAAACCAGTCTCTGCCAGAACCAGGGAGCTGGAGTCTGTACAGGGCAGATTTACCCAGGCCATCCACCCATTTTTTGTTGGATGTTGTTGTTGATTTATTTTGTTTTTTGTTTTTTCACCAAGTCAGTCAAATTTTCTCACAGTGCTCATGACCCCAACAGTAAGTGAATTGAACATGATGATTCTGTGTCTAGACTGAGGTGTTATGGCTGAACAAGAGTCACCAGGTGGAGGGATGGACGTGAGCAGAGTCCAGCTTATACAAAAGCCCCGAGGCAGAGGAATGAAGTGCTGTTAACTCTTCATCCCAAGAGCACACAAGAAGCAATGCAAGGACTGCGGTCTCAGCTTTCTGGCTCCTACCCAGGCTCTGTCCTTCATTCCTGGCTTCTTCTTCAACAAGCTGCTTTTCAGATGTCCCAGCAGCTGGGGCCGGAGGCAGAGGAATGTTGGCTATGATAAAGCTGGATCAGACTTCCCCAATGTAAGGTCCAGTAAGATGGTTTCATTTTAACGTCTGGACTAAGACAATGGCTGAGCATCCTGAAACAGATGAGGTTGACAAGAATCTCCCTTTGGCGAAAAGAGATGGCGTTTCAGGAGCCTTTGAGGCTCCTGAACAGGGAAGGGCATCCGTTGGCTACAGGCCAGAGACACTTAGAAAGTACTAACCCTCTTGTAAACAAACATTCCAAGGAGGCTGTTCTCTGGAACAGGGCAACCCTGCTTTACCTCTGTGAACACAGGAAACACGCTAGCTCCCTATGGCTACAAGACTGTTAATGGCTGAGGTAGAACCTGCATACTACCCTGCAGGGGAGGGGGGCATGAAGCACTGAGCCTCTGAAGTTATATACCCACACCTGGCAGCACAGGAAGGTGAGTGGCCATGCCATGCCCAAGCCCTTGGCAGTTGCTTGGCATGGTCATTCATGCATCAGAGGAGACCTGGAAGAAGGAGGCAGCAGTGATGGCCGCCATGGCCCGCCCTCTCAGGGATACCTCAGAAGCTACAGTTAGGCCTGGTTCTTGTACCTCTGAGTGTCCCAAAATGACTAAGCCTGGAGCAAGACACGCAGTCAGCGATTACTGAACACTTACTTTCTGCCCAGCTCTCCTCCATTACATTTAATCCTCAAGACAGTTCTCCCTACTTTACAGACAAGGAAACTGAGGCATAAAACGGTGTAAGCAACTTGGCTGAGTCAACACACTATCTAAACACTAATGAGATGTCGCCCTGTTACCTAGCCTCCAAATCTGTTTTCTGGATAGCAAAATTTGCTGAAAGAGATTAGCTACTGTCTGACACAGAGAAGAGCCTAGGCAGAGGCAGTAAGCCAGGCATGGGCAGGGTGTGAGGGCTGCAGTTCTGGGGCAGGCATGGGGTAAGGAGGGGATATCACAATAACCAAGACTTGGGGTCGGGGAGGAAGCTGATAAAAACTTTTTTTTTTTTTTTTGCCATAGAGTAAATGTTGATTGAAACTTGAGAGAATCTAGACACCCAAGAGACAAGTCTCCAGAACCCAGAACCATCCACAAGGAATTATGTAAATTAGGTTAGCCCCTGAGCAGGACTATGCCAGGTCGTCTCAGGTTAAGTGACTTGGTACAACATCCTAAACATGGGAAAGTCCACCATCCCTTGGACTTGGGTGATGGATTGGATAAAAAGAAGCAAGCAAGGCAAGCACCAGCAGCCATCACTCCCCCATCTGTGGATGCAATGTGACAGGTCTTCTACACCATGATGGGCTGAATTCTCAGCCCAGACCCTCAAGCTCACGCATCCCAGGAGCAGGGATATTCTCCTGCTCAACCCCACATGACTGAGCAGCAAAGAGACCCAGCATCCTTCTGGCAGTGTTGGTCCACAGATCCATGTTCATGTTCCCCACCTGCCACCTCATGGACCTAGTATCTGCCCACTTTCCCCCAGCATAGGATCTGATCAGGTGTCCTTCCTGTTATTTCTCCTCAGCTCAGTTCCTGGGGGAATCAAATCACTTGAAGAATCCAGGCAGGAAGCCTGCAGAACACCCCATGGGACAGGCTCCTGGGTCAGCATCAAGCCCACATTTCTAGCAAGAGCAGTGTGCTCGGCCCAGGGAATTGCACTATTAGAAGGTGTGGTCTTGTTGGAGTAGGTGTGTCACTGTGGGGGTGGGTTATAAGACTCTCATCCTAGCTGCCTGGAAGTCAGCATTCTGCTAGCAGCCTTCAGATGAAGATGTAGAACTCTCAGCTCCTCCTGTATCATGCCTGCTTGGATGTTGCCATGTTCCCACCTTGATAATAATGGACTGAACCTCTGAACCTGTAAGCCAGCCCCAATTAAATGCTATCTTTATAAGAGTTGCCTTGGTCATGGTGTCTGATCACAGCAATAAAACCCTATCTAAGATGGGCAGCATAGGTGGTCAGTCTGGCCTTCCTGCAACAAGGCCCAGGCCAAGGCACAGGAAGACACAGACTGTCCAGACTCCCCAGGCCCAGGGTACATTGCCTTGTAGTGAGTGAGAAATCCTTGGGGTTATTTTCAAGTTAGTGAATATCCTCCCTGTAGTCCTTGCAGACAGGATTCTTCCTTAATGTAGCAAGCTATAAAAGTTAATGTTAGAATTCACCTGACAGAGAAGGGAGAGGTCTGCTGTTATTGTCTTAGGTTGCCCACTGACTTCTAAATCATGGCGGTCACAAGTAAAGGAGGAGGGTACCAACCCTGATCCATCATTCATGGCCTGTGGGACCCAAGTCTGGTCTCAGAATCTATCGGGAAGACTGATAAAGACTCAAGCAACTAAGCAACTAGGGCCCCAGGGGCTGTGTATCTATGGCTGCCTGTTCAGGGGTTAATCGAAAACTCCCTTCCCCTACTGAGTGTGAGCTTTGCTGCCTGAGAATGTGGCTCCAAGTTCTTCAGAAAAGTAGAGTCTAACACTAGCCTGTGTGAGAAGGTGAGGACCACGATACTGACACAGACTCTGTCTATGTCTGGGGCAGCGCAATGAGCTTGGGCCCGGCTTTCTGAATAGGTAGTGTGGGATCAATGAGAAGGGCATGGTTTGATGCAGAAGACCTGGGTTTCAGGTTGGGTTGGGTTGTCAATCACAGGGCCACACAATTGCCCTCAGACCCTGAGCAACATGGGAGAATGCAGCCAACAGGAAGTTGGCCTGAGCTAGAGCAAGAAGGGACCAGAGACAAAGATGGGGGAGAACAGACCTGGTCACTGACTAGAAGTCTCTAGAGCCATGGTTTTTATTTAAAATCTACAACAGTTTGTCTTTCTGTCTTATAGTAGGTTTTAAGAGTAATTTTTGAGTAGCTGTGTCTTATTCCCGCTGCTGTGATAAAACATCCTGTCAAAAACAGCATGTGGGGGCAAAGGGTTTGCTTTGGCGCAGGTTACCAGGTTATAGTTCATCACTGTGGGAAAGTCAGCAAAGAAGCCAGTGACATCACATCCAAGAACAGACTGGGAATAAGTGCGCACATGCCTGTGCTCACCCTCTACATGCTCTACACTTAGGTAATACAAGATCCCCTGCCTAGGGAATGGTTCCACCCACAGTGGGCTGGGTCTTCCCACCTCAGTTAGCAATGAAGACAAACCCCCACAGACATGTCTACAGGCCATTCCATGATCTAGACAACCCCTCATTGAGACACCCTTCCCAGGTGATTCTAGGTCATGTCAAATTGACAAATAAAACTCACCACCACACTGCCCTATTGTTCCAAAAACTTCATCTCTCCCTGGAATAGTCTCAGGACACTGTGGTTTGTGATGTTTCCGACACAGGCAACTTAAGATTATGGGCACATCTGCCTGAAGTCTTCTAGGGAAGACAGGGTCCTGGCCTGAGGCTTGAAGCGTGGAGAGTAGTTCCTCTGTATAGGATTTCTGGGGCCTCGGATCTCCCTGGGTCTCTCTTGAGCGAGATGCTATTGCTAAGCTAGCTTTACCTTAGTCTCCTACACTTACCTGTGTGGTGTTCACTACCAGAGCTGCCCATTGAATTTTATACCAGCCCACAGATACTGAGCAGGGACTCTCACCCATTCTGGAGATGACAAAACTGAGCCCCAGAGACACAAAAGACTCTTCTGAGATACATACTCCATTATGGAAAAAAGTCTACTTATTTTGGTTGCTGACTTATAGTCTGAACCAGAAGTTTCTTCCCTTTCCCAGTGGGAAGAGAGACATCATTCAATAGGACGGCCTAGAACTGTGGAGTTCAAGGGCACCAGGAGCCTGTGTGGCTTGGGCAGAGTCAAAGAGGAGGGGCTGCCTGCTGCAGGTACTTCTCAGTCTCTGAAGGCAGAATTCTTGGGCTTTGGCCTCGGGGACCAGGTTGAGGGGACACATCTAGGATTCACTCAACTCCTGAAGCTGAAGAGAAACCTGGCACAGCCTGAGATGTTGAGAGACCTTGACAAGGAGTCAGAGCCCGACCTGGATGGAAGCGTGATCTCAGCGTGAGCACTGACTGGTGCAGGTCATGCTGATGAGGTGATGAGTGTCCCCTCCCTCCAGGAGGCATCCAGACGAGGTTGACAGACTGTCATCTCCGGATCTCTGATGAGGTACGAACGGTGACATTAAGCATCAATAGCTCTTCTAAGAGGAAACAGAGGCAAACAGAGGCATAGTTTTAGCCCTTGCCTCTCTCTCCAGCTCTCCCGAGAGGCATGGCCAGAGGACCCAGGGTTGAAGGTCATGCCCACAATTCCCATGTGGCAGGGAGCAGTGGGTCTCCCAAGGAGGAGATAAGCACTGAACTAAGAATAGAGAAACTCTGCAGTGCTAACAGCATGGCTGCATGGATTCTGTGCATCCTTAAGAGCTCACCTCTCTCTGAGTTCATTCCCTTTAGCCAAAGAGAGTATTACTCTTCCTGTCTGCAGGGCTGGCTTCACATGTTGTCATGAAATGACGGTGAAGGAGACATGCAGAGGGGATGACTCAGTAAAGCACACAGAGTAACAGGAGGAGCTGGGCTCCCCACTCAACTCCCACATAAAAGCCAGGCACAGAGGTGCAAACCTAGAATCCCAGTATGGGGGGGGGGGGTGACAAGAGGATTCCTGGGCTTGCTGGCCAGCCAGTCTAGCCAATCAGTGAACTCCAGATCCTCCCGGGGCTCTGTCTCAAAAAGTAATGTGAAGAGAGATTGAAGAAGACACTCATTGCTGACCTCTGACCTCTATAAGCAAATATATTATACATGTGTGTGCACACACATGTGCACCCGGACACACACACACATACATACGGGGGGAGGGAGGGAGGGAGGGAGGGAGGGAGAGAGAGAGAGAGAGAGAGAAAGAGAGAGAGAGAGAGAGAGAGAGAGAGAGAGAACAAGAAAAGCTAACCTATGAATACATGACGTGCAGTCTGTCCAACACTCAGAACAGAAAAGTGTCTTAGGCAACAGCAAGACTGAAGGATCTGGGGACACACTAGTGGGATAAAGAAGTTTCCAGAAGAGGCTGACTAGAAATGAACAGCAGCCAAGTGGGATGTCCCTCAGCACTCTCAAAAACTAAAGCCATGAACAAGTTAACCTCAGCTGAGAAACAGCCCAGGCATCCACCCGTTCACCTGCCTGTCATGGCAACCTTTCTTGAACCCTAGAGCTTCAGATGAGGTCCAGGGTCAGCTGGCAGGGAAAATGGTATCACCAAGATGGCTGCAGCCATATCAAGTTGAATGCTTCCAGTCATCCCACTTGCCATAGCATGTCCTTATCCTAGCTCCTCCCTGGGTCTCAGTTTCCCCATGTGAAAAATGTAGAAGAGGCTGGATGTTGATCTCTAACCACTCTTGGCTTAGAACCAGTTTCAGAGTACACAAAAGAAAATTGAAGCTATTTCTTTCTGGGGCCAAGTGCACTAAAACATTGTGGTCTGAGTGAGGGAGCGTGTCTGAGTCCCACCCATCCTGAGTCCCTCTCACCATCTGAGCACCCCCCACTACAAGCCCCAGGGCTCCAGATGTGGAGCTCCTCTGGGCCCACAGCCAGACACGCCCACACATCTGCTTCCAATCAGCATCCTGTCAGCCATCTGCCAAGGACTTGGCTCACAGCCTTGAAGGCTCTAGGAGGCCTGGAGGGGGCTGCAGGGTGCCAGTTACCAAGGAGACAGAGGCCTGGGTTGGGGGGCACTGAGTCCTCCCATGTGGTTTTTTGTCTAGCTCTCCTGAAGTCAGGTTTTCTCTCAGCCTAGACCCCCACAGGCCACCTGCTTCTTTGACCCAATGAGCTGAGGCCCTCACAGGGGATGAGGAGGTATGACAAAAGACCCAGGAATAGACATAGAAGACAGGAACTCAGAGGTGTGGCTGACCCTTGGCTGCCAGTGGACTCTGGAGGCAAGAAAGCCATTCAAATGTCACTTGACCACCTCCTAATGGTGTAACCTGGGCACGGCCCTCCTGAATGATGGCTCCTCAGCTGCCGGGGCAGTTTATCAAGTCTTACGTTGTTGTTGTCATGAGAATTACAAGCCAACCTATGCCAAATTCCTCATGCACTGTTGCATTCCAGTACACAGTAGGTGCTGTTATTATTTCTCTCATGGGCATCAGTATTGGCAAAAATAAAGGCAATCCCCACTACTCTCGCTCAGCAGTTCCCCCTGTAGCCAGTGAGCAGGTTTTGAGGTATTCCTACACAGAGTGAACTGGAAGTCCCACGGGCACTAAGCAAGTAGAGGAAACTGGAAGACAAGTGGGGGTGTGGCCTGCTCTGCCAGCTCCACCTACCAGCCTCAGTTCCTTGATTCCAAGGGCTTGAACCCCATAGGCTGGGCTATGTGTTCTGAGACTCTAGTATCCATTTCTCTGGGGGGCCATCTGGAAGTCTATTTCAGTAGAGAAGGGCAGGTCAGGGTGGCCCAGTCTCACTAGCAGGACAGTGTGACTACTCAGCTGTGGCCACTAGGTTAGCCGGTTCTCAGCCAGCCTTGTGAACCTCATTCTAATAGTGAGGGTACCCTGAGGGTGCTGTGCTGTGCTCGTTAATTTGGAGTGTTTTATTTGTATGTGGCGGGTGGTTTGAAGGGAAGGGTGGAGATTTGTTTTGTTTTGTTTTGTTTTGTTTTTTGTCAATTTGACACAAATTAGTGTCAGCTGAGGAAAAAGAACCTGAGGTATTGCCTCCATCAGATTGGCCTGCAGGCAAGTCTGTGGAGGCATTTTCTTGATTTATGATTGGCATGGGAGAGCCTCAGCCCTGTAGGGTGGCACCACCCCTGAGCAGGTGGTCTAAGAAAGCAAGTTGAGCCAGGCAGTGGGTAGCTATCCTCTGAGGTTCCTGCCTCTGCTCTTGCTTGAGTTCCTGTCCTGACTTCTTTTGATGATCAAATGTGGACTGGGACCTATGAACCCAATGAGCCCACTCCTCCCCAGGATGCTGTCGGTCACGGTCTCTATCACTGCAATAGAAAGCAGACTAGGATGAAGTTTAATATTGGGGCTGCTCTTTATAATGTAGCAACTCAAAGAGAGGGCACTGGCCACAGATCTCACCCCAGTCTATCCTTCTCCACAGCCATGACATAACCATCTGTAACACAAGCATTTGTCTACTGTGTACCAGTCCCTGAGCTGGACACTGAGATTCCACATGCAAATGGATCTAGTCTAAGGAAACAAATAAGACTATGACAGAGAACCCAGGGGTGACCAGCTGTCATGGGATGCAAGGAAACTGTCCTCAGATGGATGATCAAAGACATCCAAAGAGAACAAGAGAGGAAGGCAGCCTCTTCCTTCTCCTCACCTTGTAACCTTTTACCGTGCAGCATGTTTTTCTCACCTTGGATTTGCCCTTGGGGAATGGGAGTCTTGACCAAACAGGAGCAGGACGTGGGATCTTGCCTCACTGGAGAAGAGAGCAAGGCATACAGAGAAAGCAGAGACAGGGAATGAACTCGACAGCGGAGATGATCTGGGATTCAGATCGCAGTTCCAGCATGCCTGTGGGATATGGGGCAACTCAGTTACTCTCTCTGAACCTCCACTTGATACTCGCCAGCGTAAGTGCATTAAGAGAACACAACCTAAGCTCACAGGTCTCAGTGTGTGGTTTCTCTATGGATAGATGTTCCCCACATCCCCATGGGCTGTGCAGGGAAGAACTCTCCACCCTATGTGACAGCAGTCTTCTGTTCTATGCCTATGATCCTCATCCTTGCCCTAAGGAGACGCTGGGCCCTTGCAGTATCATGTCTCCTGAGGCAGCTATGGACACCATAGAGACTGTGAAGCACAGGAACGCCTCCCTAAAAGACAGGAAGCTCAGACTTCCCAAGTTCATGAATCATGCAGTTAGTATTTTATGGGTACACATGGATACTGACCTACTAGTGACTTGACCCACTTCTAGTGAGGATGTGACCTGTTTGCCCATTCTATCTCGAAGCCTCTAAGTGTCCTTGCCCAGGTTCCTTTCTCTTGTGGGAATGGGCAGGTGTCATTTTACTCCCTGGAGCTCATGGTCCTTGGTGACCAGAACTTCCTTCTGCCCTCTGCAGTAGAAGCATGTGCCCTGGCTGACGGCAAGTTCCTGTAACAGTCTCCTCTGCAGGCTGAACAGCACAGGTCTGGGGACCAAGGAAGAGACTTCTGCTTACAGCCTCTAAGAGCTCTGAGAGAACGCTTCCCATTGAGCAAGCAGGCTGATAAAGAAGGGGCTTTGGAGCATCTCAGCTAACTCAGTGTCTGCTACCTGATAATGCCATGCCCTGCCCTTCAGAACAGCATCTGTCATGTCTCTTGATTTAAAGAAGGAGAAAAGGAGAAGGAAGAGAATGGCAAGAATGTGGAAGAGAAAAAGGAGAAGGAGAAAGAAGAGAAGAAGGAGAAGGAGGAAGAGGAAGAGGAGGAGGAGGAGGAGGAAGAGAAAGAAGAAAAGAAGGGGACAGCCTGTAATTGAAGCATTCAGGAGGCTAAGGCAGGAAGATCAACAGTTCAAGACCAGCCTGGACTACATAGAAAGACACTATCTCAACAACAAAGGTGCTGGAGAAAAAAAGGCATGTGGACTTCCACTGCTGGAGACAGAGGAGGAGCCAGTCTAGACAACCAGTGAGCTCTGGGTTCAGTGAGACCATGTCTGAAGACACTGGCTAGAGAGCAATTGAGGAAGACGCCTATTATCAACCTCAGTCCTCCGTATGCACAGAGAGAGAGAGAGAGAGAGAGAGAGAGAGAGAGAGAGAGAGAGAGAGAGAGAGAGAGAGAGAGAGAGAGAAGCACAAAAACAAAAACAGAAAGAAAAAGAACTAATAACAAAACAACCCAAATTTCAATAGGTTTTGGGTTTTGGTTGTTTGCTGTTCTAGAACTCGATTTGTAGACCAAGCTGGTCTCAAACTCACAGAGATCTGCCTGCCTCTGCCTCCTGAGTGCTGAGATTAAGGTACACTACACCTGGCCCAAATCCCAATAACAAAGCCCTCCCTTCTCAAATATCCTGATATCCGGCTCTTCAGACTGGCCTCATCCCATGCTGGCTGCACAACAACAATGAAGGTGATCAGGAAACCGGTCAGATCTGTAAGACTCTGGCAGTTCTGCCGTCAACTGAGCTAAAGTGACCGTTAGAGGGAGCTCCTTGTTGGCAGCACACACACATCCACTCCACACGCCGCATCCACTAAGACAGACCACATACCGGGACACAAAAAGACGAAGCAATTTTCAAAAGCTTGCCATCGAGCTGAGCAAGATCTCTGATGACAATAGAATAAAATCAGAAACCAGTCACCCAAAAAGGAGATTTTGAAAACTCCCTAAATATTTTGAAATTACATAAAATACTTCACAATGCATTTTTTTAAAGGAAGGAAGGAAGGAAGGAAGGAAGGAAGGAAGGAAGGAAGGAAGGGAGGAAGGAAGGAAGGAAGGAAGGAAGGGAGGAGATGCAGAGCAAGGTCCCTCATATGCAGGGAAAAATCCTGTTTTAGCAAAGAGAACCTACTGAGACATAAAATCACTCACACTGATGCCAGGGATGCAAAATAGGTCCAGTATTCAAAATTGTTATCCTTTACAATACTGAAACATTGGAGAAAAGAGATTATTGTAACAAATTGAGAGAAGAATAGATATAATTTGACATCTGGACATGTTTAAAACTCGCAGCAAACAAACAAAAATAAAGATTAATCGGTTTGTAAAGAGATCTGAGAAAAACTCGATTCTCCATATTTGACGGTGAACACTGACTGCTCCTTCACTAGGCTTGGGATGAGATTGTTTGCCACTCCTTTGTGATGCAGGACTATATGGAAGGCACAGGGCACAGCAATAAAACAGGAAAAGGAAATAAATGCTTAGTTAATGGGCGATAAAAAGTAAAATGATTTTCATCTATTGAAAAATCTCCCAAACTAATAATCAGAAACATAGAAAATACAGGGCATCAGTAAAGAGCTAGAGTCATCAGGTCACATGATCCAAGATAAATATTTTTAAATGAATTGTGTTTCTGTGTATCGGCAACAAACATTTGGGAACAGAATTGATAAGAATATCACAATAGCATCAGAATATTAAACACTGAGGAATGTATCTAACACAGAATATATAGTACAGCTATGAGACAAGGCTGTGATTCAGGACCAAGGAACGTCAAAAGCATCCCAAAGGAATGCTGAGTTCTGTGATCAAACGTCTCAGCATCACTAGACTTTGTCTGCCTGTCCAATGCTGACCTCGTCAAATTTAAGCATGATTTTTAAAAAGTGACCGGGTGATTATAAAAACACATTTGAAAAGAAGTCTATTTGAGATAGTCTCATGTAGCTCAGGCTGGCTTCAAATGCACGGTCTAGCTCAGGTTAACCTTGAACTCCAGATTTTTCTGCCTCCACTTCCGGATTGCAGGGATGACAGCTGAATGCCTTCTGTAAGTTCAGTTATATACTAATTAAAATTACTTCAAAGATAATAACAAATTTTAAAGATGTAAATGAACTGATTTCTAGACAATAAATACATGTAATTCAGACAGGTTTCTAGCAAAGGGTTGAGCAGCAAGATCAATGGGACAAGCTAGAATCCTGACATCTACCCAGCAGATGTGGGAAACTGATGTGGGACCGACCATACATTCCCTGAAAGTACCACAGGACTTCAGTGGGGGAAGGACAGACTTCCAGCAACTGGAGTCAGAACACTTGATGTCTGCATGACAAAGAACAAGCCTGACCTTCGTTTACATGCAAATATTGATCCTAGTAGATCACAGACACAAAACTGAATTTACAGAGGCACTTGCTGTCATCCCTGCAATCTCAAAGTGGAGGCAGAAAGATCAGTTGTTAAAGGTTAACCTGAGCTACTCGGTGAGTTTGAAGCCAGCCTGGGCTACATGAAACTATCTCAAGAAAGAGAAAAAAATTGCCAAATTATAAAACTTTTAGAAGAAAAATACAGGAAAGGATTAGGCAGCATTTTTTTTCTTCCGCGTGTGTGTGTGTGTGTGTGTGTCTGCATGCACACACACAAGCACATGTGTGTGTGCACATGTGCACACGGGTACATGTGCATGTGGAAGCCCCAGGTTGACCTAAGGAATCATCCTGACTCACTGAGGCAGGGCCTCACAGTCAAGCTCACCTATATGCCTGGTCTCTATGATATGTTGCCCTGAGGATCCCCTGTCTCTGCTCATGGGGCTAGAATTGCAGGTGGGCCACCATGCCCATTTAGCATTTATGTGGGTTTCGGGGTCCAAACTCCAGCCTTGTGTTTACACAGAAAAAAAAAAAAAACAAGATGAACTTTATCACAATTGACACTTCTGTCTTTTAAAGGCATTGCTAAGACATTTTTGAAATGTTTATATCCTATATTCTACAAAGTTTATATCCAGAATATACAAAGAGCATATTCAACTCAATAATAAGACTTTCCAAATTTCAAACTGCATAGCATATACTTTAAAATATATGTGGGTTGTCAGCCAATAAACACATAAAATGCTAAACATCTTCTTGCTAAAGAAAAGCAAATAGGGGCTGGAGAGATGGCTCAGCTGTTAAGAACACTGGCTGCTCTTCCAGAGGTCCTGAGTTCAATCCCCAGCAATCACATTCTGGCTCGTGACCATCTTCAAAAGGGATCTGATGCCCTCTTCTGGCATGCAGGTATATGCAGACAGAGTACTTGTACATAAATGATTAAATAAATTTTTAAAAAATCAAATAAAATTGAGAGTGAGATTCAAGTGCACATATGTAAGAGTGGCTAACATTAAATGAAGGGAAGAACTGAGTACAGACAAGAATCCGCACCAGCAGGAGAAGCTGTGAATGATGCTCTGAAAACTGATTGGCAGCTGCTGATAAAGCTAACACACATTTGACATCTGACCACTCCTCAGCATCTCCCTAGAGCCGTTGAAACACACATCGTGGAAAGAACTGGACATAAGTATTTCTAGTTGCTCTACTCATAAAACTTCCAGGCTGGGATGCCAATCAAGGGGACTGCACAGACTGTGGTAGACCTGTCCAAGAGGGTTACCACTCTACGATCATAGTGAGAAAACTAGTGATGACTCAATGGATGACTCAGAAACTGTGTTGAGTGACAGATGCCACTCACACACAGTGCATGATGCTGTTCATGCACCCTGAAGGAGCAGTAAATCCAGTCCATTGTGGCAGAAGACTGGTCAGTGTTGACTGAGACAGGTAGAGGTACCCCTGTATGTTGTCCTTTTTTTTTTTTTTTTTTTTGGTTTTTTGAGACAGGGTTTCTCTGTGTTGTCCTTAACTGCAACAAATGTTGAGGATAATAACTTACAAAGGTGTGATGGTTTGTATATCCTTGGCCCAGGGAGTGGCACTATTAGAAGATGTGACCCTGTTGGAGTAGATGTGGTCATGTTGGAGTAGGCATGTCACTGTAGGTGTGGGCTTTAAGACCCTCATCCTAGCTGCCTAGAAGCCAGTCTTCTGCTAGCAGCCTTCAGATGAAGATGTAGAACTCTCAGCTCTGCCTGTACCATGCCTGCCTAGATGCTGCCATGTTCCCATCTTGATGATTATGGACTGAACCTCTGAACCTGTAAGCCAATCCCAATTAAATGTTGTCCTTATAAGAGTTGCCTTGGTCATAGTGTCTGTTCACAGCAGTAAAACCTTAAGACAGAACTTGGTACCAGGAGTGGGGTATCACTGTGATAGGCCTGACCATTCTTTTGTTTGGAAGAATATAGATTTGGGGATTTTAGATTTGGAAAGCTTTAGAATGCTTTAAGTGAGGCTTAATGGGCTATCCTAGTATAAATATGGAAGACTTTGTTGCTGAGAGTGATTTGAATTGTGCAGACCTGGACCAAGAGCTTTCAGTTGAGAATTTCAATATGTGGCCTAGAGACTGTTTTGTGGCATTTTGATGAAGAATGTGGCTACTTTTTGCCCTTGTCTGAAGTCTGTGTGAGGCTAAGGTGAAGAAACCCAGGTAAATTGCATTGACAAAGGAAGTCTCAGAAATGTCCATCATAGACTGTGTTTTCTGGATAAGTCTCATGATGAACATTTTGAACAAGCATAGTAAATTTAGAAAGGAAAAATATATGGCTCGAGTATTAAAGGGGCCCCAGGAAGTGATGGAGCTGAAGCCTATGTTCTAGGAAATAGCAGATTAAGGCATTTGGGAGTAAAAATCCCATCCAGCTAAATTTAGGTCCAGGCATAGTAGTACAAGCCTTTAATCCCAGGAAGCAAAGACAAGTAGATCTCTGAGTTCAAGGCCATCCTAGAACAGAACAAGTTCTAGGTGAAGAAAAACTTAAATCCAAGCTTGGTGGACTACACCTTTAATCCCAGTGCTTAGGAGACAGGCATGCAGATCTCTGAGTTCAAAGTCAGTCTATGGAGCAAGTTCCAGGACAGCCAAGCTTAGGCAGTGAGGGAGTTGGAAACATAGAGCTGGTGATGATGTAATAAAACAAGGAGGCCATGTTCCAGTCCCAGCAAGCAGCAGGACTCGGCAGCTTTGGCCACATGACCCTGGCTTTAGAGTTCAAAATAGAAGGGACTAGTGGGACAACTGATGCTGGTTAGCTGGAGCTAAGAAATTAGTGCTGATTAAGAAGGGTCCAGCATCACTGAGGTGAAATCTTCTGGGAAGTATTTTCTGAGAGCACAAAGAAGCTGTGTTCCAGAGATAGCCAAGGTTGTACCTTGTGCTGCAGCTGTACTTGGTAATGTGTCACCCAGGTAGTACTAGTTTTGAAGGGGTCATGAAAAGCAGGTGAGGCTTGGCACTGTGAGAAGCCATGGAAGGCCACTGGTGAAGGTGCAGCTTCAGTTGCAATTGATGGCTCAGGACTGAAGGGGTCATGCCAAAAATCTGAGGCTTGGCACCAGGAAGAGAGCCTATGAGAGGCTAATGGTGAAGCTTAGTTGCAGCAGAAGATCCCAGTGTATTAGAGATTCCAGTACCAATGGGATGGCCACCAAGAACAGCAGCAGCGGTAGAATGAGGTCAACCAGAGCCTAGAGTGCTACCGAGTGCAGAGCTGGAGATGTGACCCGAGCCCTTTGGAGGAGCTCAGAAGATCATGTGTAGATCCCAGACATTGGAACAAGAAGCTGTGAAGTTGAAGTTGCCTTGGAGACCACAGATGTTAAGGATGCTAGAGTCGTAGGATATCTGCGGAGGAAGGCTGCTGGGAATATGGCAGTAGAACATGATAGATCAGGACTCCAGACATCCTTCTCTGACCTCCATGGGCATGGTGGCGGGGCAGGGGTGAGGGAGCATGGGGTGAGGGACAGGAGTTCTCACCTTCTCACTTATGTGCACATAACTATGCAGCCATATACAAACCCACAATCACACACACACACACACACACACACACACACACACACAGGAGAAAGCACTAACCCTCTAGGAAAATCATGATGCATTTAAAAACATGTTAAATCTCTGACCATCACTTAGGCATAAAGAAACACACCTCAAGGTAAGAGGAGATATTCCCAAAATGCATCACACAAAGAACTCAGACCCAGAATCCATCCAAAGAACTCGTAAAAGGAAAGGAGACAAGTATTTCCCCACAAAAGGAAAGTCAGAGAGCTACTGCAGGCTGAAAAGTGCTCACAGGTACCAGCTACAAAGTAAGATTGCAATGAAAGAAATAATACGTATACAGGGCTGGCAGAGATAAAGACTCCAGGCAGTTCGGACAGTGTGCGCTGTGTGGGAGGTTCTATCTTGTTTTGTTGTTTTGTTTTGTTCTGTGGTGCAGGGCAAGGATCGGATTTATTTCCCCTCGCCATCAGGACACTGAGAGGATCATTCTTAGAAAGCGTTGTCCTGTCCCCTGGAATCACATTTGCCCCAAAGCCAATGTCCTCTGTTCAGTGTAGATGACCACAGAGCCATGAGAACACTCCCTGGAAAGGGGAGGGAGTGAAAATCAGTACAAACACTTCACCAAACTGTTTGGCCTTAGTTATTCAAAGTGATGAAATGTGTATCCCACTGTCGAGGACATTCAGTAGAACTAGCGTGCACAAGGGCCCCAGGAGAGCAGAGGCCAGCGAGTGGTGTGGGTAGTAGGTCAGATGAGCACGTGACATTGTGTACCAGCGTGACAGGAGAAGACGGAGGATAGGGGAGCTGTGTGAGGGCAGACGTCAAACATGTGGAATCTGTGAGCTGTGTTAAACAATGGCTAAACTGGATGCTTTTCTCTCTACATAAAATATCGAAAAAAAGCAATACGTTATAGGCATGGCAAAGAAGAAAGAGCCTGCTGGGAAGCATGGAGTCCAGAGAGAGCAGATAAGCCTGGGGAAACAGGCCCTTGCTTTAACATAGGCATGTTAGTCCAGTGATCTGGGCTCACCAGATTCCCAAGTTCCCCACAGAAATTACATTCCAGGAAAGGAGACCAGCAGGCATCAAATAAACACCAATTAAAATCTGCAGCCCAGGCTCTGGGGTGGTCTAGGCCTTTCCTCTCTGCCTGTGGGAGGAACCCACTTGAACCTGGCTCTCAAAGGTGGGTACAATGAAATAAGAAGACAACAGCAGCTGAAGGCCCACTAGAGGGAAGGACTTCACAGTCTCCTTCATCCCCTACTGCTGAGAGGTCACTTGGCTCTGTGTGGAGAACTCACGATAAGAGTGGCCTGAGGCAAGTCACAGGAAGGTGAGAAAGGGTGTTTTGAACTGGGTTTTGGAGGATTGGTAAGAGTTCACCAGGCACAAATTATAAACTCATTAAGAATTTAGACTTTCACATCTTGCTCATCTATGCTGAAAACCCAGCCATCCAGAAAGTAAAAATCAAGAACAGAAAAGTGTAGACGTTCTAAAGTATGACAGTGGAGAGCTGAGATGCACAGGTGTGGGGGTGTCCTTAGAATCCTGGGTCCATCGCACAGGTCCGTGATGTCATTACCAGAGGAGAGAGGTGGCTGGTCAAAGCAACTCCAGAAGACCAGGGCTCTGCCTGGGAAACAGCTGCCAAGGTTAGCCCAGCCTTCACCACACCCCCAGCCCAGGCCTCAGGGTCCCAGGAGGGTGGCAGCAACAGGCCAGGGACACTGGAGCCAGGCGCAATCACAGCGGGCAGCCGCGGCTGCGTGGCTTCGGAATCTGGTAGTTAGTGGGCGGCCTACGGAGCCGAGCTGTCTCCCCTGTGTTTATCCGGCTCCGTGGAGTAGCTGGGAACTTGATCTCCGTGGGGAAGCTGGCCTGGGGCACCCTACCCAAGGAAGCCCTGGCTTCCCAGAGCACCCCAGAGCTATCTGGGGAGAACAGAACCAGGAACACATGAAGGGAGTGTGCAGGCATGGGGTGAACCAGAGCAGTTCCCTCGGCGGAGCATCCAGACGGTGGGCCAAATGCTTCGTGTGTGGCTTCCCTGCAAGGAAAGTGATATCACTCTTCTTGAACAGTTGGGGAAACTGAGGCCCAGAGATGGCAAGTAATTTGCTCAAAGTCACAGAGAGACAACACTGGGTTGGAATCCAGATCCAGCTGGTTGCAAAACCAGTGTCCCTAACTGTCTTGTTGCCCTCACTCTGAGGACTCTCCAGTCACTGTGGACTCTCCTGTGAATCGAGCTGGGGGCAAATATCCTCAGAACTCCAACCACCTTCCCATAGAGAGCTGTGGCAGACACTGCCTGTCAGCCCTTCCTCCAGCCTCAGCAGCATAGGCTCTGGAGGTTGAGCTTCCAGAGGCGTCTCCTTGAGACCAGCTATGAGAATTGTGTAACTCTGGAAACAGGATTTCACCTCTTGGCCCAGATCTACCACCCAGGTTAGCACCCTGAACAGAGGAAGAATGAAAAGGACCTTCAATTTGAGCATCTTGTCTCAGCTGCTTTACCACAAGGACAACACGAAGTTGCCCACTGCTTGCTGTGTGACTCTGAGCAAGTGACATAACCTCTCTGATCACACAGTCCACTCCACACAATCATGTACTGGATCATGTTTCCTTCATGCATCCCATGATATCTCTCTCTCTCTCTCTCTCTCTCACACACACACACACACACACACACACACACACACACGTTCAGAAGTGATTGTTGGATTTGAACTTTGATATTTTTTTCTCTGTAGTTTTCAGGCTCTTTCTCTCATTGTATACTTCATGTTTCCAAACAACAGAAACAGCACACCCACTGCCAAAATGCAAGAAAGTACCAGGGAGGCTGGCTGGCGGCTCAGAACGCCAGTGTTGATCTGAAACCTTACCCTTGCTCAGACTTCTGGAAGCCTTAAACCTGTTTACAGCACCAGACCAAAGCCTCCTGGGTGAGAAGCCCGGGGTGGGTGAACCAGGCACGGATGGATTCCTAATCCCTGCTGTCTCCAGCTGTTTTCCCACGCTGGGGGCTCAGCGGGGCTGACTGCCACTTCTCTGGGCTACCTCATGGCCAGGAATGTCGCTGGTACCTTCCACCAGGAAATGCTGACCAGATTGCTTCCGTCCTCTTTGATGTAATCTGGATTCTTTGAGCCCAGCTGTCCCTGCCAGGCCTTTTAGGGGAATATGCAAGAGCCTTAAGAGCCTTCGTGGTGGGGGAATTCCAAAGAACCCTGGTGGTCAGACTCTTTCTGAGAGATGCAAGGGCAGGTAGAGAGAGAGGGAAGGCCATCTAGAGAGCTGTTGGCCAGGACCCTCTCAATTCTGTCTGTGGTTCTGTGGTCCCTGCCCTCTGGGAGTTCCCACTGTCTTGAGGCAGGTACTCCCCAGCCCCTAGCCAGCTCTAGAGGACAAAGGATCAGGCCACTCTCTGCAGGAAGAATGTCGGGACCAGGACCCCTCCCCAGCAGCTTTCTTCAGGAATTTTGTGTCCCAGTTCTTTGTCACACAGTCTGTGACCTCCAGGGCAGAGTGTCCCTGTGGGTGGCCTCACCAGGAGAGCCTTGACGGAATGAAAGCATTGTGAGCTGGGTGCACAAGTCCTCAGCACCTCTCGCTGCAACTGATAAGCACGGCACAAGCCACACAAAGCTGCTGGTTTCCTTGGCATAGCTTGACCTTTAACTTGGTGACCCAGGCCTGGAAGCAAAGCAGCAATTCCCACAGCCCTCCCACTGAAGTCCACACTGAGATCCAGAGGGACCTGTCTGCCCTTCCTTAGAGCAGAAGTTCTTCTGTTTGCCTCCCTACCAATCCCACATCTCCTGCACCATTGGAAGGAACAGCAGGGCACGGAGAGATGGTCCAATGATATCTATCCCTTCGACACCCATGTGTCTGTGCAGACTATAATGGGGAGAGAAGAGTACCTTAGGGAATTGGTCTGCTTAGAAGAGAAGGGGCTCTGACACCCCTTGTCACCTAATGAGACCAGGTTTGTAGGACACAGCCCAGTAACCCCCCCCCCCATGGGGTACTGTTCTGTCAGGCATACCCTCCTCCCTCTCTGGAACTTTCTGGTTGAGCACTGTACCCAAAGATCACTGAGGCACTCCTTGGTGCATCTATTGAGACAAACCTGTTAGCTTCTTCCTGGGCCACCAGGAGAGACTGTCCCCTGGAAGATGTGGGGAACCTCAGACTCCAGGTGCAGCGTGGAGAAGGGATGTTTGTAGTACAGTGTTATTTTATTATCTGATGAGATTCCTTGCTGGGTTCCACATGAACCCACTCTTGGGCCCTACCTCTGCCCCGTGAATCCCTTACCCCATGAGTTTCACAGCCCACATAGATCTAGCCTCTTCCCAGAAGATTCTCTCAGGCATGTATTGGCTGACCACAGGACCATGCTGTGTGCTAAAGATGGTGACCCTCCCAGATCTCAGCCGGCATCCCATTTTTTCAATTTCCCAGAACACTTGAGCTGATCCAGCTCCAACCCCAGGGAACAGAGGCTGCAGTTCCTTCAGGGAAAGGGGCCCATGGCCCCCTGGCCTCCTTCAGGGATTTCTCACTAACCTTTTCCCTCCCTGCTGTTTCCTGGTGCTAGGCCCAAGGCATTCTCTGCCATTTCCTCCACAAAGTCTGCACCTCTGACACAACATTCCACGAGGGGGACTCAGACCTATTGTCCACAGTCCCCATTGTCCAGACTGGCAACTGAATACCTCACACTCCTCCCCTCCACTGTGGCTAGAGGGGCCCACTGGGGTCTGAGGAGGACTGGGCATTTGGCATTCGGGAGGAAGGCGAAACACAAGGGGCAAGATATAGGGGTGTAAGTGCTAATTTTTAATTAAAAATTTTTAATAAGTGTTTTGTTTTGTTTTTGAGACAGGATTTCTCTGTATAGCCCTGGCTGTCCTGGAACTCACTCTGTAGACCAGGCTGGCCTCGAACTTAGAAATCCACCTGCCTCTGCCTCCCAAGTGCTGGGATTAAAGGCGTGCGCCACCACTGCCCAGCAATTTTTAATGCAATATATTGTAATCATGTTTTTCTCCTCCCCCAACTCCTCCCAGGTCCTTCCCTCCTCCATACCCACATGTTCACCTCTGTCTCCGTCTGTCTCTCTGTCTTCTCCCCCCCCCTCCTTGCGTATGTGCATGTGTCTAACTAAAAAAAAAAGCCCAAAAGTGCCAAAACAATAAATAAGAACAAAAACCACGGAGTCCTATGAGTCAGCCAACTGCTCCTGAGCATGGGGCCTGTCCTGGAGTTTAGTTAATATTCCCATGAAATTCCACTGGAAAAACTTCTTCACTGGTGGTTTAAAGGAGAACGGCCCTCATAGACTCATATATTTGAATGTTAGGTCACCAGGAAGTAGCACTGTTGGGAAGAATTAGGAGGTGTGGCCTTGTTAGAGGAGGTGTGGCCTAGTTGGAGGAAGTATGTCTCTGGGGGTGGGCTTTGAGGTTTCCAATCTCTCTCTCTCTCTCTCTCTCTCTCTCTCTCTCTCTCTCTCTCTCTCTCTCTCTCTTCTACCCCGTACCCACCCACCTGTGGTTTGGAATACAAAGCTCTCAGCTACTGCTCCAGCACCGTGCCTGTCTGTCTCCTGCCATGATGATCATGGACTAACTCTCTAACTCTCTAAAACTGTAAGCAAGCCCTCAGTTAAATGTCTTGGTCATGGTTTCTCTTCGAAGCAATAGAACAGTAACTAAGATTCTTTCTAAATCATATTTTTATCAATAAAGGAATATGCATTCATTGTAAATTTTAAAAAGCCACACAAAACGGTATGAAGGCAAAATAACGAAAATAACATGTAACTCCACCTACAGACAAATCTGTAAATGCCTACCTTCTTGATATCTCTTACAAGCATGGCAGGATGGTTTACAAGAATTGTCCTGACCCCTTCCTCTATGCAGTATGGGGATGCAACCCTGAGACTTGAAAGTCACCCTCTGAAAAGCACAGACCAGCAACTTTTCATGTATTTATTGTGTGAGAGATTGTCACTGCTGCCTGGTCCCAGAGCACCACCATTCTCCAAAGAAGCATTATTTATTATCCACCAGTCCTCCCATATTGGACCCCTCTCTCCAGAGTCTTAGCAACCAAAATCCATTTCCTGTCTCTCAGGATTTGCCTTTCTAGATCAGCCACATAAATGGAACCATCACCACAGGAGCCTTGTGGCTTTCACAGAGCACAGTCAGGGTTCAACACGGTACAATGAATCACAGCCCCATTCCTCTTCAGGGCTGAATAATATTCCATTACATAGATGTGCCACAGTTTGCTCACTCATCAAGTGATCGACATTTGAGTCATCTGCACATTTTCCAAATGGCAGCTGATCCTCTTGGTCATGTGGAAGGTTTTGTGTGGTGTTTTTCTTTTCTTTAATACATACCTAGGGGTGGAATTGCTGGGATTATGGTAATTCTATGTTTAGCTTTCTGAGAGCTGGCCAGGTTCTTTGTCATGGTGGCTGCAGTTTCACATGTTGACCAGCCTTGTTTAAAGGGCTCCAGCTTCTCCACATCCTCACCAACCCTGCTTATTTTCTCTTCTCTCTTAAAAAAAAAAACTATAGCCATCCCGGGGAGTGTGAAGAGGTACCTCACTGCGGCTCTGATTCTCACTTCTCTGATGACTAATTCAGCAGCTGAGTTCCTGCTTTCCGATTGACTTACAGACTAGGGAACTCTACTGTAATGTATTTTTAATTGACTATTGCTAAATATTTAAATTATTACTATTTTTCTAATATTCCTTCCCTTTCCTTCCTGCCTCTTCTCTTTCCCCTCTTTCTCTCACTTTCTTGGTCTCTCTCTCTCTCTCTCTCTCTCTCTCTGTATGTGTGTGTGTGTGTGTGTGTTGTGTGTGTGTGTGTGTGTCCCTCTTTCTTAACATAGTCTTGCTATGCTGCCCAGGCTAGCCCAAACTCTTCGGCTCAGGCATCCCTCTGGCCTTAGTCACATGAATAGCTGGGCAACAGATGTGAGCCACCACACCTGGCTTAACATCTTGTCAGCCTGGCCAGGCCCAGCCAAAGTGCCCTGCACAGTGCAAGCAAACAAAGTGGGCAGGAGCCCACCTCAGGAGCATGTGGCCTGCCCTTGAGTTAGATAACTTTGCAGATTAAGTGGGTCCTCAGAAAGGCAAGTGTAAGAAAGAACACAAGCTGTAGACAAGGGGTCGTTCATGGTCATTCCCTCAAATGTATAGGTCATCTCCCTTGTGTTGGCTACAGTGTGGACAGCTCTGTGGGACTGAGCAGTCAACCTATGGGTTCTGAGCTAACTTTAGGAGATGGCATCAGCCTTAAGTAGAAGGGTGGGGATGTGACCGATGTTGGAGAATTAGGATTCAGGGTGAGAGCACATTCAACTTGGGTTCTGTTTTAGTGGGAGTCCCCAACCTCCAAGTCCTATCTTTGAGGCATATGGAGTATGTTAACAGATCTGTGACGTGAGGCTGGGATTCTGGAAGGGAAGCAGAGAGATGGACTGTAGAGGCTATGACCTCACAGGAAACACAGGCAGGGCCACCGGAAGCTGGAGACAGACGACAGACAAAGGGACACAGCAGTTGAGGACTGGGAGCACCTGCAGGGAGCACAGAGACGGGCTGTGGAGGATACCACCCTCTAGATGGGAGTCCTGGTGAGGCAAGAGGAGACTTCAGTCCATTATCCCCACTGGCTGGAAGAAACTCCACAGCTCCCCTGTTCCTCAGTCATTTGGCAGCTCCTGGCGTGTGACCAGGCCTGACTCAGGGTCCTGATGCCCCACAGCAAAGGGCTGAAGCCTGGGAGAGCAAGGAGGTCCTACGAGTGCAGTGCTGGGCCCAACACTCAGGTAGAGGGCAAGAAGCCTGGATTCAACTCTGATCTGCATCACTCTAAGCCAATGCTGGACCCTCCCTGGGCCTCAGTTTCCCCACCAACAAAAGTGGGCAATTTCCATGTCCTATGCTCAAGAGAATGCTAATATTTGGTGAATCTGCCATTCAAGAAACAAAAATTGGCTTTAATAAACAAAAGTTGAGGGCCAGCTAGTTGGTTCACTGGGTTTAAAAATCAAAACAACAAGAAAACCACTTCCTGTCAAAGCCTGACAGCTGAGTTCCATCCCTTTCTCCCCTAGAGTGCAGGAGAAGCCGACTCCTACAAGCTATCCTCTGACCTCCACATAAACATAGAACCTGCACAACTAAGCTTTTTTTAATTTGAGAGAGAAGTCCCATAGGCCAACAAATATATCATCACCTGAGTGGTACCACACTCAACACTGAGCAATAGGATTTTATTTTTAAACCCAAAATAAAAACTTCTTGAAATCCTGTAGTTAGAGGTGCTGACAACTGGCCACCAAGGAGATTCCCATCACTCTCAGACTCAAGGAGCGCCAAGCATAGAAAAAAAAATCACCAACACTCCAAAATTTTTCAAGAGTCCCAGTTCCTATGCATTTACCAGGTTGTAAAATGTCAGGGACTCCAAAGTTCCCAGGATGTCTCAGTTTCTGTAGCTCTGATATGCCCAGATTTTCCCATCACCATAGGCTTCCGCCTCCCAGATCCCAGCAGCTCCATGTGAGGCCAGTACAAACTGACTGGGCAAGGCAGTAGGGTCACTGGCTGACTTCTTGGGGAATGGCTGTCCCTGTAAGAGCCTTGACGGGCAGTAGTTCCCAAGTTCAGTTGGAGACAAGTCCCTGAGGGGGTCAGTTGTATCATACCTCCGTTCTGTGGCCCCCTGAACCCCAGTCTTTTTCAATCTCCGTTCCTGAGCCCATTCATCTATTCCTCAGAACTCTGTCCTTAGAGAGCGTAAGGGCTAATGGATGAGTCTTCTGGGAGAGAGAGCCTGGGGCAGATCTTAGCAACCAGTGGCCTAGTTGAGTTGGACTCCTTTGAAATGTTGGTCTTCCCATCTGTCTGCTGTCACATCTCAAGGATGCAAGCCATTTGTCCCCAGCACTGGAGGAAGAACCCAGGAGTCTGTGGCCTGCAGAGATCCCACAGGGGCTCCCCAAGTTTCCCCAATACTGTCCCCATCTGGGCCTGGTCTATCAACTAGTGACCCTGAGATCTCCACAGCTAGGTTTCAGCCCTGGATCTCCTGTTCTGCAAGCTTGCCCCACACACACACTTGCCATCATGGAGTCATGGCTCATTCCCAAAGAAAGAAGAAAGATGTCCGGGGCTCATCACCTAGCTCCACCAACCGGAAGGCCTCTCCAGGGCAGCAAGCTATGGGATGGACATGACGGAGAAACTCAGAGCCTCAAGTTCATGTCACTCCCCTAACCAAGAACTCTACAAACACAGGTCTGTTTCCACCATAAAGGAGAATTTAACCCATTTACATTCATTCTCATCCACACCTCCCCCTCTCTCCATGAGAGAATGCTGGCTCTGGGCCTATCGAAGGGCCCATATCCCCTGCTTATTCCCAGCAATCCTCTAGCTTCCAAAACCAGTGCAGCTGAGCAGAGTAGTTCCAGGAGATCTGAGCACCCTATGGGGAGTGGAGAGTAGGTTTATGACTGAAGCTAATTGTGGGGTCATGACAGTCTCCCTGACTCCATTCACGAACTGGGTATTTTTAGTGCGGGCCTGACTGCCTGCGGTCAGCAGGGGAGGCCAGGCAGTGTGCCATGTCTCAGAGCTCCTGGACTCACTTTGCCCAGGAAATGAGCCCACAGGGGCCAGCTGCGAGATCCCAGGGCTGAGCTGCAGCTGGAGCGAGAAAGACGTTCAGTGGGACAGGAGGCTCCAGCCACTCAGTGATGGAAGAGAGCTGCAGGGTGCAGGGGCAGTGGTTGGTAGTACTTAATCCATCAATGCACAGGGAAACTGATGTCCACTGTCTTCACAGGGTCTGTTAACATTTACATGGAGAGGCAGCAGAACTGTCTCCACTTTACAGAAATCAAAGATCCCGTGCAGCTCATATGGTGTGAGCAGAGCTGGGGGCTCTGAAGCAGTAGCTAACAATCCTCCACGGACAACAGGCTCTCCCGCCTCAAACCTCTGAGCCTGGGCCCTCTCAGCTCAGAGTGCCTAGAAGCTATGGAGGGCACCAGGCCAACTCCACATTAGGAGGGGAAAGAGATGCGACCCAGAAATGGCTTGAGATTATTGTGCCTTTCCACAATGACTACCAAGGCCTTCTTACCACATTGTTCCCAGGAATGACCGTATCTTGCTGAATTTCCTGTCTCTGGTCTGGGCTTGCCTCCCTGCTGAACTGCTTTAAAGAAAAGATGTCAGGCTCTGGTAAGGAGTTTGGAGCCCTAGTGTGTCACCTGCCTTTCCCTGAGCCCATTTTCTCTTCTCTAAAATGGGCATGATTAAGCTAGCATCCAAAAGCAGGGTAGTAGTTATAGGTTGCCCAGAGGTGGCATAAATGTGGTTCCCTTGTCTCAGGTTCCTGCATCCATTAGTGAACCTCTGCAGGGAACAGTAGCCTTGGTGTGTACACCTCCCCCACCTCCAAAGCTGCCAATAAACAGGAGAGCTGAGATGAAATGGCTGCGGGAGGGGACAGGCTTGCCATCCTCATCCTTGGCACAGCTGCCAAGAAAACAGAACAGCCATGCAGAGTTGAGGCAAGCATAGCCCTGTTCCTAGCATGACCTTGGATCAGTTTCAGACACATCCTATGCCAGACCTCCCTCTCTCTGTGAATTCGCTGGGCCAGCCCCACCTATGGACTGTTGTATCTTCACCAAACTGGACTTTGTGCACTCTGCCTCAGAGGTCACACGGCCTGACTCCTGACTACCTAGCCTGGCCCAGGAGGGCAGCTCCTATATGAGCAGTCCCAGACTCACCTGGCATGAAACTCAGCTCCCCACAGGTGGTTCTCCCCAGTTCCAAAGCCCGGTTTCCTAACCAGACACCTGATTGGCCCAGGTGGTCTAAGGAGACCAGTGGCTAGGTCACAGGTCACATGTCATGCGCTAAGGATGGAGCAGTTTCTCTAAACCAGGATGTACATGAAGAGGACATGAAGGCCTCACTGCTTCAGAAATAAAACAGTCCTCCTAGAGCGTCAGTTAATTACATGGGAGAAAAATGTGTCTGCATTAGTTCTCATTTGCTCAGGGAGCTACCAGGAGGCATCTGGAGTGGGATGAAATTAAAAAGGAAAATCTAATACCCAACTCCACAAACAGGCACCCAAGTATGTGCCTTTGACTTCTAGAGAATTGCTCATGACACACACAGTTATAAAGGGGGTGCTTATTGGGTTCTGCCAAGAGTCTTGATGACACCATGAGAATTAAAGGTAGGGAACTCAGAAATGGCTCGGCCACTGTATGAGAATACGAGTGTGCTGTCTGCTATGTCAGTGTGATGGCACATGGAGACATGGGGATATGAGAACCCCTGCAGTCTGCTGGCCATCCAGACTAGCCAACTTACCAAGAGACCTTGGGCCCCCATATGTACATGCACACAGTTGCAGCTTTACATCCATCCAGATACACACGTAAACAGACACATATGTTTGTCGTGCACGCACATATGCAACTGTGGATACATTGGGGGAGAAATGCTTAAACAGAAAAATATTAGCAGAGCAAAGTTAAATAAGCAGGCACAAAGGACTAGTCACATGGAGGGACACTCAGGGTCCAAACACAATGATCTACAGAGTTAGAGAATTGCTCAAATCATTAGTATGCACAATACTTAAAAGCTCACAGTGACAGCCCCAAGGTAAAGTTATGTACCCTAAAGTCTACTAGGAATAAGTAGGATGAGGAAGATGTTGCTCAGAGGTAGAGCATCTGTCTGGCATGTGCAAAAGTCCTTGGTTCCATCCCTAGCAACACACACCAAGGGGGTGGGGGAAGAGAGAGAGGAAGAGGAAGAAGAAGAAGAAGAGGAGGAGGAGGAGGAGGAGGAGGAGGAGGAGGAGGAGGAGGAGAAAGAGGAAGGAGGAGGACGAGGAGGAGGACAAGGAGGGGAAAAAGAGGGGGGGAAGAGAGAGAGAACAAGTGATTTGTCATGATAGATCCCCATATTTATGCAAGCAAAGGCTTTTTAAAGGTATTGGGGCAGTGAACTGTAGTTCACCAGGAAAGGCATGCTTGTAAATAACTCTCTACACCATACAGGACTATGTAGGAAACCACACATGCATCCAACAAGAAGAAAAAGTTCTGGCAGCAGAGGGTGCTTCTCTGACCATGATGGCGGCCTCCTCCTCAGTTGTGGCTATGGTTAGTGTGCCCACTCCTCCTCCACCGAGAGCGTGGGGATTCCATTCTCACAGTCCCAGGGAGAAGGTCACTCTGCTGCCCTTCCTGTGCTCTGCCCCAGGACTACCACTGCCTCTCCCTATTTTCTGCTTGCAGGGGCTTCCCAGAGCCACAGTGGAAAGGTGCACCTCCCGCAGGTCTCTCAGAATACTAGAAACCGCACTTCCAGGCCTCCAGGCCCCTCTGCTCATTAGATCTAGTCTGATTTTTTTTTACATTTATTTATTTAGTATATGGGCACATACATGTGTATACACACACATGCACATGCACGCATCAGAGGACAACTGGCAGGGGTCAGTGCTCTCCTGCTCTGTAGCTAATGGGGATCAACAAATATGGCGGCAAGTGCCTTCTCCTGCTCAGCCAGCTCAGCAGCCTGGAGCTGAGCTTTACGATCCTCTCATTCTGTGGGTTGGCAAGCTGAGATATAGGCATCATCATGGCTTGCTCTCTCTCTCTCTCTCTCTCTGTCTTTCTCTCTTTGTCTCTTTGTCTCTCTCTATCTCTCTCTGTCTCTGTCTCTCTCTCTGTCTCTCTCTGTCTCTCTCTCTCTCTCTCTCTCTCTCTCTCTCTCACACACACACACACACACACACATCACTACAATAGGTTCCATGATGCTATCTGTCATCACTGCACAGAGTCAAGATGCTCTCCCAACAAGAAGATGCTGGACCAATGGGTGACTCACATGACAAGCCTTCAGGAGCAGTCATGTGTCCAGTGTGCTTTGTGTCAGTCAGGATGATCCCTTTCTCTTCTCTCAGTCCCTACCTCTGGCTCTCAGGGCCTGGGGAGCCTCTCTTGGTGGACCTGGGACTCAGTGGCCTCTCAAATTCCACATGCAGAACCACAAGGGTGTTAGGCTCGTCTAGTGAGAAGATCCTAGCCATTCTCAGGCATGCCTCTTATGAGTAAGGAAGACCCAAATCAGAGGAGTTGTGAACTAGCCCAAGGCCTGGGGGCGGGGAGGGGTCTCTGAGATTGGTGAGACTCTGCATACTGGAGCCCTGCTGGCAGCTGGGAGTCTTTCCCTCATCCACTTCCCTGGAGTGATGCTTGGCCCCGCCTCCTGCAGTTTTGCAGAGTGAGGTCATTGGCAGATATAGGTTTTTCCATTCCTGGTAGAGCAGGAGGTAGGATACTGCACATGGGGGAGGGACCCTAGAGAGCTGACTGTCAACCCTTTAGGCTAAGGAGTGGGTGGATTTCTCTCCCGTGGAAGCTGCTTTAAGGCATAAACTTGTCTCAGGCCTCCTGGACCGCAGGGTCCAGAATGGTCCACATTACAGAGGTCCCAGAGACGTGGCCCCTCCTCTTTCCTCTTATTACAGATAGCTGGGAGAAGCCCAGAAACGGGGACCTTACTGACGCTACCACAGCGTTTCAGAGGCAAAACCTCGATTCACATCTGGACTTATCCTGAACATGACCACAGCTCAACACCCAGGACATTTGGGACAGAGAGGTTTTGTGCTGTGAATTGTGGGTAGGACCACTTACTGGCCCATCCTCTACTTTAGAAGTTAGAGAGGAAGCAACAGAGAGAGGTACTGTTTCTGAGACTCCATGACACATTCAAGATGCTAAGGAAACTCAGGAGGGGACTTTGAGACATGTAAGGAGGTCCAGGGCCTCTGAGCACTTTGCTCAGAGTAAAACTGCTGACTTCGCTCTTGGAAAATAGAAGTAAATGCTGGGTTTGGTAATCTGGTCCCCATCCTGGTCGGTCTGGAAAAAGAAGGCTCATGGAGTTTGACTGCAAACAGGAGGGCTGTGTGTGGTGAGCCAGCCTGCTGACACTTCCTTTCCTGTTACACGGTGCCTTGGAATGCTCACGGAGGGCAGTGGGAAGGAAGCCTGCCAGCCAGAAGCCAGCTCAGCCTCTGACTTGCCTGGTGACCTTGAGCCATCGCTCTGCTTCTCTCCGGGCCTTGGTTTTCTGATCTGTGAAGTGGGTGGGTGGGGGAGGGGAAGAATTAGGGATAGGGAGGGGGTAGGCCTTTGTGGGCTCCAAGTATGTCTCATAGCCATGTTCTTGGGTGCTGCCCCAGACCTTTTAAATTTTCATGGGCTTCTGAGTAATTCTTGTGAGTCTGACTTTGGGGACCTGAGTTTCTGAGGATCTTGAATTCATTCCCCAAAGTGTCAGGCCAGAGCATCCCACAGCCCTGCAGAGTCTTTCCCTTCAGAGTTCCCCATGAGAGAGTCTCTGCCAACGCAGGACAGTAAGATGCTGTTGGATTCGGGTCTGGGCACTGCTCCTAAGAATGATCTGGTTTCAAGCTCTTGGCTGGGTCCTAGAGTTCCTCTCTCCAACTGAAGTCACTGCTGAAACACTTTATTCTTCCACAGATGACATTCGAGCTGCTTGCCCCAGGTGGCCTCATGGTTGGAGCCCTGGACTGGCAGCCCCGAATCAGAGCCCCATCTTGGCCCAATTGGCACTTGTAAGAAGGAAATAGATCTTCATGCTACTGGCTGGGCAATCCAATGAGCCCCTTCAAAGTCTCAGGATGCTCGGCTTAGGTACAGCTAGGTCCCCGACTTTACATCAAAGAAAAGAGTTTCAGAACAAATCAGGGCAAAGCAAAGACATGAGTTTATCAATGAAACTGAAAGACCTGACACATTTGAAGAATGGGGGGGTGGTGTCAGGAGTAGAACAATGTAAGCATCTCTGTAGATGCAGATATAGATGTATAGATGTAGGTGTATATATGTATACATGTATGTGTGCACGTGTGTGTACGCACGTCTGATTTAGGGCCTTTGAAGTAGCTTAATCTGCAACTAAGTTTAGTTATCAGGGGAAGGATAGTCCTGGTATACTTCATATCAACAGAACTCTGTCTTTGAGGAGACTTTAGAGGTAAGCTGTGCAGGCTTGCCACTGGAGAAGAGGATGCTGGAAGGAGGGGAACATTCATCAGTGGATTCTGATTTAGTCACAAGATAGTGGAGCAGAAGGCATGGTTCACTGGTCATCTCTAATTGTCTTAGTTTTTGAGACAGGGTCTCTCACAGAAGCTGGAGCCCATCACCCTTCATGGTCACATGCACCACACAAACACATGAAGTGAGTAGCATGGTCCTCTCTTGTCAGTCTGTCTGGTCAGCTGTAGCAAATTTTTGGGGTGTCCACCACTGAGAGGCAGAAGTCAGAATCAGGCAGGCGAGAAGGGCCCTTCTCCCTCCTCATAACATCTTCATTTCCTGCCGCACAAACACAAGCAGAGCCAAGCTTCACTCTCCATTTTCTGACGGGGGTTGGGGGGAGTCAGGGAGATGGCCCAGTGGATAAAGTGTTTACTCTATGAGTTTGTGGGCCTGAGTATAATACCCAGCACATGTGTGAAAGGCTGAGGGTGGGGCAGGTGTCTGCAATCCCAGTGCTGGGGACACAGACACAGGAGGATTGGGCCCAAGTTGGTAAGCTTCAGGTTCAATGAGAGTCCTGTCTCAAAAAGCAGTCTAGAATGATTGAGGAAGACACCAATGTTAACATGTGGTTAACACACACACTTGCTGCAGGAACCTCTAGCACATACATACATACATACATACATACATACATACATACATACATCATACACACAAATGAAGTGAGTAGCATAGCCCTCTCTTGTGAGTTATTCTAGCTGTTCCTCTCTGTCTCCTATATTCATCCCTGCCCTCTGCCTGCTGATCTCACCCAGCAGAAGAAGGGGGGGGCCTATGTCCTGCACTCTCCCCTTATGTCTTCAGATCTGAGGCTGCCATGGCTTTCTGCCATTGAGAATCTGTGCTTCACTGTGTAGAGATGCCTTGAACCCCAAGGATACACTGAAAAAAAAAAGTCCCTTTACTCCTCCGAAGAAATGACAAGCACAAGAAAAGATGCTAAACAATACCAATCATCAGAGAGATGTAAATCAGAATCACAGAGACAGCTCTTCACCCTTTACGAGAGGGCTACTACCCCCAGAACAGAAAGCTGTAAGTGTTGCCAAGGGACTAGAGACACACACCGCGGGTGGGACTGCACATGTGCTACCACTAGGGAAAGCAGTAGTTACTTCCTCCAAGAACTAAAAGAATCATTTCCAATGATCCAGCCTTCCACTTCCAAATCTGGACCCAAAAGAACCGAAAGCTGAGTCTGGAAGAGAGGTAGTGATCTGGTTTGTCTAAGCATGCAACAACCCAGATGGAAGCAGGCGGTGTCCACAGAGGGACACGAAAGTGCGTAGAGAAAGTGTGATCACTCACACAAAGGCTTCTTCAGCCTTAAAGTCGAAGGAGATCCTGTGACAAACATGATGGCCTATGCTGGACTGGGGCCACTTGAAGAAGTACCTGGCATATTCAATCATGGAAAAAGAACTCAGGAGGCAGAGGTGCAGATCTCTGTGATCTCAAGGCCAGCACAATCTACATAAGGAGCACCAAGCCAGTGAGACCCTGTCTCAAAAAAGAAAGGAAGGGAGGGAGGGAGGGAGGGAGAGAAGGAAGGGAGAAGGAAGGAAGTAAAGAAGGAAGAAAGAAGAGAAAGGAAGAATAGAAAGGAAGTAGGGAAAGAAGGAAGGGAGGGAGAAAGGAAGGGAAGGAGGGGCAAGCTCTCCTAACACATGTTTGTCATCTCAACTACTCAAAAGAGTCTAAGGCAGGAGGATTACAAACTCGAAGTCATCTTGATGTACAGTGTAAGTCCAATTAAGGTTAACCTATATCAACATGGTGAGAGCCTGTCTCAAAACTAAACATGGGGATGGGATGTAACTCAGGGAACTTAATCTCTAATACCACAAACACAGAAACCGTCATGGAGAAAAGAAACGTTCCCAGGAGCCCGGATGTTACTGATGGGCCTAGAGTCTCGGTGTTGCAAGACGAGAAAGTTCTATCAACTAGTTGCACAACAGCAGGGCTATACTTAGAACTACTGAACTCAGTGTTAAAATGGTTAAGACAGCTTTTAGAAATTTATCACAAATTTTATCTTTTGAGTGTGTGCAATTTATGGTATGCCAATTAAATCTCAATAAAATCTTTTGCTTGGGTTTTGTGAGTCCTTTTTTAAAATTCTTCAGAAAACCGGTGATTCCCAAACTTGAATTTTCTGGGAATCTTTTTTTAAAAAATTCCCCAAACCCAAGCCGCACCCATTAAACCACTAATTAAACCACTAACTGGAGGCAGAACAGAGGTCAGGGGAGGTGATCCAAGGGCACATGTGTGAATCTGGTCCCCATGAAATGATGGCCTCATCTGGGTCTGCTGTTTCTTGTCAAGAGTCAGAGTCAATGGTGCACAATAAAATGTGCAAGGATGCTACTGGCATTATTGTTGTTATTATTATTTCTTGGGGACCCCAGGATGACCTGAGGCCTAGACAAGTAGAAGAAGGAGGAAAGAGGGGACATTCTGACAAAGGCAGCGGAGGACCAAGGCTGAAGCAAGGGAAGATACAGATCTTGATTTGGGGACTGGAGAATTGATCGAAGAGAGTTGCAGACCACTACAGTGACCTTGCCTCAGAGCCTGCCCCACGCAGCTGGCATACTTAGAGGTTCTAGCAAGCCCTGGCCCACTCAGCCAGGTGAAGGAACTGTGATGCAACATGGAAGCCAACAAGCACACCTTAGAGCTGGCTTGCTACTGGGAAGGGGGAACTTTCAGTTTTCCAGGGCTCCTCAGTCACGATGCCCTGAAAGCCTCTTCGGGCTCTCTGGTCTGAGGCCACTCCTGTTACCTGCATTTACCTCCAACCTCCAAACATCTGCCCTAATGCTCGCTCCTGTGAGCGGGGGCTGGGTTCCCTATGAAGAAAGTCAGGGCCAGACAGGAAGACCTATTGACCACCATACCAAAGTCTTGCCAAAAGGTGTGGATCCTTTAAGGTACTCATATACCAAGCCAGGGCCTCTAACAAAGTGAGCCCATCTCTATACAAATGACTCTACTGTTCAAGCACCCTTCATAGGTCCCACTCACCTATTTAATGTACATCTCACCCAACTGCAAGATCTCATTCTATCTCCCCAGATGAACTCTTTATCCCCCGATTTGCTGTCTGTTCTGGTCACCCCAAAGTACTTTCTGTCCCATCTTAAAGGCCACCCCAATGTCACCGGCTCCAGGAAGCCCTCCAGGTCCCCACATCACAGCCTCCTCCTGGCCACCAGAGGACGCTGCTGTCGCGCTGGCTATGGGTATAGTCAGGAAGCAGCGTTCAAGTCGTACCTACCTCATCATCAGTGATAAGAGTTAAGAAAAGAACGAGTGGCTTCAGTGCCCAGGACAAGAAAACAGGGACAGTTTGGTGTCCCTGGGGAGCCACTCCAGGCCAGAGGTACCTTAGCCGAGCCAGCGCTGGGACACGCGCCGATCTGCCTTCAGAGCCTGTTTTTGTTTTCCATCTCCCCAGGCGAAGGCTGCGGGGGTGTTTGGAGCCACAGCTGTTTTTTATTGCATTAAGGCTCAAAAAAACCCTGAGCGTATTTTTAGAGAGAAGGGGAGAAAAGGAATATTTTCTTTCCTGACCCAAGAGGAGAGCTTGCTCCAATTTCGCATCTGCTTGCCCTGCTGGGTGGAGCTGGCAGGGAAGTCTCCAAAGGGGACTCCTCCAGGAGAGGGCCGAGTGGATGAGCTCATGGGCAGGCTGTGCCTTCAGACATCACGCCGGCAGCCCTCAACACGCAGATGCACGCCCATGCGCAGTGGAAGCAAGAAAAACCATGTGCTGGATTAAAGATGGTGGAGGAGCTGGAAGGACCTGGGCCACTAGGGTCTCAAGCCCCCAGTACCACGAGAAAAGTGTGACTGAAAGGGGATATGTGGGTTTCTTTTCTTGTTGCTGTGATAAACATACTCTGACAAAAGCAACTCAAGGGGGAAGAGGTTTGTTTACTTGTTTATTTTAGCTCACAGCCCACCGCAGGGGAGTCAAGGCATCAGAAGCCTAAGAAGTTGGCCACATCCCATCAGAATCAGCAAACAAAGACGGGATGCACACTAGTATTCATCTCACTGTATGCACTTTATATGGTCCAGGATCCCTGGCCTCCATACTAGGAAATGGCCCCATCCACATTAAAGGTGGGCCTTTCTTTTTGAAGACTTTCCTTTTTATTATTTTAAATTATCTGTATGGTCTGTGTGTGCATGTGAGCACAGGTCCCTGTAGAAGCCAGAGGGCATCAGATCCCATAGAACTGGAGTTACAGACAGTTGTGAACCAGCAGACATGGGTATGTGCTGGGAACCCGGCCTGGGTCCTCTGCAAGAACAGCATGCACTCTTAAACACTGAGCCATCTCTCCAGCCTCCAAATAGACTTTCCACATCATTTAACACAATTAAGATAAACCCCACAGTCACGACCAGAGGCTTAGGTGATTCTAGATTTTGTCAAGTGACAGTTAACTTCAGCCATCACGGGTCTACACTCTGTGTCTACACCCAGGACCCTGGTTACGGCATGCTCCCTCTGGGTGCCTGGATCTATCTGATCACACAAGTCGAGATGGGAATAAAAGATGCACAGCTGCTTATCCATCATCCCAAGAGTGCACAGCTGGTTCTTAGTCATCCTAAGATGCTACTGGGGTGACTGAAATCCCAGCTCCTTACAAGCTTCACTGAACTCTGTAGAGTTTTTGTTCAAATGTAATTGCTCAGTTGAAAGGAGATAATTGCATTGGTGGTCTGCAAGTGTGTGCATTCATGCTTCTCTGTGTGTGTGTATGTACACATGGTATATGTGCAGTGGCTTGTTTCTGTGGGTCCTGTGTATGCATGTAGAATGAGTACTGTCACAGATGTCTGGTGTTTGGGCACAGTATTATATCTTCAGTGTGTGTCATGTGGCTCTTGTAGAGGAATTTTAATCCAGTAACATGGCTGCTCTGGCAAGGGTTTACATCCAAACACCTTCTAGGTCTGTGTGATCTAGCAGGCAAACCACACACCTTTAATCCCTCTGGCTGGAATACAGGCATGACTTTAGTACACACCTTTAATCCTAAAGTGACGAATCAGAGAAAGATTTTGACAGAATGAGTCAGATAGGATATGCCCAACTCTCACAAGACAGACAGGAAAAAGAGGCAACCTAAGAGCAGTACAGAGTGTCAGGGTGGGAGGGCAGTTCAGCGAGTACAGTTCAGTTGAGTTCAGTTTGGTGCAGTTTAGTTGAATGCAGTTGAGGTCAGTTGACTTTGTGCAGTCAGTGTGGTCAGGGCTGCTCATTTCATGGAATTCAGAAGCAGTTTTTTGTAGGCTTAGATTGTTTTCAAAACCTACTTTATTTAGGGTTCTTAAGTGATTCAACTTCCTTTCTAACCCACTGACCAGAGGTAGGAGAAGGTTACTAGGAAAAGGGTTTTATGGAGCCACTTAGAAGTAGTTCCTTGGAGTGATTCCACTCTTTGTTGTCAAGATAACAGCAGTCCAGTTCAATAGCAAACACCAAACATGAATCAGTAGTGGGCACACGATCCAGCAGAAACATCAAGGCTCCTGCCAAGTTGGCATGAGTCGACAGAAGCAGCCAAAATTAGCCAGAATACCAATAGAAGTTTTTTGGTATGTTTCTCTCTATGAAGTGAAGACCAACAAAGACCAGCAAAAAGACAAGTGAAAGTCAGAGAAGCGTTGTGTGGTAGCATCCTCTCACTGTTTGAGGGGTTCCATTTATATTCTTTCTAAACATCATGTGCCTTCTCAAGTGTCTGTTTTCAACAAAACATCACATGCCTTCTCACAAGACAGCTTCCAGGAAAACATCACGTGACACAACTGATTTGTTAAAGAAACCAGAAATTTCCACTTCCTTTTTTTTTTTTTTTTTTTTTTTTTGGTAAGCAGAACAATTCAGTGAGAAGCCACGGGAAGCCAGTTTGAATCGGTCAGCTTGGAGACGTGTTTTTAGCCAGAACAGCTGAGTTGAACCAGCCAGCCAGAATTCAGAAAGAACCAGAAAGGGTGAACTTACTCAGCAGTAAACCTCAGAGATGACAATTACATCTGGCAAATAAAAGTTACTTTTATAGGATCTGATGCTCGGGCTCCAGATAATGTAACTGAGTCCATTCTGGGTACCAGCCAGAGCTCAGTTGAAACTGAGGGTACAGTCCTCACCTCTCCCCAGCCCATCTTTTCCATATCTTTCTTAGATGGATAGCATGACCAAGTAGAGGCTGCTGAAAGCTAAGTCACATTTCAAAACCCTGCCCCCCATACCCCAAGTCATAAGACTGGCCTCCAAAGCCCCTCAATGCCAAAAGGTAGGGAGGGGCAAGCAAGAAAGTCTGTGACAACAAAGACACCATAGTAATCCCAGCAGCCACCACTGCAGTCCAGCAAAGGCTCCCAGAGCTGCCTTTGGAGGCTTCTATGAATATGGCCTAGTTCCCTCTCTCACCCATCCATCAGGAGGTATCATCCACCTGCTTTTTTGGAGGAGAAAAGAGGCTCAGAGGGAAGAGAGAAAGGAAGGCAGATCCCTGGCAGCCACCAGGACCCAAGAGGACAGCCTGGAGCCAAGAGAAGGCTTTCTATATTTTGAGATGGAGGAAAGGAGTTGGGGGCAGTCTACAGGTGTGTAGTATTGTGGCTCCGCGGAGGGGCACGGACTCTTTGCAGTGCATCAGTGAACAGGCTGAGGAGGAGGTGAGAAGTGACGTCACTGAGCACACCAGACTATGGGGCTTCTCTCCTTGCCCTTCCTCCATCTTTCCCAGACAGCTGGCAGGCCTGCCACCTGTTTCACATTCTCCCCTTGTCCTTCCAGAGATCTGCCTCCAACCTCTTGGAAACTGATGCAGCTCAGCTGGAGACCACCAGACCTTCTTAGAAGCTGGATGTTGGAGGTGAAAAGAAAGATCCAGATTTGAAGCCACCCCAGCCCTCCTCCGACCCAGAGCCCCAGTTCCCTCCTCTGTAAAGTGGGGATTTCAATTTGCCTCCTCTAGGGCTGGTTAGAGGATTTCGAGTGAGTGTATAGAGTATCTGGCACATGGGCCTGGCACAAGAGAGTCACTTGATTGATGTGTGTCCTGTTCCTGTCCCCAGATGCCCTGGGTAGCCACGAGTTATAAGCTAGACTTGACTGGTCCAAAGGTCAGGCTTCTCTGGGTCCCATCAGAAGCTTAGAGAAACAAAGATCGGTTCTCGGAAAGTCGCTATCCAATGCTTCTACGAAGAGGAGGCCATGAGGCCAGTGCCACGTGGCATCAGACCTCACTCCTATGGCAACCTTCCCTACCCTCCCAGTGGCACCCTCGGCACTGTGGTCCAGTCCACACTGTTCTCAGCTCTTAAGAACTCACCAAATACCAGCAGCTTGGTCTCTCTCCCCGGAACCATGTCACTTGGCCCTTTCCTCTC
The DNA here is from genome assembly GCF_004785775.1 of Grammomys surdaster. Classification (NCBI taxonomy): domain Eukaryota; kingdom Metazoa; phylum Chordata; class Mammalia; order Rodentia; family Muridae; genus Grammomys; species Grammomys surdaster. The sequence goes on along the minus strand of NW_021604782.1, from coordinate 10,309,945 downwards.
AGAGCCTCCAGGCTCCTCTCATAGGAGTGAAGTCCTTGGTCTTCAGCTGGATATTCTAATCCCCTCTCCGTGTGGCCAGCACCTGCTTCCAATAGACACACATCTTCACCATCTCCCTCCCCCCCCCACCCCCCACCCCCGGCCCCCCCACCACCGACCCTGCTCCACATGGCTGCTGCAACCTGCAGGAAGAGCTTCTTTAGTGTCTGGCACCTTGCCGGGTGGTGAGGACACTCAGCATAATGTCACCTGACGTCTTCAAAAACACCAGGCTTCTGCCCTCACAGGGTCCTTGAATGCCATCCTCCTCTGCTGGCAATCTGTGACTTGTCCTTCAAGACTTCCCTAGTTGGCATCTCCTCCAGGAAGCTTTCCCTGATGCTTGCCTCTCCAGGACAGTGTGGACATCTTCCATGGGAACTGCCTAGTGTCCCAGTTCTTTCTGTCATTGCCGACTTGTGGAAGTACAATGGCTAGAGTCTCTGCCCACTGGACTAGCATGGTCTCCCTTCCACCCCAGTGGTGCTCTTTGGTGTCCATGCTTCAGCCCTTCTTGCTCACAGTGCCAATAGCTGTTCTCTGCCCCAGGCCTGCTCTAGGGCACCCCACATCCTATACTACCCTAAAGGCCTTAGCACAGGATTCATTTGGGTGGCAAAGTTTCCTCAGGTTTGTGAGCCAGTAAAGTGCACCCCAACCTTGAGCACAAGACAACTGACATCCCAGGGTCAGACATGGCCACTCTGAGGAATTTGTCAGCTATTGCTAAGCCCAGACCATCTCTAAGCAGTTGAAGAGAAGAACCTGGCCTCAAGGAAAGTTCTGGATGCTCCCTGTCTCCTGTCTCATGCTCCTTATGTTAAAATTTGCAGTTGGGGATTTAGCTCAGTGGAAGAGTGCTTGCCTAACAAGTGCAAGGCCCTGGATTCAGTCCTCAGCTCTGGGGGGGGAGACAAAATAACAAAATTCCCAGTGATGTTCAGAGCCTTGGCTAGAGAGTTAAGGAGCCTGGCAGCCTCCTCTGTGCACCTTGCAGCAGGTGAGGAGTGTTCCTGTTGCCATCCTGCTCAGGGAATTTAAGGATAGATGCAGGCGAAGGTGGTAACAGACATGGCTCCTCCGACATTGCCGTGCTCCCGCTGGTGAGCACAACCCGCCTAGCCTATAGCTATACATAGCCTTACAGGACAGTAAACTGCTGTCAAAGGAAAAGCAAGCAACTTGTCTGAGGCCCTTCAGGGAGTCAGAACCACCACGGAGGAGATGCTGTGATCCATGTCATCCCAGGAAAGCCTGAGAGGGAAGGCTCTAAGGTGTTCAGAGGAGCAGGAAAGGCCTGGGGTCAAATCTTGACTCTTCTTTTTGTGTAGAGCATGCTGTAGATCCCTCTCTGCCCCTAGGGCCTCACTGTCCACATCTGTGTCAGTTGATAGGCATGTGGGCTGAGCACAGACCCCAGAAAGGGCTCTGGGAATGGCAGCAGGGCCTCTGCCCAGCATGCACAGCCCTGGTCCTGCTCTCAAAGTTGCTGTTGTCCTCTCAGGCCTCACAGGCCCAGCTAAGGCTCAAAGGATCATTGTTCTCCCCCCAAGACCCTAAACAGGCTAGGCCTTCCCTGCTGGGAACCAGTGAGCTAAAAATAGCCCAGGAGTGTTTGGGTTCAGCAGCTTATCTGGCTTCTGAGGTCAGAAGGTGCCTGAGCTCTTCCTGTCCGCCACTATGGTGAAGCCTAGCTTGGCCAGCTTCCAGGTCAGCCTGACCTGGGAGCCCAAATGCACATCATAAAATGCTCAATGGAAAATCCAAAGTTGGCTCTGGTTCCTGAGGATTAGAACCTGGTGGGCATGTCCACAGCCTGGTGGAGTTCAGAGGTCAGAGGTCAGCTAGCTCAACTTGGCAAGGGTTGGGAGGAAGGGCCTGCAAAAACAGGATGGTACAGCTAGGGGAGGAAGGCATCTCTCCCAAGGGCCGGGAGGGCAGAAGCCATGGGGTGGGGAGTGGGCCCCTCACTGCCTCAAGATCCACCTACAGCAAGGGAGAATTAATAACAGCTCAGGCTCTTCTTAGAGGGCTCTGAATACCGTAGGCTCTCCTGGACTTGTAGGCATCACCCATGAGCACATTTTCTTCCAGGACCTTCCCTCACACTTCTTCCCAGGGAGTACACCTAATCCTTGATGTAGAAGCTGAAAGCTGTGGAGAGTAAATGTCCATACTATGTCCTTCCAGGCCTCAGGAAGAGCTAAAGTTCACTTGTCAGATGGGAATGCTAAAGGCAGCAGTAGAAGAAAAAATTACCCTTCCGAGTATACATAAAGTTTATCCCAGGGATGTCAGGGTGTTTTGTTAGGGAAACTCCATCAGTGGACATGATCACACAGGCTGAAGAAGAAAAGTCACAAGAATGTATCAATTGATGGAAGAGGAAAAAAAAATTCATCACAAGAATGTATCAATTGATGGAAGAGGAAAAAAAAATTCAGAGGGGCTAGAGAGATGGCTCAGTGGTTAAGAGCACTTGCTGTTCTTCCAGAAAGCCTGGGTTTGACTCCCAACACCACACAGTGGCTCACAACCATCTGTAACTCCAGTCCCAGGGGAGTCAACACCCTCTTCTGGCCTCTGTTTGCACCAGGCACACACATGGTGCACAGACATCCATGAAAACAACACAACCATAGATCTTGTGATTTGGGTGAGAATGGTCCCCATAGGCTTGTATATTTGACTATTTGCCCAGTTGGTGGAACTGTTTGGGAAGGATCAGGAAGCACAATCATGTTGGAAGAGGTGTGTCATTGTGGGAAGGGGTTTAAGGTTTCCTTCCCAGCTAGCTCTCTTTTCTGCTTTGTGCCTGTGGATCAGGAGATTTAAGCTCTTGGCTATTGCTCCTGTATCAACCATGCTCCCATGGCCTGCCTGACACCACACTCCTCACTGTGAGATCACAGTGGACCTATGAGGCCCACTCATTATCTTCTTTTATAAGTTATCTTGGTCATGGTGTCTCGTTGCAGCATTAGAAAGATAAGAAAGACACTTATAAAATAAAATTAAGAAAAATTTAATCACTGAAGAAGATTGCTCACAAACTAGAGTGCCTGCCACACAGTTTGAATTCCTAGAACACAAATAAAGACCAGATATAGTATTCTGTATCTGACATACCAATTCAGTGTTTTGTGCGCTTAACATCCCAGCATAGTATTATGCACCTAACATCTCGGTGCTTCTATGTTGAGACGGGAGGTAGAGTCAGAGGAATCCATCAAAACTCAAGGACCAGCTAGCCTGAAACTTATATAGTGGCAAACAAGAGACCTTACCTCAAACAAGGGAGAAGGAGAGGACTGTTGTCTGGCTTCCAAATGACCCTGCACTCACACTCACACACATGCACTTACATCAAATACACACAGTCTTGCTCACACACACATACTCATGTACTTATACATGTATGCACACATGCATGTGTTTGTGCACTTACACACACATACACACACACACACACAGAGAGGCATGCGCTTGTACACACTTTGTACGTGACTTTCCTAGCACAAGATAGTCTCCATATAAGCAAAGACCATCTACAGAAGCTACCGTTGCTCTATTTAGTGGTGAAAGGTTAATTAAGAGCTTGCGTTAACGAAGACAGCCAGATCAGAAAGAAACACGTTAAATTGTCTCTATTTGCATGACTGTTTAGGAAAACCCAAAGCATCTGGAGGTGGGGGGGACTTCAAAAATAGTTTTGTGGGATTTTGGGGGGATGAGTGGGATGCGTCCTGCTTAGCTTTAGTTGTGGACTTCACATGGCCCAGAATTATCTATGAGAGTCTAGACTGGGGCGGATGGCCTTGATCAGATTGGCCCGAGCATGTGTCTTGGAGCATTTTTTGACTTTGAATTGCTATGTGAGAGGGCTCAGCCCACTATGGGCCATGTCATCCCTAGGCAGGTGAGCCTTGGTTGTATAAGAAAGGTACCTGAACCTGAGCTAGAAAGCAAGCCAGTAGACAGAATTCCTCCATGGTCTTTGCCTGTTCCTGCTCCCAGGTTCCTGCCCTGACTTCCTGCCCTGAGTTCCTTGGATGTTGGACTATAAGCTATAAAATGAAATAAACTCTTTCCTCTCTAAGTCATGGTGTTTATTCACAGAAACAAAGAAAGCTGGATCGAACACAAATGTGATAGAATACATACAGGATTTGCATGTGGAAAAGCCCCAGATGCTGACAGAAATAGGAGTCTGACATAACGGAGAAACATCCTATGTTCATGGGGTTGGAAGGTCCACCACAGCACACTGACCAAATTGTAGTTCCCAAGCAATCATTACCAAGATCTCAAGAGGGTTTTGCATATTAGACAAGAGAATCCTCCAGTTAGTAAGGCAACCAGAATGGCTAAAATAGTTTCACAAAAGAAAATAATTACCTAGCATGCATGAAGCCCTGGATTTGATCCTTAGCACTGCACAAACTAAGCATGGGTGCATCCCTGTAATCCCAGCACTCAGCAGATGGAGGCACAAAGGCCCGAAGTTCAAGGTTATCCTCAGCTATATAGTGAGTCCTAGATTGGCCTGGGCTACAAGGGACCTTTTCCCAAAAGAATGAATGAATGAATGAATGAATGAATGGTTATAAAATGTCTCAGTCAGTAAAATGTTACACAAGCCTGAGGACTGGAATTTGATCACCAACACCCACATACAAAACCAGGCATAGCTCCATGTGCCTGTAATCTCAGTGCTGGGGTGGTGGAGACAACAGGAGCCCTGAGACGTGCCGGCCTCTCAGCTGAATTAGTGATTTCTAGTTTTAGTGAAAATTTCTGTCTCAAAAAATAAGGTTGAGGGCAACACTAATCTGTGACCTCCATAAACTTGCTCACGTGAGCACCTACACACAGGAAGACATCCACAAGTATGCCACACACTAAAGAAGGAAGGAGGAAGGAAGGAAGGAAGGAAGGAAGGAAGGAAGGAAGGAAGGAAGGAAG
>NW_021604782.1:10279915-10304931 GCF_004785775.1 Grammomys surdaster | reverse complement strand
AAGGAAGGAAGGAAGGAAGGAAGGAAGGAAGGAAGGAAGGAAGGAAGAATCACTGTGCCCAATCCCCAGTCTTCATGAGTGTAGTCTGTCAATCAAGGCTGTGTGGTATTGGCTGAGGGGTGCTAACCAGATCCACAGAACAGAGAGCTCAAAAGTAGACCAATAGAATAGACTCACAGATTCCTGCTGGGTACAGAAGCAACCCAGTGACCTGACACATACTCTTGAGGATGGCATCTTCAGAAAGCCATTGGAACAAGTACAGATGAAGATGGAGAGAAACTGAAATCCCACACACTGAGGTGGGAGAAGACACTACTGAGGTATGAAGGTGCCTCAGGAGGTTGAATACAGAGTTCTCTCAGCCACTCCACAGCCAAGCACATCTTCAAGAGAGCGGAAACATGACCACGCACATGAATACTTATCATGGTATTGTTCTCAAAAAACAAAGCAAGACAAAAACCAAGAAAACAAGAATCCAGGAAAGAACATAGAAATCCAGTGAGGTGTGTAAAGTGTGGTTGTAGACAAAAGGAGGTTATTAGGTAATGAAAAGAAACTCAGGGCTGATACCCCACAACATACTGAGCCTTAAACCATCAGGACATGTGGAAGAGGCCACAGAGTGGGTGATTACATCCTCATGAAATGTCCAGAGTAGGCAAATTGCAGAGACAGAACAGACTAGAGAGTAGACCAAGAGAGGAAAATGGCTTCTAATGTGTAGGAAGGTGTTTTCTGGAGGTTATGAAACTGTTCTGAAGCTGATTGTAACAGTACTCACACAACTCTGAAAGTGCTAAAACAAAAGCAAGCACACACACACACACACACACTTACTGAATTGTCCATTGTAGGTAGATATCCCCATAAAGCCAGGTTCGTTTCCTTAAGTAACTAAATAGGATGGCATCTTTTCAACTAACAGTACTGGAGAGATTGTATAAAAGATTAAGCTTGCCGGGCAGTGGTGGTACACGCCTTTAATCCCAGCACTTGGGAGGCAGAGGCAGGCGGATTTCTGAGTTCGAGGCCAGCCTGGTCTACAGAGTGAGTTCCAGGACAGCCAGAGCTACACAGAGAAACCCTGTCTCGAAAAACCTAAAAAGAAAAAAAAAAAAAAGATTAAGCTTAATTTAATATATAGCATCAAAAGGTTAGCTCAGAATGATTCATAGAACCCAACAGAAACCTATGAGACTTTTAGGGAGCTAGAAAGATGAATCAGTGGTTGAGAACCTGGCTGTTCTTCCAGTGGAGCAGAGTTTGGCTCCCAGCACCTACACCTTGGCTACACCATCTATAACCCCAGTCCCAGTGCCCTCTTCTGGCCTCTGCAGACACCTGCATGAATTTGCACATACATGCATAGAGATTCACACATGAATATAAGTGTATAAAGATAATTTTTAAACAATAAAACTTTTAGAAAAAAAGCATTAGAGAAAAATTTAGAGCTGTGCATCCCAGAGAAAAGTTGTTAGATCTAACACCAGGATCACAGTACATTTTAAAAAAAATAATAAACTGGGCCCCATGAAAACTAACAGCTTTTGTGAAAGACGGAGTTAAGACAATAAACCAGCAATTATTTGCTGATGATATATTCAATAAAGAACATACCTAAAATATGCGATATACGCTCCTGGAAATATGCACAAGAGAGGAGAGAATGAGATGTGAACAACATATAAAGATCCGTGTTTATAGATATGTTGTAATGAAAGCCATTATTGTGTACTCTGCCTTTAAAAAATAAGATTAAACTAATAAGCCCCGAAGTAACAACCTAATTAGGAAATGGGCATCTCACCAGGGAGGGCGTGCAAGTGTCGGGTGAGTATGAAGCAATGTGTAGTACCACTGGCTTATCCTTAGAAAAATGGGAATTGAGACTAGTGGCATATGACCCACACATGTGCCAGAACAGCAAAGACAGAGCTAAGGTGTAGAGCACATCACCTGCTGCCGAGGGCAGAGAAATAATCTTATATGGTACGAGACTGCCATTCTAAAAAATAGTTTGTCGGCCTTTTAAAATCTAAACCTACACTGACCACAGGACCCAGAAATTGCATTTCTGGTCATCTGCCCAGAGAAATGGGAAACGACAACCTCATATAACACCACATGACTTCTTATAGTGGCTTTGGATGGATTAGCCAGACACTGAGAACAGCCAAAGTGTCCTTCAACAGGCGAATAACAGGCTGCGGTACATCCATACTGTGAGCCACTACCCAGTGATAAAAAGACCTAATTAACTGATACCAGCAACAGCTTAGATGCATCTCAAAGACGTTGTAGTGAATGAAAAAACAGGACCTCAAATGTCACACACAGTATGATTCCATTTGTGTAACCTTCTCAAAATGACAAAATTATACAGACAGAACACAAATTGGTGGTTGCTGGTGAGGTGGTGGGGGTTGTGTGTGGCTATAAAAGGCATTGGAGGGAGCTCTCTGTGGTGACAGGATTGTTCTGTCATTGTGTCACTGTAGCCCCATTGTGGTAGTGGTTCCACAAATCTACACTTGTGACAAACTGACATCAAACTCCACACATGCTACACAATGCCAGTTTCCATTCTGGATGCTGGTCTATAATCATGTAAGATGTCCTTTTCGGGAGGTACTAGGTGACGGGTGCACGTGACTTCTCTGTACTATTTTTGCAATTTCCTGTGAATATATAATTATTTCAGAACCTCAAAATTTAAAATAAAACCTTGATTTCATGACAGTGGGAACTTTCCCAGGAAGACAGACACTGGCTTGTATGTTGGAGGGCCAGGTCACAGAGGTAGATGTGTGTCCAGCCATGATGGGAAGCCAGCCCACCCAGCTCCTTTGGGGTCATCTGATTACAGCTACATGCAGAGCACAAAGGAGAAGACACAGTGGCTTCTTAAACCTCTGGACTTGGGGCAGTTTGTTTTGCAACATGTCGTGTGGTAGCTGACTGGTAGATATCCACTTGCCTTCCACAGCCTGAGGGGAATAAGTGGCTGCCATTGGTGAGTGGCAGACAGCTGCTCGTCCCTCAATATCTGTTCCACTCTTAGCTTACTTCAGAGTCCCAAAGTGGTAAAACCTCTATTTTGTTTTGTTGTTTTGTTTTTTTAAACTGGCCGTATTGCTGTCTAGCTGAAACTCACATTTTCAGCCTCCCTCATAACTCAGTGCGACCATGTGACTAAGGTCAGAGGTGACATGGGACAACCTGGGGCTCCTTCTAAGAGATGACTGGCTCTTGCCTCTTGCTTGTTTTCCGTAGCTCCCTGACCTTTCACTGATAGCTAGAGTTCCAGCAGACATTTTAGCTGAGCGGTGGAAGCTGCTGCATCTTTAGGATGCAACGCAACAAAGAAAAGGCACTTGGGAATGTTGATGCTCACGAAAACCCTGTGTCAGCCCTGGGCTGCGAGCATGTCCATTTGCTTTCTGTGTGAGAGATCTTCCTTTTTGTCTTGTGTTTCTGGAAATCAGAGCAGGACTCAAGCTTTATCTGCAGAGGGGTAGAGGTTCCCGTGAGTGTCAGCAAGTGGAGGTCATGGTCACGGTCAGCCTCAGGTGTCACTCCCTACGTGTTGGTCATCTTGTTCTTTCAGATAGTTGTCTGCTTCCGCCTCCCCAGCTCTGGGATGGCAGGGATGCAGCTCATAAACTCAGGTTCCTATGCTTTTAAAACAAGCTTCTCCCACGGTGGCTTCTTAGCTTAAGCCTGTCCTCAGCCCACATACTGAGCCATGTGCCCAACCATTAGACATCAAGTCAGCACTGGTCACCTGTCAGACACTGTGATAAGCCTGGGGATGCAGGGAGGAGTGAGACAGGTTGAGACAGATGGGGACACCATCCCCGAGGATTTTACTGTTGATAAGGGGAGATAGTGACAAAGTGGACCCGTAGGGATAGGCAGTTATTACCTATGGCAGGTGAGGAGGGAGACACCAGGCACTCTGTAGCAGACAGCAGGACCTCTCGTAGTCAGTGTTATCATCCTGGAAAGCATCCTGGGGAGGTGACAGCTAAAGGGAGCTTCAGAAGTAGGGTTTGAAGGGTGAAGTACAGCCTTGAAGTCAAGAGCATGGGCTCATAAGCCATCATACCTGACTCCTCTTGCCCGTATCTCCATGGGCAGAGCAGACTCTGTGCCTCAGGTTTTGTTTGGTTCGGGGGATTGGAGTTGTATTTGTTTGTTTGTTCATTCATTCGTTTGTTTTTTTTTTAAGGCTTCATGTAGTCTAATCTAGCCCTGAAATTGCTCTGTAGTTGAAGCTGACTTTGAACTCCCTGCCTCTGCTTCCTGGGTGGCATCTGCACACCATGCATGGCTTCTGTGTCCCCTTTTCCTATTGAGAAATTAGAGATCTCATGAGTTTTAATTGCTAGACACTTGCTAGAATTTCCCCAGTGTGTGCTCTTTTTTTTGTTTTTGTTTTTGTTTTTCGAGACAGGGTTTCTCTGTGTAGCCCTGGCTGTCCTGGAACTCACTCTGTAGACCAGGCTGGCCTCAAACTCAGAAATCCACCTGCCTCTGCCTCCCAAGTGCTGGGATTAAAGGCGTGCACCACCACTGCCCGGCCCAGTGTGTGCTCTTAACTTAGGGTCACTGCTGCCTTTGGATGAAGGCTCAGAGCCATCCCCACATACTAAAGGGTAAACTGAGGCCAGGAAAAGGTAGCCACTTGTTCACGTCTAGACAACTAAGTGGGTGATTTGGCTCCTGGGTCTGGCTCCATGACACCTTTCAACAGCAGCTACAATGACGTCTCTTCGCTGAGCAGAAAAGCCTGGGCAAGTTAACCCTCCATCCATATTAACTGTGCCATCATCACTGCCACATTAAGGACCTGGAGGAGGTGCATCCAGGCAGGGACATCAATATGCAAAGTCCCTGAGTGGAGGAGACTGACCCAGAGCATCCGGACGGAAGGCAGGCAGCTGGTCTGCACGTGTCTTACACCTGCTCTCATGTGTAGAGACCTATTATCACTCTCTTCATAAATGAGGGGTCAGGGATTCAGAGAGGTGATGGGACTCACCCAAGGCCACACAGTATAGAAGTACATGAACATGGCTCAACCCAGGCCCACCAGCATCCAAAGGGCCTGTTTCTAGCCACTTTGGTCCTGGCCTGGAATGGACTGGACTCCTTGGATGGAACCAGCCACTGGCACAGGCGGACTTTGAGGGAAAAGCAAGCTCTGGACGCAGACCTGAAGGCTTGGTGCACCTGTGGTCCTGCTCATCTCTCCATCTTCCCTGTGTCTCCCAGAGGGCTACAGACTGAGCTGCCTCCTCTAGGGTCTTCTCTGCCCCCACCCCCACCCCAACTCTGAGTAAAGTAGGTTTTGGGGATTGAGGACTGAGGTCTCGTGCCTGCCCATGCTCACTCACATTTCCCAGAACCTTCTCTTTCCCTTCTGTGTGATAAAAGTAATCCTTAGCTGCTACCTTGGGCTGCTAGGAGGATGGGCGGAGACAGGGCATGGGCCACTCCATGTTCAGTGTGTGCCTATGTAGAGGGAACTATTCTTCTCATCTGTAACCTGGCCTGCCACCCCTCACCGACAACATCCTCTCTTTGCACTGGACTGAAATAGCCCCACAGCTTTGCCTCAGGAATTTCCCCATCCTGGGGCACCAGCATGGCAGGAGGTCTGGGCACTTCTTTCTCCTGACTCACTCAACCAGGGAGGAGACAAAGCCAGATGTTGCCAACTGTAAGCAATACAACAGCAAACAAAGTATATCCCAGGGTCTGTGGCTTAAGTAAGGGTCCAGAACTCTAATAAAAAATAGGGCTGGGGCTAGGTGTCTGAGCCTGATATCTGGATGGAGCTGGAGGACAGAGAGGTATATCAGAGACTTAGAATCTTAAGAGTCTATAGGTAGTCACTGAGACCAAAGTCCCTCACAGGCTACCCAGGGCCTGCTTCAGGATCCTCATGTCAGATTGACAGAAGTTGAGAGCCTTCAAAAAGCTCCCAGGCCCCCCTGCATACCCTCAGGAAATACTTAAGTCCCTGTTAGGGAAAGAATGCAAGCAGAAACCTAGGGAAGGACTCAAGACTGGATGGCAGCTTACACCAGCTGGTTCCTTGCAGGCTGGAAAAGCTAGGGACTCTGAATGTCCCGGGCCAGGATAGCACAGAAAAAATAAGTTGCTTATTTTTGGTCTGAACAAGAGGGCTTTGAGTCACCCATATGGAGTCCAACTGAGCTGACACAGACACCCAATAGAGTGGCAACTGCTATGCCCTTCCTACTCACCTTCCTAGCTGACCCCAGCTGCTCCCAGCCCAGCCAAGCCTGCGCAGCCATACAGGGACAGGATGCCTCTGACTTACTCCTGGGAACATGTTGGTCATGTCTTCCAGCTAGCTCCACAAGGATCAGGGGCCTGAGAAGAAAAGCTACCCGTTCTCTCAGGTCTAGTTAGAGCCCAGGCCTGGGGCCACTCGCTTGTGATCCCAAATACTATTGCCAATAAAACAGCTTATATGTAAGAAATACATACTCATTCCAGGACCTCCCCACGGTGACTATGTGTACCACCTGGCTTAGAGTCACAACCCATGATGGCACAGCTGCATGCAACACATCCAGAGGTAGAGAAGCTAAGAGACTGATTTACAGGTTCAGGACTAGGGGAAGCAGAACTAGGGACTAAACCTGGGAGGTTGACTCCCAAGTCTCATTGAGCTACAGCCTTGGCTTGCCTCAGTCTTCCTGGCTGTGTGTGAGGATGCTCAGAAAAGGCCTTCCCAGCATGAGAAGCCCAGACTGCTGGACAAGGAGCAGTCCTAAACAACCCTACACAGGTGAGGGGATGAGAGCCTAACAGGGTGGGAGGGTGTGCCCAACACATACAAACACCCCTCTGGGAGTCCAGGAGGGACCAGGACAGGAGAATCCAGCGCCTTTCCAGTCTAGTCTCCAGATGCTCCACACAGCCAAAGGCACTCTGCAGCCAAAGGAACCAGGGCGTGCATGAGTCATGGAAGGCAAGCAACGGGGCCTTCCGAAATGGGAATTCCATCTGCCTGACTTTATTCTCCTGGACTTTGGTTTCCATGGCAACTTGGGGTTTGGAAGGTAAAGGGTCTGGCTCATGGTTGTATCCCTGAAATCCCAAAAGAGAAGACGGTGAATCTCTGGGTGTGGCCAGGCACTTTTCCAAGCACAAGACGCCACAGAAGAGTCAGGCCATGGTGGGCATTGGGTCCTAAGCTCTGATCTAACTCTGCTTTGAACCACTTGGAGAAACAAGAAGTGGTTTTGCAGTCTTCCCTAGACCTCAGGTCAGGCCTGGAAGAAGCCTGAGAAATGTCCTTGCTTTCTAAACACAGCTCTGCTTCCCAAATGTTCAGCCTTAATGAGGGTCCACGGAAAGGTCTTTACTGTTTACAAAGCCAAATAGGCTCACTGGCTAGGCCCACTGGTAGGTTTCCAGGGCCTGGGGAAGGAAGACCCAGCACTCTCCTGGAGGAGCAAAATGGGTTCCAACACATGGAGTCCCTGCTCCATGCCTGGTCCAGGGCAAGTCCTTCGTATGCATTGACTCACTGGGCCTTCATCCCAGAGCTAAGTGCATGCCATCTTCCCTATTGTAAAGCTTGGAGCCCCATAGTGACTGACAGGTGAGCATTAGAGTGAGTCAGTAGCATTGACAGGGTTCAAACCAGAACTGCATCATTCCACTACACAGGTAGCCTCTGGAGACAGAATAGCCACACCTGACTCTGATGGTGCTCGCCAGACAAAGCAGGAAATTAGCCTAGCATCCAGGCACTGTTTCCAAGCCAGGCCCACGTGTAGCATCTGCAGAGGGGCAGAAGTCAACTCACCCAGTCCTGCCAAGTGAAGCCCCAGATCTGCAATGGGAGTAGGACCACGGACCCTCTCCTACTCAGGCCCTGCCCAAGCACCCCACACGGCTCAGCATCCAACTTCCTGGTGGAGATGACCAGCTCTAGTCTTCTCCCTGTGCAGGGGGTCAGACATAGCACGGCAGAGAAGAGAGTGACTGCTGTGTCCTCTGCATCTCCAGCTCCCTGGTGGACAGACCTGTGCCCACAACTCCAGGCAAAAAAAAAAGATCTAGGGCAGTGGTTTCAACCTTCCTAACGCTGTGACCCTTTTAACAGTTCCCCATGTTGTGGTGACCCCAAACATACAATTATTTTTGTTGCTGCTTCATAACTGTAATTTTGCTACTGTTCTGAATAGTAAATACCTGTGTTTTTTGACAAACTTAGGCAAACCCTGTAAAAGAGTCCTTCGACCCCCAAAGGGGTCTCAACCCACAAGTTGAGAAATGCTGGTCCTAGAAGATTCTGTCTAGGCTGTCACGCACCAGCTCTACTAAAACTCATCAAAGTCTCCCAGAAGAGGTAGTCTTACCCAGGACCACGCCTCAGGAGGTTGTAATGCATCAGGGCCTGCCCTAGTATCGGCTTGGCTCTGGGCTCTGGGCTCTGGGGCCTCCTCTGTCCCCCTAGGCAAGAGGTCCAGGTCCTACCCTAGAGTATTCCTTTATAAGAGGCATTTTACACACTTGTATCTTTTGCTACACAGGAGAGGAAACAAAGACACAACGGAGAGGGATGGGCCTAGGTCCTCAGAGGAACTCTGTGGAGTCCTATTTCCTGTCCCTTCAGGTCTTTCTTCTGTTAGGGAAGCCTTGTGAGCCTGCTACCATCCTACCAGAGACTCTGGCCCCATTCATCTCTCTTGCATCCATCTCAGTACACCTGAATGTGCCATTAAAGTGCAGGAAGTGGCAGAAGGTCACATAGGCAGCTAGCCACCCCACTGAGCTGCCACCCCACTGAGCAGCTACCCTATTGAGCAGCTACCACAGGGCCAAGAAGAGCCAATCAGGCTTCAGTTAGACTCTGTCTCTGCTACCTGCTGCCTCAGGACCTTACCCAAGTCACCTGACTTGCTTCTTTGTCCTTCATGAGGGAGGCTGCCAAGAACCCCAGAAGCATGTGGCCCAGCAGACGAATCATCCCTTCCCATGGCAGCAGTGTCTATGGGCCCCGGAGTGGCCCGCAGGTGGTGGCAGGAAAGAAGTTTCAGTTGGGGTGACCTTGCACCTCCCAGGCGTCCTGGCCCAGACACCCATGAAGGCTGGAGACCAGGAACACACAGAGACCAATGAGAATATCACAGGCCTTTTATTTGCCCAGAACTTGTTTCTGTGTGGCCGAAGGGCACTATGCTTTCCCAGATCTCTTGGGCACCCGGGGGGAGGGGGGGTACCAGATTTCTGTAGCATCCCCCTAAGGCCTTGTCAGCTACCTAGAAGGCCCAGCTGCCACCACTGGTTCCTGGGACCAGCAAATGCCCTGAAACTGTAGGATGGTGACCACCCCTACAGGTGGCCTTCACAAGGCCTTGAATAAGATATTGCACTTGTAAGTTAAGAAAACTGACAGGGTGAGAGCTTTCCTATTACAGTTCACGTGCCAAGCATCCAACTACTGTTTAAATAAATAAAACTCAAAGGGGGAAGGTCTAAGCTGTGAGGCCCAACAGCCTCCAGGATGGACCTAGAGCCCAGGCCTGGGCCTCCTGCCCCCACCCCAGCCAGTTCTCAAAGGAACTTGGTCAGCAGGAAGTCGCCAAATCTCCAAAGCAGGGAGCCACAGCTCCTGATCTGGCTCCTCCAGGGCCCTGACCTGCCAGGGCCCTTGGTCCCCTCGTACCAGGGCGTTAAGGACCTGATGCGGCTGGTCCTCCTACTTCCTGTAGTGGCCTGGGTCTCTCTCAGTCCAGGCCTCGAATTCAAATGTCCATCCGTCTGTCCGGAGACACAGTCTCTGGGGGCTTACTTGCCCCCTCAGTCACAGGGAAGGGAGGCGGGTGGGCAGGGAGCCCACTCCGCTTGTTGTGAACGCTGAGCTGGATACTGGTGGTCCCTAGAGTGGGGGACTCATCTTCTTCTGGTTAATGAGGTCCAGGTAGAGGTCAGAGCGGAGGAAGCGAGGGTAAGAGTCCTTTTCCATGAGCCCAAAGATACGTTTCTGTGCCAGGTCAAAGCAACCTCGGGTGATGCTCTGCAGGTTCTCCTTGGTGTGTTCTCGTGTGTACGAGTCCAGGTTTACCTGTGGAGTCATAGAGGGACATGGTCAGGACTGTCTGGAGCCCAAGCACGGAGGGGCCACTCCAGCCTCTCCTGTACCAGATGACATTACAAGGGGCCACAAGACATGGATTAATCACATGCTGCTGAGTGGCAGGGTTTATGATGCCTGAAAACGGCACTCCTAGGGTCAGGCTGCTGAGGTTCACAGGCTAGCAGCCTTGAGATAATCCCCCCCGGGGACACTGCCTCTCTGCTGTTCTATATACGGGCTAAAGGTGCTTCTGCTGAGAGCCGCAAGCACTGCGCCTGCGTGCCAACACAGTGGGCACTCAACAGGAGTAAGCTTTGCCGATCAGGCGCTCTTAGACCCTCTTCATCTTGTGTGTGTGTGTGTGTGTGTGCACGCATGTGCGCACATACACATGCTTGCATCATGTGGAGGCCGGAAGCCAGCCTTGGCTGTCAGTTCCTCAGATGCCATCTGCCTTACCTGAAGACAGGATCTCTCACTGATCTGAGGCTCACTGATGAAGCTAGACTGGCTGGCAGTGAGCCTGGGGGAATCCTCCTGTCTGCCTCCCCATTACAGACATGAACAGGGATTACAAACATGAACCTCAAAAAACTTGGCCTGTTTGTTACACGGGTTCTGGGGCCTTTATGTTTCCAAAGCAAGCCCTTGACCCCAAGTGAGCTATTGCCCCAGCCCAGACTCTCTTTCTAAAATAAGGACAATATTTGGAGTTGTTTGAAAATGTCATTTGAAATTAAACACTGGAGCTCATACATAAAGAACTCAGCATGTGCTAGGCACACAGTAATGCCTAACTAGGCTATTTTTGTTATGGACCAACATTCTGTTCACTGGGCCACCTGGCAGACTAGATACTATAAGAGTCACTCGGGTGGCCTCGTCCCTTCCTGAGCTGTTGGATGCCTCCTAGCAGCAGAAAGGTTCCTGGACCACGGGTCTTACCTCCTTGCAAGCCTGGATTGCGATGAATTCAGCAAATATCTTCTTGGCTTTGGCTGCCATCTTGGACTGTGATTTGACCTTCTTGAAATCCTCACAAGCCAGCCAAAATTCCAGGTTCTCCTCACTGAACTCAGTTCGAAGGAAGGCCTGGAACACTTCTAAGCCATCTGTGAGGGGAAGACCAGGCTGGAGTGAGAGGTAGTCTGCCTTGCCTGTTCTTAGCACCCCACAATGCTCCCCCTCCAAGAGCCTTGAGAGGGGACATGCTGGGAACATAGCAAGAGTCCCTCCTGCCCAGAGAGACATGGAGAACTTGGGTGCAGTCCTAGCCCTGTGAATGTCTTGTTGGGGCCTCGGCCTGGTTTTCCCCCTATCTACACTCCAGTGTCCTCCTCTGTAAAATAAAGATTATCAATCTCTTCTCCCGGAGCCCTGTGAAGACCCATGGAGACCTTACCCGAGAGGAGGCAGGCACACTTGGCCCAGTGTGAGCCCTCAGTACATAGAAATGTTTGCTCTTATTCTGAGAATATGGTCTGAGCACACAGGTCCCAACGGTCTTTGGTAGGCAGGGCCAGCTCCCACAGGCAGGGAGGGGCTGGCAGGAGCCAACCCAAAGGCTAAACTAAGGGCCTTCGTGTGCCCTGCAGGAGTGACAACTATCTGGGACTAGGAGCCAGTCAAGGCACTTCTGGCAGATACTCTCTAGGTTGAGTTACGGGAAAAGGTGCTGAGAAGGAAAGGGGGAGACAGAGTGGCTGACCCTACTCACATTTATGAAGCAGCAGCTTTTCCAGGGACTCGCTCCACTTGAGGGCTTCCTCCGAGGTAGGCCTGAAGGTGAGGGTAGGAGCGCATGAGGACCGTGGGCCGGGTAGCTAACTCTGCTTTCCGCTCCCACTATTGCTGCCTGGCCTTTTCCCCAGTACAGGAGCTTCTGGAAGGAGTTACTTGCTGGACACTAGGTTCCCCCAAACAACAGCATCCATCACCTCATTGCAGGATCCGGTAGACAAACCTCCTTCCCCAACCCAACTGCCTGGTCCTACTCTTCAAAAGTCAGTATTCATCAAAGTCCCAGGATGCACAAGGTACCTACTTGAAGGACTTGGTTGTCTTGTCTGTCTTGCTGGCTGGCTGGGCCCCAGGAGATTCATTCCGCCGCCTGAAGATAGCCAGCTTATTCTTCATGTCCTTGGCTCTGGGGGCAGAAGAAGAGAAGAGGGTTTATCCTCTTAGTCCACAAAACCCCTGCAAACTTGGGGTGCAGGAGGCCGTGGGCTGGATCGAGGGGCACCTACTCCTTCATGGTGTGCCGCCTCTGTAGGTTCCCATTGCGTGTGAGGTACATGCCTCGGAGCATCTCTGAGGAGTCCCCCACCTTGAGACTCGGGATGGTGTGCACTGAGCGGCCTCTGGCTCCTGCCTCCCACCGGGTTCCTAGGCTTCGAGGTAAATGTGCACTGCAGAGAGCTGGAGCTCCCGCGCGCTCTCTGTCTCTGGAATCCTGTCCGGGATGACTGGACTTCAGGCACAAGCCCGGCTGGGACTCAGACAGGCGGAGCCAGGAAATGGGAGGGACCAGAGGGGGGAGCAGAGAAAAACAGCCCTGCTGGCCAACCCTGAGAGGCAGCGTGAAAGGGGCATGTGTTTGCAAAGGACAGCCCCTGGGGCCAGCCCCCGGCAGAAAGCCAGACCCAGTTATTTGTGACCCACCTCCCTTGTTACCATGGCAACGAGTGGGGGGGCAAGTCAGCAAATTGCTGGGCAGGAAAGAGGGAGGAAAGGAGGCTCTGCCCACCAGGGTGGCAGGACTGGCTATTTTTAGCCAAAAACCATTTTTAGCCAGGCTGCTCCTCCCAGAGGCAGATTTTAGCCTTCAGGAAGCTACTGGTGAAAAAAGGGTTAAAGGCCCCTTGTTCTATCTCACACCCCTAGTCTGTGATCCCCTGCCAGCTCCTGTAAGCTTCTCACTGCTATCAGACAGGGCAACCCGTTATTCTACAAGAGGCCCCAAAAGTCTTAGTAGCTCTAAGCTTGAATAACCTGAAGTGTAAATGCTATAAACTTGGTGTGTGTGTGTGTAGGGGGAGGATATCATTGGACAGTTTACTTAATTTCTACATATTTAGTTTTGTGATTGAATAATCTTTTTTTTTTCATTTTTGGTCTCTGCAAGTCTCACAAAAACAAGGTAACTTAAATAATTAAACTTTCTAGATAGTCTGTGGCGTTTCTCCTTCTGAAGCTATTCAAGCCCAAACGCCCCAGTCGTACCTCTGAGGTCATGTGTGACGCTATACCTGGTAGAGGCTGGCAGCTCAGCTCTGGAGACTGAGCCAAACCCAAGTGCCCCAAGTCTGCTGTGTTCAGCTCCTTAACCAATCTGGAGGTCAAGTTTCCTGCTTGTCTAGCAAGGGTGATCCTCCTGTGACCTGCTGGGGTGTTCAGGACTCTGGGGTGGGGCGGGTGTACAGTGCCAGGCACAGAGGTGCTGGGACCTAAGAAGCTGCAGTCACACCTGTCCTGGGGTTCAGGAACAGTTGTCCAGAGATGCCCCCCACCACACCACCGCTGCAGTAGGCTCTAAGCCAAGGAGTCCAGAAACCAGTGGCTCTCTGGGTCGGGATAGGAGCCCCAAAGCAGACTAGCCTCCCATCCTAGCTCCCATTCCTTTGCAGTGGAGGTTGGACAAGTTAACTCATCTCTTCATAAGTCTGTTTCCTTTTGAAAAAATGAGGATGCGGCACATTAAAAGGGTATGCAAAGTGAGCTCACCTACTCAATGCATATAGAACCCAGCACAAAGAACACTGGCGATTGTGTTCCTTTCAGATGCTAAGAGTCCTGTCTAAGCTTTGAGGAATGTGAACTCCAGACATTCAAAAGATAATGCCCCCTTTTAAAGGCAGCTACAGAGTGTGGGTCTGAGGCAGTTCCAGAACTCTGGACACCCACTCTCCACCACCACCTAATGTTCTCCTAGGTACCACCAGCAGCAGCTCTGGCATTGTACGGATACCTCCTTCTAGTCCCCATTCCCCCAAACTGCAGCTAAATGGGGAGTGTCCGTACAGAGGATGGCTGCTTGTGGATTTCACTGTCTTAGGCTGCAGTCTGAGAGAAGCCTGCTGTTGCTGATAAAACAGGAGAGGGCAAGGAAGCTGGAGGAAATGGTCCATAGACCAGTGGTCTCCAGCCCAGGTCTGTGCTAGGGAAAAGGGTCACTAAAGGCATCATGCCCAGGGAAGACTCCTGTCTGCTTCCCCCAATTCCAATTCCTTCTTATCTGTGGGTGCTAGTGAACCTGGAGGCAAAGGTGGCCTCCCTCTGGGAGAATGTGTTCCTACTGTGGGGCACGCCCCACAGACTTCTCCCTGTAACTCTGCTCCTCCAGAGTCTTAAGACTGAAAGCTTGAGGAAACCTAATGAGAGCATCACTTATCCCTGACAATCCAGAGACTCCGTTAATTGGCACCAGAAATAAACCTTCACAAGGATAGAGAGCCTGGGCTGGCCTGGCCAGAAAGACTTGCAGAGCATAGTATAGTGTAGTTAGGCCAGCAGCGCCCCCTCCTGGCCATATGAGACTGTTAGCTTACAGGAAGTCCAGACAACTGTCAGTTCAGCTCTTTGTGAGCCAAGGACTTTTCT
Source organism: Grammomys surdaster (assembly GCF_004785775.1). Taxonomy (NCBI): domain Eukaryota; kingdom Metazoa; phylum Chordata; class Mammalia; order Rodentia; family Muridae; genus Grammomys; species Grammomys surdaster. The sequence goes on along the minus strand of NW_021604782.1, from coordinate 10,290,194 downwards.
ACATTGCTGCTTGGCTCAGATGCTAGGCTGGGCCAGGAGTACTTAGTTCCTGCCTAGCTCTGAGAAAATAAACTTTCAAGATCCTGATGATTTATCCTGAGTCTTCAATATCTCACTGCTCCTTAGTATCTGTCTCGGGGTGTAGGTGGGGCTGGGGTACAACCCTTCTCCCCAAGTCTGGGGTAGAAGAGAAGGATGCCAGGAGACAATCAAGATTTTCCCAACATACATGTTTTTGCTCTTTCTCTTCCGGGAGGCTTCATCATCATCTGTGAGGTCAGTTCCACTCATCTGTGGAGAAAACAGAGATACAATGTTGTCTGGGTACCCAGGGGCTGCCGCCCAAGCACAGAACACAGGACTCCAGCAGCCTGCAAGCAGCCTGGTGATCCCCAGAGCTCCATCCCTGGCAGAGCTCCCAGATCAAGCAGTCGGCTTCTTTCTGGTTTGTGGGGAGAAGCAGAGGGACAGTTGTCACTGGGAACAGAGTTTCACTTCAGACGTCCTGGCTGGCAGGTGAACAGGGATCCAGACAGACTTCTGCTCTGTGATTTGGCTGGTCATTGCCCCTTTCTGATTCTCCATCCCTCAGTTTCCACAACCAAGACCCTAATGGCTAGCTCAGGACTCGGGGTCTAAGGAGACTGAGAGCATTCCCCTTGCCTTAAAGCATCCCAGGACTCCCTAGTCTCTTGGGACTGCATCCAAACTCCGCCACATGGCAGAGACTCTATCATAGTGCCTGGCACAGCCAGTTGCCACATTGTCGGTTCATCTCCAGACCAGCACCTGTTAGAAGTCCCCTCCTCTGCCCCAGCTCAGTAGAGTTTTTGCTGTTGTCCTTGACCTCGGTGACTCTCCTAACTCTCCTTAAGGTAAGACATAGATTAAGACACCTCCACCAAGCAGCTCCGATGCCTCTGTCCCCAGGAAGTCTTTCATGCCCTCTTTATCTTCTTCAAGGTCCCCACCACACCCAAAATGGCTTGTCTGAACCCTCCTCTGCTTGGCTCTGAGTTTCCCATAGGAAGCCTCAGATAGACTGGTCACCTTTCTATGGTCAGTGTGGTAGGAGCACACATTTGTCAGATAAACATATCAAAGAAGATGCAGCCTGGGACACTGCATCTAGGAGTCCTCACTGCTGGATCCAGAGCTTCCAGTTTCACCCCTGTGTCCCACCTCAGCCTGCAGAGTCTATAGCCCCAGCTCCCTGACTTTGCCTGGACGGTACCTCTTGCATGAGAGGCCCTCTCTCTTGTATCCTTCATCTCCTCCTAGCTCAGACCCTTCATCTAGTTTCTGTCTCATTAATCCTCCTAGAAAATCCATAAGTAAATAGAGGCTCATTGTCACTTGCCCAAAGAACACTGTCCATTTGAGGGACAGAATCCACCTATGTAAATCAAGGGGCTGTCCACCAGGGGGCGCAGCACTCAAGTGCCAAAATGGCACAAGGTGAATGTTTCCAAGGAAAGACTCAGGAAAGGGTGCCTCCTTCCTGAATCAGTTGCCACACCAGAGTGGGGAAACTTGTGTGTGTACGTGCACTCAGGGGTACACACCATGTGTGGAGCCAGTCCTCCCACCCTCCAGCATACGTGCTGCTTCTACCGACTTTTTTTTGTTGTTGTTTTGGTGACAGCAGATGCCTAGGGTCTATCACCTGCCAAAAAACACCAGGATGACGTGTGGGTCCCCAGTCACAGACAGTCTTGGCACCCAAGGTGCCCTCAGGAGTTCGCCAACCCTGCTGTGCCTGACACACAGGGACAGGGGCTGCAGTTGTCCTAGCCTACCTCAGCAGTGCTGGGGGGCCCCCACCCGTGGGAAAGAACCCACAGAGCTGGGTTTCCTCCCATTCTAACCTCAGCTTCCGCACTTTATCAGCCCCACACAATGGGCCTGGGGACCACTCCTGCCAGCCACCACCCCCCAGTCTCTACACTGCTGGGAAATGGACTCTTCCTTCCACTACGGGGGTGGGGGAGTGGGGGGGTCATCTTCAGGAGGGACCAGTCCTAGTGGGAAGATCTGACCCCTGGATCTCAGCTTTCAGGCAAAATAGGAAACCACAGCACTAAAAGGGGGTTAGGGGCTGCAACCAGGAAGACCAATAGCTGAGACAGAAGGCAGAATCCTCCTGGGCCCTAGCGCTTCTTCAGTATCCCCACTGGCTGCAGATTTGGGTCTTTGGAGGTGCCAGCATGGCCCCTAAGATCCTCTTCCTTCAGCTGCAACAAGGCCGTCCAGGACCCAGCTTTTGAAGGGGCAGCTTCTTCTACCTGTCCCTACCCCTCTTCCATGAGCCGTCCCTGCTGAAAGCTGAAGTGAGCCCAGAGTCACTGGCCCTCCCTGAGCTCTGGCAGGGATCCCTGGGGCCTGCCTGGCCTCACCCTGCCACCTCTGGGACTGAGAGCTGGCGGTCTCCCGGAATAATAACTATAATTCTTATTGTCATTACTGCTATAATTATAGTCCTGATTAAGAGTGTAGCTTCTAAACAGCCTGGATTTGAATCCTAGCTTGGTCTCATGTTAGCTAATTGACCTTAGCTGTGCTCTGTCTGCTTGCCACGTCTGCTTCCTTTATTGGTAAAATGAGGGCTCAAACTGGACCCCACCTCCCAGGGCTGCTGTAAGTCAACAGAAGCCTAGGGATGGGGATAAGGGGTGGCTGTCAACATCCATCAGCTATTGTGAGGACCATGTACCAGGCGCTGCACTAAAGTCTGTGAACATCTATGATCTCATTCAGTCCTCACAAACCCGAGTACCATTTGCTACTCCTCCTCCCAGCTTGCAACTGGGGAAACTGAGGCCCAGAGCAGTATAACTTACCTGGGCTCTTTGAACTGGCAAGATGCAGAGAATTTGAGGTCTAGCATCAAAGGCCAACAGGGTTTGAGGGCTCCCCTATGAGCAGGACCCCAGCTTGCTTCCCCTCTTGGTCCTGGTCTGACTCCTGGGTCATGTGACCATGAATGGCTGCCAAACTGGGTCCTGGGTGACCATGTGGCAACAGCAGTCTGTGTACTAAACTTATTTAAGCACCAGAAATTTGAATATAGGAAATATCTTTAGGTTTTTTTTTTTTTTTTTTTGAAAATAGAAGCCTAGGAAGTGTTATCCCACCCTGGAGACGATGGGCAGTTTAGAGTCCTTTTATCTGACCTTTTGTGACCTTGGCCGGGACAACCATGATAAGCCTTCAATGGGTCAGGAAGGAAGCATAGCCAGGAGAGGGCCATCGCTTGTGTTTTCTCAATGTCCAAGAATAGCCAGACAAGGCTGAAATATCTAAGTCAGTGACTCCTAGGCTCACTCACACACAGTTTTACCTAGTGAGGCTCCTTAGAGAGCATCCACTGAGCTGGGCCTCCAGGAATCTGGCAGCAGGGGGCGCCATAAGCCGGGTCGGCTCCACACAGGGCCAGGCCCAGGGAATGATCCACTGGGGATTCTTCAACTCCCTGGACTTCCTTGGGTGTCTGTGAAGGCACCAAGTCCAAGCAGGCAGTCTATACGGTGTGCGGGGTTCTAAGATATGATTCACAGTGGACTCTGCTCAGGGCACATGGGCAGGATGTCAGCATGGGGCAGAGAGCACAATGTGACTGCCACCCTGTAGCAGGCAGGTAGCCTGTGCTCAGAGCCAGAACTCTGCCTGACCTTCCTGGCTCTTGCATCATTACAAGATTACTGTGCTGTGCTCCGGGCTTTTAAACTCTCTGATCCAGAGCTCTCTCTATATCCTGGGATGACTTCTCGGTCCCATTGGATAAAGGGAAAGCCGGTGCTCTGACAAGTGACTTGACCGAGGTTGGGAAGGAGGCAGAGCTGGGCCTGGAATGGGTCTACTTGTCTCCACAGCTGACAACTTCACCCTCTCTTCTTCACCTTGGGAGCCAGGCCCAAATTGGGAGGGTACGAATCATGAGAACACATGGCCTCTCCCTCTGTCAGTCTCCTATCAGCAATGGGATCTGCAGGGGGGGGTCTCCCCCTACCCCACAAAGCCACGTGACTCATTGAGGAGTTTCAGCCCCTCCCACTGAGAAGAGCACCAGCAGCTGGCATAGCTTCTGCCTGTTGCACTTGAAAGGCTGAGGCAGGAGAAGGGTTGTGAGTTCAAGGTCATTTACACAATGGGTTCTGAAATCCTACCTCAGTAAAAGAATTGGCAACGCTGTGGGATTATGAAGGTCAGAACTGCCATCCGCCTCCACTTCCACCATCTCAGCAACGTGATAACCACTCATGGAGGACCCAGTGGGACCTGAGTGGCAGCTCCTGCCTTAAGCCCCTGTACCACGATACTTGAGCCTCCTAGCAAAACACTGAAACTGCAGTAGTTACCAAAACCACACCAATGGGTTATTGACTGGAGGCTGGAAGGGGGAAGGATGATGAACTACTCAAAGCCTGGAGAGTGGAAGCCACATGTTTTAGAGTGGCCAACACGCACTAGGAACAGCCCCTAGGGGCCCTGGCAGTTCAGTCACTCAAGCCTAAGAAAGGAAGTGTCGAGGAGGAAATGACAGTGGGGACTGGACCGTGGGCAACACAAAGCTGAGGCAGGAGGGACCCAGTACAGACCTGCTAGACTCCCGGTGGGGCATCTGTCTTTAGGAACTAGGGTCACCCGAATGGAGGGGCAAGTTGGAATGCATGCATGAATGTGTGTTAACCTCTCTGCATATAAATATTTGTGTTGGAGCAAGGATGGTGGAAGAAACAGAACCAGAAGGGTGGGGTTTAGTGGGAGGCAGGCTGTGGTGGCCTAGAGGAGGTGGGTGGGCCCTTGGTCTGGAGAAGGGGAGCCAGGCCTGACCACTGTGTTGGTAGCAGCTGTCTCGAGGACTGGCCTAAGATGGTAATGGTGGCAATCAAGCTTAAGCAGGGATCATAACCATCGGAGGAGCATTTCTTTAAAATGCAGGGTCTGAGTACTCGCCCTGGAAATTCTGGTTCCAGAGAGCTGGGCTGGGGATGAGAAGTCACAAGGTGAGACCATACCCTGGGAACTTACAGATAAGGAAGCAGAACCACTTGCAAGCCCTGGGGGGTTTAGTCATTGTGTCCAGACCCAAAGTCGTTCACGGTCAGTACAGCCTGACCAACTTCCTACAGAAAAGTGTCTTTCAAAATGCCAGGGCTGTAGCATTGTCAGTGGTTACAAAGCTGCAAAGGCTTGGACACCATGTCCCAACATGGCAGCTAAGTAAGCTGGAATCGATTAGTGATGTCTGCCATGGGTTAGGCTAGGGCGTGGCAGTAAGTATGTCATGTGCCTATGTTCTAAACATTGATCTAAGCTTATCCTCCATTTATCCTAAATGTATTCAACCTTCAGGGTCCCACCTCAGGCATCTTTTTCTAGGTTTCCTGGAAGGTCCCAGGGTCTCTCCCAAACTTTTGGATCTCTGTGCATCGCGTCTCCTCACACAGTTGTCATAACAACCCTCTAGCATCGCAGTTGCACTTCAGCGTAAAGGAGCAGAAGCAGGGCTCCCTGAGGGCTTCTTCCAAAGTGTGCTGTCAATCATGTCCTGGGGCCCCAGGCTCTTCCAGTTCATCCCCACCCACTCAGGCACACAGAGTGCTATTAAGCCCTACTTTTCAGGGAAGGAAAGCAAGTCTGCGGTGAGCTGATGACTCACTCAAGGCCACACAATAGGTAAGGGATAGAACTTAGGCTCAAACTTGCTGGCGGACTTAAAGGCCACGGTGTGGTTTATTCTGCTAGGCTAAGTCCACAGCCCACACAGAAAGCCCTTTCTTGCTCCCCCCTAGCTGAGATCAGCCCCACTGCTCCTGCAGCCTCTGCTGTGGTACTGAACACAGGGTCTGGCACAAGGCAGAAAACCCATAAACATTGATTTGCATGTTTATAAACATTTGTGCAAGGCAAACAGCAGAGTCCTTATGAGCTCTGGTCTTGGAGTCAGACTCTAATTCTAGTTCAGACACTTGTAAACTGTGTGATCGATCTGGGTCAAGTTATAGAACTTCTCTGGGACTCAGATTTCTCATCTGTGACGTGAAATGGGCACAGAATACACTCTAGAACACAGAGCTATGGCCAGATTAATGTATTGATGGGAATTGCTTAGACAAAACATACATACGCATGCTAGTTTTGTTGTTAGCTAATAGACTTCTAGTCTGGCCAGACCTGGACCAGATAGATCTAAAATGTAATATGGGGGCAGGGTATGTGTGGAGATTAGAGGATAAGCCTCGGCTGGGTGCCAGGCCTTGCCTTCTACCTTATTAAGATAGGGTCTCTTTCAATGTTTGCTGCTTCTGGTACCTATAAGTTTCTGGGGATTCTCACATCTCTGTCCCCACACCTTGCCTTAAGAATACTCAGATTATGGAGGTGTACTACCTTATCTAGCTTTATGTGGGCTCTGGGGAATCGAACCCAGGTCTTCACACTTCCTGGCAAGTGCTCTGCCCACCACGCCATCTCCTCAGCCCTGCAAGGTTTTACTTTTCCAGCTACTATCTCAGACCTTTTAAATCCAAATGTATGATGTTCTCTGAGCTAAACCACACCTTCTCTGCCTTCAGCATAGGACAATGGAACTGGGAGAACACAACATCTGAGCATATGGGTTCTCCTTCTTGTTACCTGAGGCCTCAGTTTTGTCTTCTATCAAATGGGCAGAAGGTTCATTGAGAAGTCTCTCAAGGAGCAAAGGTGGAACAGGGTAGTGTGATTCCTTCCTGCAGCCACTACATCTGCCCTCTGAATCTCACAGACCTGCCCTCCAATCATCCCAGTTCCTGTTCTTACCTTCCTGTGTCCAGTGAAGAACAGGGAAAGGTGATGCATGGAGCCTCCATTGCGACCCAGTTCTTTTTTGAGGGTGCGGGGTGAAGGGATGGCCCAGGTAGATGTGGTGCCCTCACTATCACAGCAGTGAAGGGTGGTATCGGAGGCAAAGCAGGGCCCACGGGCCTCCTGCAGCAGACTGCCCTCGCTGTGCGTCCGGCGCCGCAGCGAGTTCTGCACACGCAACGAGAGGCCTCCCTCAGCGCCTTGGCCAGTCTCAATCAGGCTGCTGCGCTTGGCCTCACTACGATCCCCGAAGTTGTCGTCACTGGTGTCGTCCTCCTCATCTTCCTCCCCTTCTTCCCCCTCCTCTCCCTCTTCGGCATCCTCGTCCTCACCAGAGCTGCCTCCGTGGGCCCCATCCTGCTGGCTGTAGGCACTATCCAGACGGACCTCGGGGATCACAAAGTTAGGTCTGGAGGCTGGAGGTACAGCTGCAGTGGCTGCTGGTAGCTCTCCGGAGTTGATGGTCTGCTCAGCAAGGGCCTTCTCTGGTGGGGAGCCCTGGCTGGAAGGTGACTCCTGAGAAGGTAGATGGTTCTGGATGGAAGCAGAGGATTCTGGGGTAACAGGGGGCTCTTGACTGAGCAGAGGGTCCTGGCTAGTAGATTCTTGACCAGAAGGAAGGGTCTGGCAAGATGGGAGTTCTGAAGTTGGAGAGGATCCCTGGCCTGGTGGGGAGTCCTTGCTTGTTGAGGTTTCTGAGCTTTGAGGGGACTTTGGGTGGATTGCTATGTCTTCACTGGATGGTGACTCTGGGCCAGAAGCAGCTTCTTGGCCTGAGAAGGAGTCCTTCCTGAGTGGGAGGTCTTGTCCTGGAGGAAGCTCCTGGCTGGGAGAGGGGTCTTTCCTAGATGGGAGGTCTTGTCCTGGAGGAAGCTCCTGGCTGGGAGAGGGGTCTTTCCTAGGTGGGAGGTCTTGTCCTGGAGGAAGCTCCTGGCCAGGAGAGGACTCTTTGCTGGGTGTGGGTTCCTCAGCACCTGGCCCCTTCCCCTCGACCAGGGGCATCTCCTTCTCATCTGCCTCTGTCTCAAACATCTGCAGCACAAAGAGGAAGAGGAAGAAGAAGAAGAGGCTCAGAGAAGTAGCATTGGAGATATCTGCCGGTTTGTGGGGACAACACCAGCCCAGATTCTCTCTCTCTGCCGGTGTGTGTAAAAGACACCAGGAAGTGTCTGCCTTTATGAACCAGAACTAAACCCTAGCCACCACGCTGGAACTGTCAGCATGTGGGAACAGCCTTGAATCTCACCAGAGGGTCACCTCACCAGAACCAACAATTAAAACAAGAATGCAAGTGAATCAGTCAAACAAGAATTTGTCCAAGTGTTGAGCGTATAGTTGAAACCAGTCAACTGAATGAGAACCAGAGCTTTCAAATGTTGCTCAACATGTGGAATGATCAGGAACACAGGCACATGGAACCTCACTGAGGGGTTATCCACCTAGTGCGAGAACCTCAGAAATTAAAAAAAAAAGAATGAATGAATGAATGAATGAATGAATGAATGGCGAATGATGAAAAAAGCAAGATCAGCATTATTTCCTGCCTTGTACACAGTGGATGGAGCCCTGGGGTTTCTTACTGGGTTCTGACAGTAGAATTCATTTGCAAAGAAAGGCACTGTCTTCTAACAGGAGTGTACGATGTTGCTGTCTCAGAGGAAATAGTGTCCATAGCACATAGAGAATGTCATATCTGACTGTCCCCGGTGCTGCAGGCATATGCCAGAGGAAGCAGGCCTCGGGTCTGGGTGAGCCTTGGCTGTACTCAAGGGCTTGGAATGCCCAGCTAGTTCTACTTAGAGCCCAGATTTTATTCTTCAAACAGCCATATATATCTACACAAAACTAATGAAACAGAAAACCATATGCACATATATCCTGGGAAGCTTTAGCACATGGGGGAGTATGCTTGGGGCACACTGATGCAGAGCCCAAACACAAGATACCCCAAGCTTGTGAGCCGACTTTTGCTATAGAGATCATAATGGCCATTCGATGGACAAGGAAACTAAACCCCCAGAGCAACAACCTAACCACTTTTTTTTATTGTCCAGTTACCCAGAGACAAAACGGCCACGCCTGAAGGTGGGTAGCACAGTGAAGCTCCAGCTAGGCCTCTCCGCTGGGAGTGAAGTGAGTCATTGTGGTTCCTGACAGCTTCAGGGTGCCACACACACAGGACAGAGGTCACACTGACACCGGGGAGCAACAGAGCGGATGTGAAAGTACACTGTGGGAAGAGCCCCCGTGGAGGTGCATGAAAACGGAAATGTCCTACCAGGCAGAGAAAACAGAAGCCAGCGGAGGACTATGAGATGACCTGGCCCTGGTCAGAGGACACAGCCCGAGGATGTGGTTCCCAGGCCAAAGATGGGTGCTAGTGACTCCACATAGCTTCCATTCCTGGAGAATCCTGGAGCCAACCAGGAGATGACTCCTCAGGGACCCCTCAGAACCTAAAGCATCAGTCATCCTAAATCCCCACAGCTTAGACCAGTGGTTCTCAACCTGTGAGTCTTAACCCCCTTGGGGTCAAAAGACCCTTTCATAGGGGTCACCTAAGAGCATTACAAAACACATATTTCCAGTGCTCTTAGGAACTGAGACATCTCTCCTGTATCTGTCTCTGGGTGGACACCCACACCTGGGACTGTATTACAGCCTAGGAGTGTGGTGATGGCCTCTGCAGTGTTAATGATGGATCTAGAGGGAAATTCTGAACTCAGAGCATCCCTGCAGAGCGGTAGACACAAACACCCAGGATTAATGTTTGCCTCTGTGATGACAAGCCTCCTGCTCAAGATTGCAAAGAAACTTGGGGCCTGAGCTTCAGCCTCTCCAGGCTGTCCCCAAGTAGAAAGGGAAAGCATCCAGAAACAAAAGGAGTCTGACAATGCTGAGTAGTTAGCCTCAGTGATTGTTAGCATGGACAATCTGGAGGTTAAGCTGGGGCCAGGGCCCAAATCTGGCTCCATTCTTTGTAAATCTGCTTCTGATCTTAACCTGAGTACCACACCCATCACCAAATCTCAGCCTGAGTACCACACCCATCACCAAATCTCAGCCTGAGTACCACACCCATCACTAAATCTTAGCCTGCATACCAAATCCATCACCAAATCTCAGCCTGAGTACCACACCCATCACCAAATCTCAGCCTGAGTACCACACCCATCACCAAATCTCAGCCTGAGTACCACACCCATCACCAAATCTTAGCCTGCATACCAAATCCATCACCAAATCTCAGCCTGAGTACCACACCCATCACCAAATCTCAGCCTGAGTACCACACCCATCACTAAATCTTAGCCTGCATACCAAACCCATCACCAAATCTTGGCCTGAGTAGCAAAACAATCACCAAATCTCAGCCTTAGTATCAAACCCATCACCAAATCCCAGCCCAAGTACCAAACCCATCACCAAA
>NW_021604782.1:10241796-10279905 GCF_004785775.1 Grammomys surdaster | reverse complement strand
TCACCAAATCCCAGCCCAAGTACCAAACCCATCACCAAATCCCAGCCTGAGTACCAGACCCATCACTAACTCTTAGCCTGCATACCAAATCCATCACCAAACCTTGACCTGAGTACCACACCCATCACCAAATCTCAGCCTGAGTACCACACCCATCACCAAATCCTAGCCTGAGTATCAAACCCATCACCCGTCTGCCCGGAAGTATCTTCATCAGAAAGCAGATTTTCCTGCAGCAAGCTCATGGTACCCCACATTTACATCCTTCTGCCATAACCAGACCTCCGTCTGCCTCTTACTGTCCTGGGAGAAGATGGAAGGAAACCGCTGCTGGGTGCCCTCAGAGCGTAGTACAGAATGACACAGACAGAGGATTCAAGTGAGTTTCCCCTTTCCTGGGGGCCTAGGGGAAGGGCCTAGTCCTGTCCCACAGGTGCCTATTGGCAGAGCTTGCCCAATCTCCTTAAGAGATTGCGGCAACAAGCCCCAAACCAGAAATGCAAGTCAGCCTGCCTCTGTCAACTCAGCCCTAGTCTGGGGCCAAACCAAACAAAACCAGGAGGGGAAGTGCTGTTGCCTGTCCCCAGAGGGCCCTGCCCTGAGGGATCATCCAGAAAGTCACCGGAGCTGAAGGTCCTTCAGACAGCCTGGTGGTTATCGGCTCCAATGCCCCTTCAGACTCTGGCTTTGGTACAATGGGGCCCACTTTTTAGCTGTGCTATTCAACCTCTCCTTTTCTGGAGCTGAGCCTAGGGAGGCCACACACGAGATTCACAGGCTCTGGTTAGTTTCTTCCCAGTGCCTAGCCCAGGAGACATACTGATATAATGGCCACTTATTGGGGTTCTCATTCTAGAGTTGGGGAGAAAGGCCTGAGTCCGTGAGACAGTTACCTAAGAAAGCTGAGACTCATGCAGGATTAATACCCCTGCCTCCTGTCCTAGGTGTTCCACATACTGGGGGTGGGGGTGGGGGGTCTAGTAAGAGAGGGAGCAGGTTGTGAGTATGCCTGAGGCCCATCCACACAAAGTCAGTGCTTTGCAGACAGGGCCTAGAACCCCTCATTCTATGCCAAGCTCCCACGCAGGATCTCTATGACACTGTGGGCAGATTTGGTCAGGCCAGCGTTCCTGGGAGACCTAGCTGGGCTTGAGAGCATACTCTAGGAAACCTGAGAACCCCAGAAGTGTGGAATGGCAGAAGGAGATACAAAGAGGGGGAAAGGGAGAAAGATCTCAGGATACATGGCAGGGTAGATTGTCCTGAGAATGACATGGCTATAGATAAGTGTCTATGTAGAACCAGCTCTGGGCAATGCTGGGAAAACATGGGGCCAGGATCCATCCATTCATTTATTCATAGGCACTGGTGGGCAGCACGGAACAAGGTGATAGACCTCGAGGAAGAAATAAAGGCTAGACAAGCAATATGTTGAGCACTCTAGTAAAGGAAGTACAGATAGTGGAGAACACACAATTTGGAAGGTGCTGCTATAGGCTGGGGTGACAAGAATCCACCCAGGGTGCCCCAGGGATGCTATCATCCTCTGATAGGACATTAGATCCCAAGTATAACAGGAGGTTGCTACTCCACCTCCCTGAGAGGGTCCATATCCCTCTAGGTCCATATCACTTCAGGTCCATATCACCCCAAGTCCATATCCTTCCAGGTCTGTATCCCTCCAGGTCCATATCCTCCCCCCAAGTCCATATCCCTCCAAGTCTGTATCCCACTAGGTCCATATCCCTCCAGGTCTGTATCCCTGCAGGTCTGTATCCCTCCATCTATCATTTCTTTGTCGAGACTAGAGCAGGGTTAATTCCGTCCTTGTCTCGCCTGCTAGCAGCCACAGGAAATGAACCAGGCCCTCTAAATGGAGCCATTGCCCAGGGCCTAATCAAATCCTCTCCCAAATGCAATCCAGAGCTTGGATCAGGCTGGGGAAGGGTGGTATCGATGATACCCAGAAGCTCCTGCTCACACCAGCTGTGGCTGCTGACCTCAGACGCCCACCAGCTGCTAGGTGAAGGGGTAGTCTCGGGCTGCTGGAAGAGACCTGCTCGGGCCCCCATACCACTGCTAACTATGGAACCATCCCTGTTGACCCCACAGGCAACCTGGGGTTCTCATGCTGATGATTCACCGAGGCCACCAGATGTTAGCCACAGCATATGCCCTCAAAAACCACTTCCTGCTCTGGGAGTGGGGGTGTTGGTGCTTGCCTCTGTCTCATGTTGGCCCTCACATAAGTCAGACTTATGAAAGAGCACTGGTTGGAAAGCCAGAAGACTGAAACTGTAGTCATTAGTTATGTACGTGAGATCTCTGGCTACCTGCTTTTCCCCCTGCCATGGTACAGAGAAGCCAGGAAAGTGTTTTTGGAGCCTGGAACTTGTCCAAGCCTAGGACGGCCCTCAGAACTCTTGCCAGGCTGTGGACCTTCAGGCCTCACTTTTATACTGCACTTTGGGTCCACTGGGTCTCCATCTTTCAGATCCCTGGCTCGACACTGACTTCCACCATCCTCAGACACTCAACCCAAACCCAGTTTCCCCATCCAGCCTCAGCTGGCTCCTCTGTGACTGGCTTTTAAACACAGACCCCAGAGCCCCAAATATTGCCTCTGCCACCAGCTCAGTCCTTCACACCACTGTCTTCCAGCCCCCAATTCTTCAGCCTGGTCAAAGTCTGGGAGGATAGTGACAAGTCCTCACAGTGGTGACAGCTTTGGACACTGAACCTGCTTTAGCCTTTCTGGCTGGGTTATCCTGAGCTTGGTCTCCCTGAGCCTCTGTTTCCTCTGGTATCATGGGATTAAGAACAACCCATGGTGTTGCTAGAGAAATAAATGAGCTATCGTGTATCAGCAACTCAATACTGTGTGGCCAGTACTGTGTGTTACTATGTAAGTATCCAATACACAGTAACTACAACCACCCCTAACATTGCTGGGCTGGGAACTTGCCCAAAGGTTTCCTCTGAGTGATCCACTGAACCCTGCTCTGCTCCGTCATAGGTCACTCTGCCTGTCCATCAGGATCTGTCACCCTGGACCCCAAGGCCCGTCACCAAGTCCTCAGGATGGTTCCTCATCAAACTCCAGGCAACCCTCAGGCAAGTGGCAGGCTGAGCACAGGGGACAGAGGGCAAAGCAGAACACAGCGCCCTCTGCTCAATTCCCAAAACTATGATAGAAAACAAAACCTATTGATTTTCCTTTTTAAAGAATCTTTCTACTCCCTCTGCAGCTGTATCAGATCATTAACCCTGATCCAAATGGTGTGGTACTCCCAGGGCAGCCCAGAGCCCTCTGGCTATTCTCTGTGCCATGCTGGAAAAACTGTCTTGTGGAAGTCTGACTTACCACTTTTCTGTGGTAACTCGCCCAGGACCACACAGGTCCACATCCAAACCCACCCAGGAAGACCCTACAAAGCTTCCATGAGATCTCCGCTGGAAGGTTCTCAACACAGGGCTCCAGACATCTATGCCAGGGCCTGGCCTCGACTTCCCTAGTGGTCAGGCATGTCCTTCCTTCACTTATCAAGACCGGGCTCTGGCTTATTCCCTATCCCTCATCTCTTAGAGTAACTCAGAAAATGCTTACAGAACCCAACCATGTGCCAGGCACCAGAGCCAAACAGCAGCAAGCTCCATCCCTGCCTCGGAGGTGCCAGCTCTGTGGAGGAGAGACTGGGGTGAAGAACCAGGCCAACCTCTCCCCACCCCAGCCCTGCCCGAGGGGTTGTGGGAGCTGAGGCAGCAAGAAAGATAGGAGAGGCTTATGCAGGAGGAAATGGGGGAGGCAAAGGATTAGTGACTCCAAGATGCAGTTGGAGCCAGTGTGAAGGGCTGGAGACAGTGCTGCGCTTTGATGGGGCAGAGGTCTGCATGTGCTGAGGAATCCCAGCCTCGCTCCGAAGCAGCACTGGGCTCATGGGACTGTGTCCCAGCTTCCCTAGCTGCTTTCCTCAGGACTTCTACTCGTTTGCTTTTTAATCTTTTACAAGTTACTTGACCTCTGAGTCTGCTTATTTTCAGAATGGGGCCAGTGGTCCTCCTAGGGTTGCTGGAAGTGACTGAATATAAGCAAAGGTGGGTCATGGCGGCTGGTGAGCAATCCCCAACCCCACCGCCATCATCGTCATCAACGTGACCCATTTCCACCATCTCCAGAGCTGCCTTCCTAATCCCTCCAAAGCTAAGTGGACACTGTTTTCAGGGGAAGATTCTGGTTCCTGCACATACCCAGGCCCTGCCCTGTGGGGCCACCCTCATTGCCCTGAGTGGTCTCCAACGGCAGCAAAGTCTCCTGTCCCAGCCGAGCTCATTGTCATTCTCTCCCCTAAGAGCCCCACCTGCCTCTCTGCCTACCGCTAAGCTTCCACAGCCCCTGAGTTAGAGCTGGATAAAGAGGGATTGCCCTGAACCTTTACCTGTGTTTCTCTCCCAGAGACCTGGCAACTCTAGGGCAGGGATGGATCTTGTTGGTCTTTAGCACTAGTACCTGGCACAGGCCTTGGCGTGTGGCTGGGCTCTGTAGGCATTTGCTGAGTAACTGAGGGGGTGAGGGTAGGATGTGAGACAGGGCTCCAATCCTCATGAGCCAAAGCAGGGTCACAAAGACAGCACAGGGGAGGCCCTGGCGAGAGAGCCTGGAGCTGCCTAGGGCCCTTCAGCCAGGGCATCTGAGGGGACAAAGGGCTCATAAGGACATACAAGAAAAGGACCTAAGGCACTCACATGTATACCATGACACAAAGACACACACCCACTCTTCAACGCCTTCTCTTTCTGTTACCCCACCATGGTCTCTCCTGCCCTCTTTTGCTTCTTTTTTTTCTCTCTTCCTTCCAAGGATGCTTCCCGAGTGCCCAGGTATTATACTGGGTCATAGTGAGTAGTGCCACAGGCAGAGACTGCCCTTGCTCCAAGTGACTGGTCACAGAAGGGCAGGAATCCGAGCCACATACCTAGAAACTCTCCTAAACCAAGTCCTTCCCAGCATCCACTCCAAATAAGGCTTGCCTGCACCATCCTATTCTAAGTTTATTAACCAGGATAAAAATGCTCTGCCATGCCGAGAAGACCCCGGGGAAGAGCACTGTGGCCATGAGGCTGGCAACCCAGACTGGGCCGGGACGTTGGGGTTGACGCCCATCTCCTAGTCAGCTGAAGCCGCTGTGCTGTGGTGGGGTATGTGGAGGCAGGGCCTGGAGCACAGAATATGCAGCATGCAGTGGTGTCCTCTGCTCACAGGAGGGCATCATGGGCCAACTCTAAACCACATTTCACTAAGCAATAGCTTAATGAACAGGGAGCACTCCAGAAGCCAGGAATGATGGGGCAGCAGGTCATTGTGGAGAAGAGGTGGGACAAATCAGCGTTCAAATCCCCCTTCCACTCCCTCTACAATCAGTGCCCATGTGGGACCTCTTTAAAGGCTGGGGATGCCTTGTGTGTGAAGCATCGTGACTCCAACGCCAGATCCCCACATCCCAGCAGTGCTTGGAGACAATCCACATGAAGCATGGCGGTAAGGGCCTGACTCAGCACAGGTGCTCTGTAAGCACCCACAAATCTTGCAGTCCTGTTCTTAGCCCTATCAGCATCAGAATCACTGACACTGTCAGCTAGTGCCCCTGCAGCCAGTTCTGAGACAGAGCCCTTAACATATTCTGACCCTTATAACAGCCTAGAAAAAGGAGCATTTGTAGCTAATTAGCTCGAGGCAGGAAACTGAGGCCTGCACCAAAGGCTCAGAATCTCAGGAGGGGGCCATTCTATACCCTAAGCTTTCTCTTTGGTTCTGTCATTTGAGTTCCCTAAGAGACCTAGGGACCTAGAGTGACCAAGTCACTCTTCTGCTGGGTACCACTCTCCCAGGATGTCAATCTGCTCAGAGGGATCAGATCTTGGCCTGAGGCATGGCCAGGCCTCTGTGAGGGCTGAAGGAAGGAGGAACAGATCTGTCCACTTTCCAGGACACCTGCCTTATCTGTCTGTATTGTTCTTCTATCTGTAGGGCCTTCAGCACTGGGGGCTCTGGTGAGCAATACCAGAGGCAACAGAAGGCCTGGAGTACACAACTGGACACTGGACTCAGCTGAGCCCTCCCACTGAAGGTCACCCTGACAGGCCCTCAGGCACGCCTGTTTGAACCATTGAATTCCAACACAGGCCCCATCTCTGGGAGCGGTGATGCTGGGTTGGATTGGGTTGGATCTGCTCCAAACTCATCTCCCAGCTATCCCTGTCATGAGACTCTCACTCCCTGAGTCTCACAGAAACCTGAGCAAATCGTTCTTCTGTTTCAAAGCCTCCAAGCCCCTAGAGGCAGCTAGATCTGCTGCTCAAGTGCTCTGTACGGAACAGTGAATGGCATGTTTGCTTTCCCACAGACATCACCAGTAACACATCTCCTCTTCCCCAGTGCCACAGCCCCACAGCCAGCTCAATCTATCTACAGCATTGCGGCGGGCCATACACTCTCTCTGGGGCTCTACACCTGAGCTCAAGATGCCGCTCCTGTGACAGGAACAGCCACATGTCCCCTTTGACCTGAGCAGCTGCATCCATCCTTCCAAAGCTCAGCCCACCCTGTCACAGGTCTGCATTTGGTCCTGACTTCTGACAGGTTGACAATGTCCCACAGTGAGAAAGGACAGTCTCTTTGATAGTTGAGCATCTCCTCTGGGAAGATGACTCTGGACTTCTGCATCATGCTGTGCAGAAAAATCTATTCCAGATGGGTTTCAGGCTTAAAAATGAAACATAAAGTGATTTAAAACTTCAGAAGATCTGCCGTATCTGCGGGGTTCGGGTCTGCAGAGTCAGCCAACCACAGGTCAAATATTAAAAAAAAAAAATCATCTGTAGGGAAAACGAACGTATAGACTTTTCTTCTATGTTATTATCCCCAGAATAATATCATATAACAACAATTTCTAATAAATAAGCCTACTGACATCCACACCGATTGGGTAACTGATGGCATCTGATGAAGAATTCACTTTGTTTCGGGTTTTATTTGTATTTAATTTTTTTGAATGTGTACATATGTGTGGTGAGATTGTATGTGCATGTGTGTGGGCACACATGAGTTTAAGTGAACAGTCACATGTGGGTGTGTGAAAGATCAAAGTTGACACTGTTGGTGTCTACTCAATTGCTCTCCACTTTATCTATCAAGGCCATGTTCTCCCTCTGAACTTGGAGCTTATTTAAAAAAAAAACTTTTAGCAGATTGGGTTTATTTAAATTTAGAACCCCTTTTCTTCAAATATTCCCTTACAAGAATAATAATTTTTTTAAAAAAAACCCAAACTGGGGAATATGTTCTTAGTATGTTTAGCTAATAAGGAACACACATCCAGAATAATTTCTTTAAGGTCCCACAAACCTGTACAGAAGGGAGAAAGATCCAGCAGGAAAGGGAGGAAAAGGCTTGAAAGGGCCGGCACTTTGCCAGGGGGTAGCCGAATGATCAATTAGCATATGTAAAGGCCCACAACCCAGTGAGTCATCAAGGAAACGTAAATTAAAAACACAATTAGATATCACCACATCTGATACCGAAGTGTTGCGAGCACAGAGGGGCAACATTCTGTCCCACGTGGCCTGAAAGCGGATGTACTGATGTCTGTGATGGCGTCTACTCAGGCTAATTATACACAGCTCTATGAGTCAGTCATCACAAACTAGAGGTGTATCTAAGAAAGACGGATGCACTTCAAAAGACGTGTTCAAGGAGGTCCCTGCAAAACTATTCACTGCAGCCTGGAACTAGAAACACCCAAAACACTTGCCAGAGGTGGAATAATGGGTAAACTGAGGCACACACATAGAGACGCACACCAAATAGTAACAGAATGAACAAGCTAAAAACTTTGAGACGACATGTTGATGAATCACCGGGAAAACATTGAAGGAAAGAAGTCAGAAAGCTACTCAAGTGTCCTATTTATACAGAGTCCAAGGTAGGCCAGCAATCAGTGAGAGAAGTCGGGGCCACTGTGACTGAAGGGCACACTGAAACACTCCTAGCGCACTGGATGAGAGTCTTTCCTTATGGACCGAACGGGTGTGTCCATCTGGTGAAAAGCCATGAGCTGCATTCTTGTCATCTTTCTCCGGTACACCAGGCTTCCACTTAAAAGTTCACTTTAAAGACAAAGGAGGGCCCTCAACAGTGACCCCTCTGCCAGAGACAGCTGCTCTGTCCCCTGTGAGCTCACCACCTTCTCTAACACATTCCCATTATCCTCCTCCAAAAAGCTCCTGCCTGCGCGCCCGTCACCTTCTGTGTCAGTCCCCCCTGTCTGAAGTACCTCGCCCACATGGCTGTATTTAGCAACAGCCACCTATGAGACCAGACATCTGGTCCTCTGTGAGATGACCTGGAATCCACAGGCTCGATCCCTCCTCATCCAAGAGTCTCACATTTGCATCTCATTTGACCAGTGAGGTTGACCACTGTCAGAGGAACCACAGGCAGGAGAGATGAACACTGTAAAGTGAGGTCACAGCCCTTAAGTCCAGAGTCCTTACCCCTACAAGACGCCGCCAGAGCCAGCCTCAGGAGGTAAGCAGGAGCAGGTGGGTGAGGTGGAGGGCAATGTGTAGGGTCAGGTGAAAATCACATCTACGTGGAAAGGAAGTTGAGATACGAGGATGAATTCCTGCTCTGTGGATAGGTACACATGTGCATGGACAGACAGCCTGACTCCTGTAGGTAGCTTCACTGAGGAACCCAGGCTGTACCAGATGCTTCTCAAGGGCACTGACAGTGGGCCTGAGATCACAGATTGAACTTTTTATGCTGATACCGCCAGAACCTCCCCCCCACACACAAGGGGATGTTACACAAAGGTACTTAACAGGGTTGACAGGAAGGGAGGGGGAAGAGAGAGTTGAAAGAGAGAGGGAGGGAGGGAGGGAAGGAGGAAGGGAGGGAAGGAGGGAGGGAGGGAGGGAGGGAGGGAGGAAAGGGAAGGATGGAAGGAGAGAGGCAAAACAAACAGAATTAAGTTTCTATTTGGACCAACTATAAACTATACTCTCTTTGATGATGTCTTCGTGCCCTGACTAGACACCAGTTACAATCCAAGGTACCTCCCATTCTATGGCCCCTTCCCTAACCTCCTGCAGCCTTGTCTCCAGGTTCCTGCCAGCCATTCGCCCCCACCCCCAGAGGCTCTGTACAGCTTTTCCTCTGTCCTTCTTCATGCCCCCTCCCCCCCACACACCTGTTTCCAGGTGCTGCTATCACACTGAGACTAAACTACCAACAAGTAACAGGAAAGACAGTGAATGTCCTACCAAGTCCCCTGTAACTCACCACTCCGCCCATTTTCCTAAACTGGGGCCTGGGTAAGTTCTAAGGCATCAGCTTGGGCCATTGTGCCCAGAAGGGAGAGATCCTGGGGTAGAGGGTACAGCTGGCGGCTCTCCACACATCTGATGTTATGATATAGACCACCATCAGAGAGAAGAGGGCATGGACACTTTCTCCCCGTTTCTCAGTGCCTAGACCCTCTGATTCCCCAAGTGGCTGGTGGTGCACCCCACTCTGCTGGCTAGCGGTTTCGTGGAGGGGGGATGGGATGGTGGGGAGGGTGTAGGGCATCAGCTCCCTGGGACTGAGCCCAGCTGGCCTGCTGTGAGTGGCTCCAGCCTCCCTGGGCTTAGGGGGCTGAGCCATAAGCAGCCTTGTTTATCCCTGGGAGGAATGATGGTTTTCCCTGAGCAATGACATCTTGGAAACGGACAGACTCCACAAACAACAACAAACCTCCCTGGGCTGCAGCTTGCACGAGAAGGCTTCTAACCCAGAAGCGCCTGAGTAAGAAGCAGAAAGGCCAAAGGCTGCTTCTCAGCTGAGCCTTGCCTTGACCATGCCTCTTAGACCTAAGTCTGCAGAGAGCCAGGGAATCCAGTGGCTAGAACATGCCTTAGCAATATCTGATCCGGTTCTTTTGCTCCAAAGGGGAAACTGAGCTAGAGACACAGGTGAATCTGCCCACGCTTCACAGATCAGGAATGAGAAGCAACTGGCTCTCGTGGGCTTTGTCTGCCGAGCACATTGCTTTTCTAGAGGTCAGCAACCTCAATCAGTAAGCCCAAGGGCCTTGGTACCGCTGGAAAGTGCAAACGAGAGAGAGGGAGCTCCACGCTGAAGCTCATAAACCCTGAGACACACAGCAAGGAGAGGCTTGGGCTGAGCAACCAGAGTCCTGAGTTCTGCGTAACCTCAGGTGAAAGTCTCCTTTCTCCCTCGATCCCTTCTCTATCCAGAAGGCAAACAGAATCCATCAGCTCCAGATGCTCAGAGAACAAATAGGAAGCAGCGTTTAAGCTCCCCAGAAATATAGCTGGGCATGAGTTCTCCCTCTCTAGCTATGCGTCTTCTGAGAGAGCCAGGCAGATCCCCTGGTGGAGGACCAGTGTTAAAGATCTAGCCCAAGTAATGACTGCTCCAAAGTGGTCCAAGAAGCTGAGCTCCAAGACCCTATAGTCTGTGCACATGACCATGAGTGTTACAATGGATCCAGCCAGGGCACCACTTTCTAACATTGATGGCCAGACTATGGCATGGTCACCACCCAGCACAGTATGACTCCCTGAATAAGTAAGCTCTTTCTGTGGCTTCAGGTAGGTTAAAGTCAAAACTCTCCCTGCCTCACTCCCCAGCAAACCCAGCCTTCAACTCCTTTGGCCCTCCTAATATCACACTGATGCATAGAGCTTAGGGATCCTCCTGAGGGGCCGCTGGCCAGGTCCTCTCCTGGAAGTGCCTACTCTCTTGCCAGGCACAGAGCTAGAATGGACAGCCTGAGTTGACCTGGACATGGCCTTGGGTGGGGGGAGGTCAGGAAAAGACCTACCCTAACTCATTAGGACATCTCAACACCTCTCTCCAGCCTTGCCCTAGGAAAAAGCTGGGCTTTTGGGTGACTAAGCCCCACATCCTGCATAAATAGGACACAAGCAGCCACCAGAGATGCCACCTGCAGCAGACAGATGTATTCACTCCAGGTATGAAAGTTAGGTGCAATTAAGACCTAGAAAGAACAGAAAAGAAGGGCTCTCTGGGCTGAGGAAACTGTGTGCATGAAAACTAAGAAGAAAGGCAGGCAAGCTGGGAGGTACAGTTCTTTCATTGATCACTAGTACCTATTATCAGGAGCTTAATGGACCATCCTAGCTCAGAGCAGAGAGCTCCCGACCAAGACTGTCTCAACGGACTCCATCCTCACTATGTTCCTGTTTCTCAGATGCTAGGCTGGGCCTGAGTGTGCCCCATCCTGCAACTTGGCTCCCCAGAGGCTCCCCACCCCTGGGTTAAGCCATGCCACATGCTGGAGCTGAGGAAGAAGAGAGGTGGCCCTTGGCTGGGTACAGAGGACTCCTCAGAGGGACTGGGTGGAAACTTTGACTCTGACTGAGATCCTGCCAGTGTCAGAGGAGCAAGCCACTGCAGCTCTTGCTTGGGTGGTGTGCAATCACTCCAGCCACCCTAACAGGGAGTAAAGCGGCCATAGCAGAAAGCCAGAGACCATTAGGATGAGAAACAGTTCTCCAGAGTTGCTGAGGGGCCCAGTGGCCATACACTAAGTCAAGAGTCTTGAACAAATAAATAATGCCAGACTCCAAGTGGGATCCTGTAGCTCGTGGCTAGATAATGCCTTCCCATGTGCACTGTCCTCTCCTCTGTTCTGGGAGGCAGAGGTCCACAATCCTGGTCTGGCTCAGTCATAGACCTGCTGCTTGAACTTAGCCAAGGCTTTCCCCCTCTCTGGGCTCAGGGTACCCTTCTAGTCTAAGATTTAGGGTTCTCTTGAGACAGAGTAAAGACATGGGCCCTCCAAGTTGAGAACAGAACTGATCTCTGCCTGGCCTTACAGGGGCTAGCTAGCTCTGAGAGTGAGTGGTCTCAGCTGGAGCCAGGGGAGCAGGTGCAGGCTCTTCCCTAGGCAGGCAGCGGGGGTCAGGGGAGGCTTTCAGCTTATGGAGCACACAGCAAGGCTCCTTGTGTTTCCAGATCTTGGAGACCAGCATTAACGCCCCAAGACCAGCTTAGGAGTCCAGCTCTTACCAAGTCATGGGGTCTACATAAGAACTCCCATCCCCAGTGCCTGGTGTGTGGCCAGCATCCATGACACAATAGCCAATCCTGCTGGCTAAGTACTCCGTTCCCACATAGTGTCCCAACTAGTCACCAAACATTCCTAGTCTCTCCTGGAAAGAAAAGCTAGCCTGTCCCTCTGAAACAGGGGAGCATCTCAGTGAAAGCCTGCCCCTACCCCTGAGGGGGCTACCGCACCCTTAGACAGACAGACACACAGATACACACACACACACACACACACACACACACAGAACAGAACCGGTTTGGTTGCAAGATGTCTCTCAATGGCTGCCCTGGGAAAGGAACAATAGAAACAGGGACACGGGATGTCTTGAACGAGACCACCCTCCTACTGCCCACCACCACCACCACATTCACATCTTTGCCATCAAGGCACCTACCCAGCACACTCCAGCAAGGACCCAGGCAACTCCTAGCTGCTGCAGCTCCTGCCAGCCACCCGCCCCGGGGCTCCACCCGGCTCCTCCTGAGGGCGGGCGGGCGGGCAGCCGGCGGGCCGGCCGTGTCAAGCGGCTGCCTTCCCCAGACAGAGCTCCTTTGTGTCAGTAGAGCTATTTATGGACTTACCCAAGTTCCCCAGGGGAGCGGTACCTGCTGGGAAAAGCAGAACCAAATGACCAGGTTCCACCTCCCACATGGAGGTAGCGTTTTCTTCTTCTTCTTCTTCTTCTTTTTTTCAAAATCCTTGCATCACTCGTCCCTCCTCCTCTTCCTCCTCCTACTTCTCCTCCTTTTCCTCCTCCTTCTGCGAGCGCCCTTCCCAAACACAACACACACCCGGTTCAGCCGGCCCGCCGCCACTCAGAAAAGAGGCTTAGCTTTCTAGCTTCCATCAAACAGAAAAGTCTGTGATTTTTCCAACCACTTCCCCCCCAAGGATGTGGCAAGGAAGAGAGTCCTCCGCTGGCCAATCCTTTAGCAGAAAGTGTGCGCTAGTTGGAGCATGGCTTGCACTCTCAACAAGAATTGCCATCCCTGGGTCCCTTGCAGTCCATTCCCAGGTCCCCAGCTGATCCCTAAAATACAGACGCTAGAGGAAGGGGGTGCCTATTCTTCAGCACCCCTGACCCTGGGATCCTCAGCGGATTCCTCCCTGAGCCCCACACACATGCTCCCAGCTGAGGCTCCCACTCCCTAGCAAGACCCAGCCAATCATCAAGGCTCCTCCGTCACACCCCCACCCCTAACCGGCTCTGTCCCAGTGGAGAGCTGCAATTGAACTGAGGGCTTGTAAGCGTAAGCAGGACAGCTGAGTGAGAATGCAGCTACCCTCAGGGCCAGGGAGTGGTACTTTGGGTCTTTCTAGTATTGTCCAGCACAGCTGGAAACACGTGTCTTAATTTGGCACCTAGTGTATCTGAGGAATCTGAGCTAGACAGAGGACTTGAGCTTCCTCCCCAAGAGACCAAGACATGCTCATTACAACAACCAAAAGAGGGGGACAATGTGGACTCAAAAAAAAAACAAAACAAAGCTGGTCAATTCTAGCTCCAATCCAGGTGGGTTAGGTCTCTCTGAGTAAGTCACTGCCTCTCTCTGAGCCTCAGTTTCCTCATCTGCAGAATGGGGACGAAAGCTGCCCATCTCCAGAATCCAGATTATTCCAAGAGCTGGCTCTAGGCTCCCCTCTTTTGAACACAGACTCTGTGCCCAGGCCCTGTGCTTGCAGCTTTGCCTGCTTCCATTCACTTCATCTTCGCCGGCATCTTGAATGGTGGCGGTCTCCTACCCTCCTCACACATGAAGAATCCTGGGTTTAGAGTTGCTCACAGTTGATCAGCTGAGTGACTATAGGGACTAGGGTTGAAGACTCTGAGGTGCCCACTTTTTACTATGGTGCTTCCCCACTATAGCAGGCTCTGTCCTAAAGCTAGACCCCAAGGTTTGGCTGTGCTAGACCCTAAAGCTTGGCTGTGCTGGACCCTAAGGCTTGGCTGTTTTGGACCCTAAGATTTGGCTGTGCTGTCTTGTATGGGCAGTGCTCCCAGGATGAGGCAGGCAACCTACCCCATGCCTCTCTCACCTTAGCAGAAAGCTCCTAAGGTGACAGCTCAGAAAGAACTGGGCAGAAGGAGCCCTGCCCTCATGTCTTCTCTTCGTCTAGAACACAGCATGGTATGCTGTTTTGACCTTCCCCTCTCCCTAAAGGTGTCTCTTACTATCGCCCAGCCTGTCCCTAGCCCCTCTCTATCTCTGCCTGCCCATCTGTGTCTCTTCCACCCACAAGCACATGTAAGCTCATGGTTATGAGAATACCCTTAGCCAGGTCAATAGTGCAGACCACCCTTTGTGGGGACTAGTTACTTAAAAACTGTATGCTCATCTTTCGGGGAGTAGAAGGAGCCAAGACCTTTCTTGTAGACAACATGGGTTGGGCTCTGCACTCACAAAGCTGACATCCAGCGTGGGAGATGGATGGCAGCCATCAGGAGAATGAGGCCAGAGTTAGACATCGTGCTATGAGGGGCAACACAGCTCTGCCAACCCAGGACACTAGGTCCAGAACACATTGATAATGTGCTGAACTGTGGCATACAGGGGAAAGAGTGGAGCCTCAAGGAGCCAGCCAAGCCAGGCTGGGGAGCATCCAGTACCTGGGGAGCCTGGGGAAGCCACTGCCTCTACTGCCTCTTGCCTCTCCATTACCCAGATACCAACAGCAGACCAATGCCCTTCTCAAAGTACAGCCTAGCACAGGACTAGGAAGTCAACAGAGCCAAGCTGCTTTTCCTGGAGAGCCAACCCTTGGGGATGCTTTAGCATCTCTTCCCCACTTATGGCCAGTGAAAGGGGGGCAGAGAGAGGAGGGGTGACTTTCCCAAAGAAACAGAACAACTCTGTGACTAGGCTAGGAGAGGGAGTTTCTGTCTAGTGATCCATCCACTGCAGCCTGGTGCTTATCAGCCTAACATGGGAGGAAGGTGGACGCAGAGAACAGTGACATCTAGGTGGCCCATGGGCACAGGGGCTGGCCCCTCCGTGCTCAAGGCCCAGCCCAGTTCCATTTGCTGATCTACATATTTTGCGTACTAAATATTCATTTGACATTCTGTGTCAGCACCATCACTGGTGTGAGCCCTTCTGAATGATTCACT
This sequence comes from Grammomys surdaster, assembly GCF_004785775.1. NCBI lineage: Eukaryota > Metazoa > Chordata > Mammalia > Rodentia > Muridae > Grammomys > Grammomys surdaster. The sequence continues at coordinate 10,264,659 of NW_021604782.1, read as the reverse complement.
AAATCCTCAGAACCTTATCAGATATGATTTCTAGTATCCCCATTTCACAGATGAGTGAGCAGAGATGAAGAAGTCTGCCAAGGGGGTTCAATAGCAGTGGCGGAGCAACAACCCAGCCCTGCTCAGATTTTCCACCATGTCCCACAGGCAAATTCTCCGAGAGCCTGAGAACAGGCCCACTCCCAAACATAGAGAGAAGCCAATAGCAGAGGATCCCAGGGCCAGAACCAGGGAGATTCAGCAAGAACCCACCTCCCATCTTGAAAAGTCAGGGTCCCCAAGCTCCAGGGGAGACCCTTAGGAAAATGCAGCAGGGCCCTGAGGATATTTTTTAGCACACTGCCAGACACAGGCTGCCTCCTGCAACACTCTCTGCAGCAAAGCTCTGCGTACCTTCCCTCCCAGCCTCTGCTGTGTTATGCTCAGCTTATGGAAGTCTGTGTTCCCAAGACCCTCTTAAGAGCCGTGTGCATCAGAAGCCCTTGTCCCTACAGATTCCATCGGGAGGAAGAAGGATCTTGACAACGACGTTTGAACATGCCCACACCAAGTCAAGCTCAGTGTGTGCTGGCCCACTTAGGGAGTTCTGAGCTGTAACTCACTAGGGGCTCATAGGTCAGGGGGTCTACTGACTCTGTGCAGGAAGGCCTTCCCTATCATGGGGTCAGCTGAGAAACTTTAATATGTTGTTTCAATCCTGCTGAGTCTCTGTTCCAGAGTCTTCACCATGTTCTGTCTTCTTCCACCCCTTTGCCTGTAGCGTGTATCCTCCAAACAAGGCATATGTTACCAGGAATAGCTGGTACATGGCTTTGTAAGCAGTAGGAGAGGATGTGACCTGCCCTGCTGTTAGAGCCCTAGAGGCAAGCACATGTCAGGCCAGCCCCTGCCTGTAGCATCAGTGCCTACATTTGTCACACCCACTGCCCAGGCCTACATGGAACAGGTTGTTTCTGTGCCTACTCCTTGGGAGGGCTGGTGTCAACAGGAAGTTCAAGGTGATCATATCTGTTGAGGGATAATGGGTGAGCCTAAGAGTTGTCTGAGTGGACTGACAGCTGGCTATCATAAGTGTTTACAGACAGAAGGCTGTGACCATCTTGCACTTTTGAGGGGTCAAGATAGTGAGGCACAGGAAAGTGACATGGTGTGAACTGAAGTTCCAAGGAAGAAAGAAAGAAAGAAAGAAAGAGAGAGAGAGAGAGAGAGAGAGAGAGAGAGAGAGAGACAGAGAGAGAGAGACAGAGAGACAGAGAGACAGAGAGAGAAAGGAAGGAAGGAAGAGAAGCCCTTAAAGACTACAAGGCTGATGACTGATTAGAATTCCCGTGAGTGTGAAGATTTGGACCGATGTTGCTCTGGAGCTGAATTATCTTGAGCTACTGTTCCTCCCCTTGACAGCCATCCATTGTCCACATCTATCAGGTGAAGCCTTTGGAATGAACTAACAGATTACTGGCTCCGACCATCTTAAAGGTTTTGCAGTAAACTACCTATCTGATGTTTTAACCCATGAATTTGAAAAGAGCTTTGATTTATGACTGTTCTTTTACTTGAAAGAATAAAAAAAAAAGACAAAAAAAATCCCACTTCATTAAACCGTATTTGGGGCAATCTAAATCTGTTTTCTCAGACCCTGGTCATTCATTTTGGTTCCAGAATCAACTACTTCGCACCCTCTTTGACTCGAAAGCCGGTTTTATGTTCAGTCCAGGCAGAGTTGCTCTGAGACCCAGGCTCCTAACTATATGTTCTGTCTCCAGCTCACATTTTCTACACGTCTGCTTTGCCATCCGTTCTTCCTCAACCATCCTGAGCTCCATACCAGACTTTGCCCTGCTTGGGATGATAGTGTTCCCAGCCACAGAAGCAAGCAGCCCATAAGCTGTAAGAAAGAGGCCAAGGGTCACCCCCTGGAGCTATCCTGGAACACTGCCACCAGCCCCAGCAAGCTTCTGCATCCTGCCTGGAACATGCTTTGCTGTCACATACATAGTACTGGGCTGACCTTGGATGGCTGTCATGGCACAGCATGGCCAGGCACTGTGCCGTCTCCCTCTCTGGCTCCACTCGAATTGTCCACATGCTGGCCCAAGAGTTCAAAGTTTTAGGAGCAATCCTTGACCCACTATGCTTCTGCCAGCTAAGGGGCAGGTTGTGTCCTGACAGCCTGAGTTCCTGGGAAGTGTTCAACTGTAGACTCAGCAGTGGGGAGACCCAAGCCTCTGAAGTTAGCTATCAGGAGTAGTTTATTCCTGCACTCCCCCAGGGGCCTGCCCACTGCTTGGACAACTGGGTTTGAGCTTAGGCTGTCCAAACAGAAGGTCAGCAGGACAATGATGCTGCTGTCTGCCAATCAAAGATGACTCCCTTCTCTGAGCATCAGTGGTCCTGTCTCCAAGATGAGTGCTGGACTTGAATCTAGGTCAGTCCACACAAAACTTAGTCTGCAGAAAGGCATGGTGGCCTGACTTCTCATAGGCCTGCAATGGGGTAAATAGCAAAACTGAGAGGGTTTGGTCCCTCGACAACCTGTCATTGTCGTATCTGAGCATGAACTGGGAGGGTACATCTCACGGAATGGAGGCCAGGCCAGGCCAGGCCAGGTGTAAAAAAATCACACTCAGTGAGCATCCTCCAGAAGCAAAAGACCCTGCCTCATAGGGTCTAAGAGGCTCTGGTTTAAACAAGCCTTGATCTGGGAGAACTCACTAACTAGGCTCCACACTACCTCTCCAGTGGCTAAGTCAGTCCAGAGTGTTATCCTTCTCCCAAGCCCCTCCCTCAATCCATCAATCACTGAAGCATGTAGGTCTCACCTCCTATCCATCTGAGACAGTGCCTCCTCTCTGGACTAAGCTGCCATCACCTCTCCTTGGCAGTGTGGAAGGGCAAGAGCTCCAAAAGGCTCCCCGTTCCTTCTGCAGGTGGCCACTGTGAGCTCTCTACCACACGAACCCAGCCCCAGCAGCTCCACTGCCCTTGGAACCAAGTTCAAAGTCCTTGTCACGGGGCTGGATCGGGTGGCACCACAGCCTCACCCCAAACCCTCCTCCAGCTCTATCTTGTACTCCCTTCATCTTCCTCATTCCTGCACTTACAGTGGCCTGTTTTAAGATTCTCACACAGAACACCCTCTTGTACCCCAAGTGCCTGCCTCCTTTCCTAACATCCTGGACCAAGCTAGCCGCATACTCCTGTGGAGCCCTTTGTCCCAACCAATGCTGATGCCTTGCATACTATTCAGATTTGGATGGTGTCTGCCTCTCCTCCAGTGGTCCTTCCACCACACTAGACGGATTGTTCTCCATGGTGATGAGGACTACGCTGGCTGCCAGCTGAGAGTCAGCTTCCAATCACCCTTTGGCATGAGAGGGCCTCCACTTCCCACCTCCACACTCAACTCTGGTGATTCACATGACTCCAGAGATGGGCCTGTGACCCAGCCCTCAGACAACCTGTTCACCCATCCTACATTCTTCAGTGACTGGAATGAGCACATGGGCCAAGGGGACTTGGGCCTAGCACTGTTGCTGAAATGAAGGCGTCAAACCAAAAAGGTCATAATCTGGCTCTCTGGGAATCTTTACTGCCGCCACTGAGGGAGTGAGGCAACACGTAAGTAGATAAAACCAAGCAGTGGAAAAGGTAAAACTGGACCTTGGTCAAGGTCCTGAATCTAGCCCACCATACACAAAAGCTGTCCTCCATCATCTGGTGGATTCCATCTGCAGGCTGTAGCCTGTGGAGTGGGTTTGGGTCACTTGTAGCAGGTGAATTCCTGACTGATATATCACTGGTACACACAAAGCACTCTAAAAGTGTTTGCTTATTCATTCAGTCACCCAACAAACACTCAGGAGCAAGAAAGTGACCAGATTGCTTCAACAGAAAGAGTCATCTTGGCTGCCGTTTAGAAAGATGTCCACAGGGACAGGAGCGAAATGAGGAAGGTTTGCCACAAGACCACGTAAGAGTCCCGGGAACAGAGATGATGCCTGAGAAGAGAGGCTGAGACAGAAAGAATGGATGATCCCCAACTCTAAATTCACTGGAGAACCTTTGACAGATGCATCCCTCTCTCTTTAGGCCTCAGTATCCCTCAGTAAGTCAGTCTGTCAGTCTAGACTCCCAAAGGTTTCCCTATTGGCTGCAGAGTCAGCACTGGGCAGCACTGGGTCAATCTTGGTTCTGGGGGTTGGATTCGACAGGCAGGGAGGAGAGTACAGTAACCTCCTTCGTTTCTTCACTGTAAACAGGAATAAGGAAACAGCCTCTCTCTTCTGTCCTGTTTCTTCTCTTTGGCCCCACTCCACTTTCTCTCTCCCCTCCCCTCACCACCAAGATGGACTGAACACTCTGTAATTGTGAGTAAAACAAATCTTTCCCCCTTTGTATCGTTTCTCTCAGGTATCGGAACAGCAACAAAAATCTGAACCCAGTGCTATTGCCTGGGGTGGGTGCAACAGAGTTACTCTAACCTTTTACCCACAGAAGGACAACTGAGCTGGTCCCAAGTTTGGGTTACTACCAATAAAACTTCTTTGAATTTCAAAGAAAAAAAAAAGTGAGAAAGTTGGAATCAAAACAACAGTGCTGGACAGATTACACATTATGGCAGATGGAAGGCATACTGTGTACTTAGTATCATTATTATTAATTACTTGCAGTAGAGATTTCAGGAAGTAGAAATTGAACACAGAACACAATTGCAAAGACATTTAATGAAAACATTGGGTGTCTAGGCTGAAATGGCTTTGGGAGTCAGCATGGAGGACTGTTGCCAAGGAGAACAAGTGCCTGGATTCTGGGGATGCTTCTGAATTCCAAAGACTGGGAAGAGAGATGGTTGTTTTCACAAGGGGATTTGAGAGAGTCAAGTCAACAGTGCCCTTCGTTCAGTAGTAAAGACCACGAGACCAAGGAGTATGCTCAGGCCTCTCAGAAGAACGGACTGTTGGCCTAGAGTCCTCTCCTCAAGCTCCCTGACTCCAGCATAAGGCCAAACATTCCCAGCCTTTGGAGAACCAAGAAAGTGGAGTATCCACTGACTCTGCTGGGAAAATGCTCCAAGAAAGTTCTCTGCACAGTGACTGGAAGCCCAGAAGTCAAGGACAAGATAAAGTACCATCAAAGAGGGGCCAGCAAGGAAGTCACAAGTGTTTAGAGATTTCCTGATTGATGACATAACCAAGGGTTAAAGGTGACTTAAAACTCCATAGAACTGGTGCTTTCAAAGTAGAGATAGTTGGGAACAATGTCTGCAAATAGTTCAACAGCATCTCCAGGCTGCAGAGGAAATCAAAGGGAATCCTGGGCTAGCCGACAGCCTCAGGATGGGTTGGAGGAAGGAAGGACAAACTACTTCAAACTATTGATATGGTGCCTGACACAGATACGTAAATGAAACCAATGGGGCAAAATGCTAGTGAACTAAAGTCAAGGTGTAGAACTTCCAAGAAAAGGCCAGTGTACAAATATCCGTATTATATAAAGAGCTCTTTGTGAATAAACAATTCAACTACAAACAGCACATCAGGAAAGAGAGTGGGCAAAAGACTTGAAGAGACTACTGCCCTAAGAGGTGATTAAGTAACCAAAGGGCATGTAAATACATGTCCAGGAACTCCAGTAATCAAAGCGATCCTTTTCTTTTTAATGGAATATAATAGGGGCCGGAGAAATGACTCAGAAGTTAAGAACTCTTGTTGCTATCACAGAAGACTTGGCTTTGTTTCCCAGCACCCACATGGCAGTTCATAACCATCTGCAACTCCAGTTCTAGAAGATCCAACACCCTCTTCTGCCCTCTGCAAGCATGAGACATACGTGTAGGCACATATTCATACATGTGAGCAACACGCACACATGTAAAATAAATAAATCTAAAAAAAAATTTTTTTTAATGTAACAATATACAGGGCCACTGAGGCCACAGGGAAATAGCAATCCTCTTCTAAGATGTCTGTTTCCTGGGAAGTAGGACTTACAGAATTGAAAATGGGAAATCTCACACTGGGTGAGCCTAGTCCTCACAAGACAGGCCCTGAGTTTGATCCCCAGCACTGAGGGCAAAGAAGATGAGGGTCCCAATCCAGGTGGCATTAGAAATGGGCACAGTCATTCTGAAGGGTGACTCGACTACCAGAGCAAGAACCCACTTTACAAGCACACACACTTTGACCCAGACATCCTGCTGCCCCAAATGAATTCCAACAAAATCTTTGTCAATAAATATTTATTGAGAGTCAGACAATATACCAGGTGTGAACTGGAGGCTGGGGGCTTCCACATTGCATTCCTAAGGACCTGTATCTCAGGGCTTCCGACAGGCTTCAGATGACTTGAGCATCTAACTCTCAGAGAGGACTCAGATACACAGGTTTCAGCTATGGATTGAAATACCCTAACTGTGGTGTTGTAGACTATCATCTGTTAGTGGGAATCGTGTGTACACTTCACTGTTATATGGGAAAAGGCAGATTTAAAAAACATCACCCAGCCTAACAGTAGGCACAGGAGCCGTCTGACTCTTCTGCATGCCTTTGGGACCCTATTCCGCCTACTGGATGGCCTTGTCCAGCCTTGCTGTGAGAACACGTGCCTGGTATTATTGCAGCTTGCTAGGCCATATTTGGTTGATGTCCCCGGGAGGCCTGCTCATTTCTGAGGAGAGGCGAAGGAGGTGGATCTGGGGTTGGGGGAGGGGAGGAAGTGGAAACTACAGCCGTGAATGAAATATATGAGAGAAGAATAAAAAACAAAAACCTGCACCTGGAAGTAACCCTAACTTGCAAACAAGAAATATGTGTGGGAAACACATTTCTGACAGTATACACTCCAAAATGTTAATAACAGTTAACAGTGGGCACCACAAATGGTGAACCTAGTCTTTTCCTGGTTCATCTGTATCTAATGTTTTCTCCCTAACATCAATTACAGGAATTATAATTCTTCACAACAGCAGCAAAATCAACTGCACTAAGGTAATCGTATCTTGCCATGCCCCTGTGGTAGACATGGAGAGTTAGTCATAGGTCACTACTCATTTTCCCCACAGTTGCTTTCCTTACTGGGAATCTAATTCCCAGCAGGCTTTGTTTTTGCTTTGGTTTTGGGTTTTTTGTCGTGTCCCGTACACACACACACACACACACACACACACACACACACACACACCAGACAGGGTTTCTGTATAGCATTGGCTGTCTTGGAACTCACTCGTCAAACCAGGCTGGCCTCTAACAAGATCTGTCTGCCTCTGCCTCCTGAGTGCTGGGACTGAGGCAACTGCAACCACAGCCCGGCTGGGAAGCTGCCTCTCATCAAGCTTTGTGAGAGACAAACTGCATGCATCCTGCATGCATTGGCTCCCATCATCACAGAGCAGAGTGGATACGGCCTGCATAGGATCTTGCCTCATCTTACAGCCCTGCAGGTCCCTCATCAGCCCCGACCTGTCCCTAGGAAGGGCAGAGAAAGTGCCAGAGCCATAAGATTCTCTTCTTCGGACTGGCTCTCTGCAGACAGTAGAGGAAGTGAACAGAGGACAAGCCAGCAAGGAAGGAACACCAGAAAAGGGAAGGCTTGGTGCAATAGACCAGCTGGCTGATATCAGGGAGCAGGACGCACTAGCTAGGGGCTCCTCACCTGACAAGCAGCTCTCAGGAAGGCAGACCACATCCGGTCCCAGGAGTTCCCAGGCCCTGTGCACCCAAGGAACCAAAGGAAGCCTCATGAGACCTGAAGTGGCCTCCTGAAAGAGCAGGAAGGAAAAGAGCCCACCTTCTGGAACCTCCTCCCCAGACTTGGTGACTACAGAACAGTCCTTTCTTAGCTCTAGGTCTCCTGGCCTGGTAGTGTGGGCAAGGAGAAAGGTGAGGACCTGCCCAGATCTCAATTCTGTGAATCTGTGGGACTTCCTCACAGAAGGCCTGACAGGAAGAGGAAGGGGCGAGTCATCCCCACCCAGCTCCCAAGGAGCCCCCTCCTCTTCCCCTCAGCAATGTTCCCACTGCTATTTTTAGAACAGTCCACAGGAAGCAGAGTGTCTCTACCAGCCCCCCCGCCACACTCCACACGCGGTCCGGCTCCAGGTAAAACATAGCAGCCCATTCATTCCCTTCCAGCCAGAACGTGCCCAGAATGTGTAGACATGCCTGCTGACTAGATAATCCCTGCACCATCAGCCCATTACAAATGGGGCTAGCTGCTCTATCTCCATTACGGTCCAGGTCAGGGAGCTTCCTAATGATTGTGCAATTGCTGTGCGAAAAGGGCTCTGTGTTCTAAGACCATCGAATCCCCTCCGCAGACCTTCAAGCCACCAACTGCGTACCCTTGGCGAGGTTCTAGTACCTATCCTGGTCTTGGTCTGTACAAATTGGCTTGTTAAGCTGTTGCTCTTCCTGGAGGACAAAGGGGGCTTTTTGGTTCCACATTCAAGGATTCTATGGTTTGACCAAAATCCCACTTACTCTGCATACAATACACTATATTCTCCACTTCAAGATATATATGTTGGGTTACATTCCTAAAGGCTCCTGGGAGTTGAATGTGAGTCTCAGAATACATTTGCCATTTAAGACTGCTGTAAGTGATGGTCCACCTCCTAGGCTCGCCCTTAATGCTCTGGCCAGGAAGGCCACTAGAATACTGTTTTCTTGCAATAATGACGCTAACCCCAAGTGGGCGGAAGTGCTAGTGTGCAAAAGAATCCTCAATAGAAATTATCTTTATTTGCTTTGTCTGAGCAATGAGTGGCCGATATCAACAGCAATGGAGAGTCACCAGCAGCCTCTGACAGGGTCTGCAGAACACACTGGAAACTGAAAGAGGTCAGGTTGTCTGTCTGCTAGAAAGCGAGCCTGAGGCTCGGTGGGCAAGAGGGCTGGTTGAAGAGTGCATGGGCACGCAAACATGCATGAAGCCAAGCGACAGTCCAGTGCACATTGAGCACCGTGAAGGGCAGAGGGCTGGAGAGGGAAGAGCGGGAAACGATCCAGGGCAGCCTGGAAGAGGAACCTCAGGATGGGGAGGAAGTAGGAAAGGGCTTCTCACATAGGTGTCTGTAATTAGGATTCCTTCTGCTATGAGCCAATAAGATTCATCTGTGAAATCTAAGACAGCTGCCTTCTTTCCTTAAACCTGGTCCCAGAGTCCCTCGAGGTGCTGGCTCTTGCCCAACCTTCCTTTGGTAATTCCAGTGTCAAGAGTCTGGGCTTGGGTATTCCAGGCACAATGACTATGATAAGAAACCTGAGTTGGTGTCCTGCTTTTTGAAGGGTCTACCTACTGTATGCCAACCATTATGGTCACTTCCTAGCAGCCCGCACTCTGGAGAACCCTGGAGACTACCTGTATTCAGCGCCCCCCTTCCCCCCTTTTTTTCTGATAAGGAAAACAGATGATCAGAAAAGTGAAGTGATTTGTTCAAGGTCACACAGTAAGTATTAGGTAAGTCACTATTCGAGACCAGGACTTCTGAATCCCTACTGTGGTTTTCTCAGAGGCAGGGGGCTTGTGGAGGGGGGAGCCCTCCGACTTAGAGAATCAAGAAGCTATGATCAGATTTTCTTCCCCACTCCCCCCACCCCCCAGGATATCTGCATGAGTTCGGGGATAGGGTTTAACCCTGGCCAGATTGCATCATAGATTAAGTCAGGGTGTGGGCCTGCTGGTATCTGCAAAGCTATAGAGAAAGAGTAAAACCTCTGAACCAAAACCTCAGCTCCGGTTCCGGGGCTCTAACACCAGTTTGCTCATGACCCTGGGCAAAAAAGTCACTTCTCCTTTTCAGACCTGTTTCTTCATCTCCATTATAGAATAGAAGGAGGGTCCCACCCACCAGCTGAATTCAGTCCTCTGACTGCTACAGAGCATCTCCTAAGAGCCAGTCAACAACAGAGCAGAACGTGAAATAAGGTACGCCCTCCACTTGCTCCTAAGGAGCTTGCAGGCTTGTGGGTGAGGTAGAACTTGCTGCCTGGTTCTCCATGCTCTAAGCATGAATGCACTCCTCTGGCAAGCACAATGTGGGTGGGGAAAGCGGCCTCTGAGACATGCCTCAGAAAGGGTGTGTCACAGAGGTGCTAAGCCATGGTCTCCCTAGGGACATTGAAAGTGGACAATGGTGTCAAGGAACAGCCTGCCCAAGGAAAGTCACAAGAACTTTTGGGAGGAACCCTCCCACCCATGGAGCCAGGAGAGCCTGGACAGCCATTCAACAAGACTGTGACCACCCAGCCCTGTCAGTCCTTCCTAGCTGGAATGGATGGTCTGTGGTTGCAAGGAAACAATTGACCCCAAACCTTCATCTGCAAACTAGGTAGAGCAGGAGTCCATTCATAAGGGGATAACATACCACATCAGGCTCTAGTGAGGATCAAAAGAGAAAGCAAAGGTCAGAGGTTAGGTGTCATGCCTGGCTCACATAGGAGCGTCTGGCAGATCATCGGATGGGGGATGGGAGCCTCTTCAGAGACTAGCTTGGAGCAAAAAGAAAGGTAAGAGCCCAGAGGCAGGTTGTTCTCTGTTCCTTAAGAGTTAAAAGAGAAAAGAAAAGAAAAGAAAAGAAAAGAAAAGAAAAGAAAGAAGAAAAGAAAGATGGCTGCGTCTGAATGTGAGGCAGTCTGCCCTCAGCCAGGCCAGTAGTTGAGGGAGGAGGGCTGGAGGTTGGGAGGCAGCTGGAAAAGCTGTGGAGCTGGAGAAAAGAATGCTCAGTGGAGAGGGAGTGGGGGAGGGGGGCTGAAATCTGATCCCTTTGATTCCCAGTTACTTAGAGCTGATGGTCTAAAACCAGCGGATTAGCAAAACTCAGGCTCAGATCCTGGTGGAGGCAGGCGAACCCTCTCCACTGGGTTTGAGTTAAAGTCTCCAATCTTCTGTACCCATGCTCAGACTAGCAGGCCCGAGCCTAAGCTACTCTTCCCTGCCTCTGGTGCCATTCCTTTACTGCCAGGGGCCCCCCCATGATGGTGACCAATGATCCTGCTGAAAGCCAGACTGAGAAGGGGAAGGTATGTAATCTCCGGGGCCTCCAGAGAGCTAGTCTCAGGAGCACAGCTCTACCTTTCACTTCAGACTTCTGTTAAATCCTGTGAAGATAGGTTTGCTCGGGTTTTTTTCCCCCTCAAACCTGGGCCACCGCTCAGGAAAACCAATGCTCCACCTAGTGGCAAATAATGTGTCTAAGTTAATCTGTCCCCAAAGCACTCTTCTTGGACCAAGACGTCTGACACACCCATAACTGCCACCTGCCTCTCCTGAAAGCTCCTGGATGATCTTTCTTACTTCTTTCTGTCCCTCAAAACACTTTTGCATCCACACAGAACAATGCACTGGGCCTCTCACTGGCTGTGTGACACAGGTTAGGTCACCTAACTCCTCAGAAGCTTTCAGGGTTTTTTGTTGTTGTTGTTCATAAAATGAGTCTGTGTAGGGGAGACAAAGCTCGGGACCCCACTACCATCTCCACAGTGCATGCCCACTGTGGGGTTCTCACTGAAGGTATGCATCCACATGGCAAAGCTGCCCATGCCTCTGTAGAACTTTGTCAGTGCCTCAGAGTTGACTGTGATTAGTAAGGGTTTTGATGACAGAAGTCAAAGGGGAAATTAAAATTAATAATAATAATAACAATACATGTACAAATAAGTATCACCGTTCTCAGAAAGTCTGTGTAATCTCAGCTCCCAAAGGGCCAAAAGACTCAGGCATGAGGGCTTAAATGAGAGATGAGCTTCAAAGGACTCAGGGCCAGAGACACAGAAAAGGGCTCCAAGAACACACTGGAGACTAAAAGAGGCACTTTGTATTCAAATCTCACAGCTGGCCTTTCAACAATAAAGTGGTTGTGTTACCATCCATCCTCCCAGCTCCTGGGCCAGAGACACCACCCAAGACAATTAGCCCATCAGGAAAGAAGTCATTGTGTGCTTCTTAGTATGATTTATGTGACAGGGAGGAGCCCGGCCATGTTTCCCGTGATTATGACCCTCAGAGGCAACGTTGAGAGCCGTTCATCCTCTTGAACAGCTGGGATGGACTGAAGAGTGGAGGCCACCAGGTCATATTTCATCTTCTTGGGACCCATGACACCAAATTAATTGTCGCATTGATTCATGAAGCAAGATGGCCATAGTGCTGTGGCTCACCACAGTCACTGAGCAAGCTAGCCCAGGACCTGGCAGGAGTACCAGTCCTCTTCCCCATCAGCCAGCAGGCCTGGGAGCTTGATGGGAGAATCTGTTCTACTCAGGAGGAGCTTATTGGGGAGAACGGCCCATATGCAGGGTTGGTGTTATGTTCAGATCCTCCATTTTTCTGAGCCAAGAGTTCTTCTTGTCTTCTGTACCCATCTGTCAGACAGAGGTCGGTTCGCAGACCCAGGCGAGGCGAGATTACTGGCTTCCCACACAGGTGGTTCTCCTGTGCTTCGTGACCTTACGATCATTAGGTGAGAGAATCAAATGAAATCAAAGTGTAGTTTGCTGTCTGCACAGACCCAGCTGCTCAGGTTCACCCTCTGGGCTGATCTTTGGCTGGTGTTGCAGTGCTACATGTCCCTTGAACCAAGCCAATCTTTCTTCACTGGGCTGGGCATTAGCCTGATTCCTGCAGACTCATCCCATTCCCTGTTAGACTGATAACTCAGCATGGCTCACTTTTCCAATGTTGGAAGAGAAATGGAAAATAAGGGACATATTCTCTCCCGGATTACCATTTAGGGGTTCAGGTAGCTCTGGCAGTTTAGCAAACTCAAAAGAGCACAAGAATCTTCCTTAAGGTCCTTATGACTGAGGTCGGGGGCTTCTCTGGCCTTAGCCATTACTTCAGCTTTCGGTCTCTGAGCCTTCAGTACCTAAACCTACAAATACTCTGTAGCATACGGCCCTTGTCCCTCTGATCTACAGCCTTGAGATCTCTACAGTTAGAAAAGGGTGAGCTCCCTAGCCCAGAGCCCCAGCTGGGTGGATGGGAGTGAGCCCAGCTCTCATCACGGGGCCTGGGCAGGACTCCTTTCACCTTGTCTCTGTGAAGGTTGCTGAGCTGCACCTGGCTCTGGCCACTGGCCCTTGGCCCTTAGAAGCCCTACAGAAAGCAAAAACGGGGAGTTCTCAGAGTGCAAGGCCCCAGCTTCCTTCCCTTAGCATGAAAGGTAGAACAAACTCAGGTGATTCTCTGCAGAGCCTGTGAGCAGGGGAAATGTGAACATTCCCATCTTGGGAAAATTAAGTTTTACTGTTCTGGTACCCGTGGATATTCCCAAAAGCTCAACACTGCCTCCTGCTCTGGCCTGAGCAGAGGAGTCCCTAGGAGGGAGACCTCAAATCTCATACCACCAAGATAGCAAGACCCAGTGAAGCACACAGGCAGGCAAGGGTGAGCAATCATTACTCCTTATCCCAGAGCCTACCTTTCCAAAGCCTACCATCCCGCACCCTCTAGAACAAGTCACCAACATCCCTCACCCTGGAGGCCTGAAGGGGAACCCTAACCAGTCTCACAGCCACTTGGGGCCCTCCTAACTGCAATCTGATCTTGTAGACATGCACCAGAGGAGTCTGTGACACCCTTCCTCAAGCCTGCCTTCCTGTACTGTAGGAAGGAATCCACAAAGCAGTCACCATCTATGTCCTGAATGGCCTGGCTCCATCATCCTCCTCACAAAGCTGCAGCTGCGCCAGCCTCCCTCTGTTCCTCAGCACACCATGCTCCCTCCTCCTCATCTCTTCCTGTGCTTTGTCCACTGCCTGGAATGCTCTCTCTAAAGTCCTTGGCTGGCTAGCTCCTTTCCAGCTCACAGGCCTCAGCTCGCACTGCGCCTTTCCCCTTCACACCCCACACATATCGACTAGACATAATGCCCTGTCTGAAGACATCTGTGATGTTTCTGTCCAGGCTCTTGCAGTGTGTGGTCATGTATCGGTGTTGGTTTATTTGGTGTTCTCTCCCTACCGGGACGGGGAGGGCTGGGATCTTGATGGGAGCACAGTATCCTCTAGCACATACACCAGCACAAAGGAGATGGCCCCCAGTAACCGCTGACTGAGGAAGTAAAGGTGTCCATTTGAAATAGGAGTGGGCAGAGGAGATGTCTTCCGGCAGGAATGGGTCACAGGCATCATCTTCTATTCGAGTGCCCTCTTTCCTGCTGTCCCCAGGTGCCATTTAGCCTCCTAAAGGGAGCTTGCTTTGGAGTTTCTCCATCCAGGATTTCCTGGTAACCAGTCTGCACAAACCCTCATACCACTGCTCCTCCTGTTGCCAGGTCCACAAACACCCATGGGACCACTCCCTCCAGATGACCCTAGGCCCACCATCTTGGTCTTCTGTTTTGGGTCCAGTTGAGATGAGGTTACTGTGTGATAGGGGAAGCCCCAAAGTTGCCAGAAGCATAGTCCCGCCCTTGGGCTTGCTCAGCCAATCAGAGTCTGTCCTGATGAGGTAAAGCTTCTATCCTGGGTGGCATTGATGGAGGTGACTGGCCCCATCTCCTGCTGGAGAGAGCCGTAAGGGTGAAGTTTCTGTGGAACCAGACAGAACTGGAATTAGCTCGCTGTCCACTCTGATCAGGACTGCCTGAGTCCACAACCTGACTGTGCTTCTTTCTAAGACACTCAAATAGTCCCTGGCATCTCCAAGACCCATCTCTAGCTGTCCCAAAGGCAGCGTCACATCTGGAAGTCACATCTGGAAGTTGTACCACCAGCAGAAAACCAAAGAGGCCTCAGTTTCCCTTCCAGGGCCCTGAAATCTGGCAGGTGGCTACTGCGATATTCGGAAAGAGTTGTTAGATGTGCTTGGGTACCAGTGTCAACCTCAATAAACAGTGATACCAATAAATTGTCCTACACAGTCATGCTAAGTCATGAAAGTCACATCAGGTAGTTCACTGGGGACCTCCTGCGTGCCACAGCACCCTGCACAGCCCCAGGTTCTCCCACTATCACATGTCTGTGCAGTCATTTTGAACTACCTGTTGCCATATCTGTCTCCATCACCAGCCTGCGATGGCAAAGGAGAGACCGTGATATTTCCTCCATGGAGCCCAGGATCCATGAGAATGGGGTTGGTCCCTCAGGCCCCTGAGGGCTGAAACAAGACTACTCTGTTCAGAAGGTTCTGGATCCTGGCCCAGAAGCACCTGCATGAGTGGCCAGTCAGTGGGAGATTCACTGCTGACCCTGAATGGAGAGTCAGGACCCCCATGGAGACCATTGCTTGGATCACATTCTCAGTGCCCTCATCATCCAATTAGAAGTCTATAAGGACTAGGATGGGGTATCATTCATCTCTGTAACCCCAAAGAATCTAAAGCAGCATCAGACATGGAGGACACATCCATCATGGGTACTTGATCAAATAATCAAAACTGTATAGATCAGCCAGTCCCTGGCAGCATTGAGCCTCTCTGGCCACAGCAGGGACCAGCTCCAAGCAAATATAATGAGAAGCATCACAGTAAAGCTAGGTGTATAGCACAGGCAGCCTGGTCCACATTATCAAAGGCAGAAGAAACGAGGATGCTCCCCAGGGACATGAAATGAAGCAAGAGAAAGGCAGAGTTCTAAAGAAGAGGCCTGGGTGCTGAGCAGGAGAAAGAAGCTGGGATGGAACGGGAGGCAGATCATTTGTTCCCACAGAAGAGAACCTACTGAGGGCCGAGGCTGAACTTGGTTGATAGAGTACTTCCTTGGCACACACAAAGCCCTGGGTTCAACTCCCAGAACTGTATAAACTGAGTATAGTGGTTGGCATTTGTAATCCTAGCACTTGGAAGGTTAGGGTAGGAGCGGTCCAAAATTCAAGGTCCTCTCAGCTACATACTGAGTTTGAGGCCAGACTAGGCTACATGCAGCCCTGTCTCAAAAGGGTGAAGGTGGAGGCTGGGGATGGCTGGGTAGGTGATATGCACAAGCATGGGGATCTGAGTTTGGGAACCCAGTAACCATGTAAAAAGTGTCACAGTCCTGTAATCCCAGTGCTAGGCAGGCCAAGACAGGCAGATCCTTGGAACCCGCTGGCTAGCCAGCCTAGCATAACCAGATCTCCAGTTCCAGTGAGAAACGCTATCTCTAAAGCTAAGGTGAAAAATAATTGAAAAAACACCTAACATAGACCCCTGACCTGCACCCAAAGACACCCACAGATAAACAATGGACAGACACACACACACAGACACACACGACTGTTAGGATCCCTATGTTGCTAAGAGCCACAGACCAACTTTCCCCCTTCCCACATATGTCACAGAAAGTTGGGCAGAACTCTCCAGAGTGTATTTTTCTAAGAGAGCTGGCTAGCTCCAGTCCCTGGGCTCTTAAGATCACAGAGCAGAAGGGACCAGGCAGGGAATGGCTGGGAGTGGTTACCATAGGCTGTGCTGCGGGTAGAGCCACACACCTGACTGCTGCTCTCTACATGCACCGTCCCCATCCCCTGCCCCCCCAGGTCCCCCAGGAAGCATCACCTGCCCTTCTGAGGACAAATGATAAAGGGTCAGCACCATGATGGAGAGGAACAGGGGCTGTGTGGGAAGCAAGAGAGGGTGCCTTTCTGTCCCTGGAGAGGTCTTGGAATGGGGCAGTTGCCTAACTAAGCACTGTGTCCTCGGTTCCACAGAAGACAGAGTGTTCACATAGAGATCAGAGGAGGAAAGGCATGGCACCCCAGCAGTTTCCCAGAAGAACCTGCATGCCTAGAAGTAACAGCCAGCTTCCCAGACCTGCTTGGCTTTCCTGTTCCTTCCCTGGAGGACAGTATCTTTCATGGCCAGGCCTGGGGAAAGCCATCCCTCAGAAAGGACATTTGTAGTCACCCTGAGGCTGAGTACAGGTGGGTGAGAAGTGGGCCTAGTCATTCAAGTTTTCAAAGCATGTCTGGACTGATAGAGGGCTGGACAGGATCAGATTTCCCAGAACTTCTTTCAAGAAGCATTCTGTAAGTGACTCATGAAATTCATTGTTAAAATTCCTTAAGTGGGTATGGTGGAGGTGTGGCCGGGTAGGGTTGAGAAGCAAGACACACATACACACACACACACACCCCTGGAGGGGCCTGCTCACAAAAGTCAAAGTGGCTCAGTAAGTGTTTCCCCAGGAGAGTGGAGATGTGTAAGTCTGAGCAGATCCCCAGTCTCAGCCACAGAACACACTTTCAAAGCTACTTTAGCAACCAGACCCTCCACTTGCCTGTGCACCCCCACAGCTGCTCCTCTACTAGCACCCTCACGGCGCTGGTGTGACAAGGTGTCCAGACTGTTGCCTGCCTGGGATGTCCATGTATTAGGGTGAGTCAACTAAGCCCATTGCTGTGCAGGACCCAGAGCCTCTCTGAAATACAGTATGCCTTTAGGTGAGCCTGCACCAGAGAGTCTCCGAGGCAGGCACTGAGTGGCCAACACTCTCCAGAGCCAGAAAATTCTGGAGTAAAAGCACAAAGCACTCTACCCCCAGAGGAGAGGAACAAAGCCTTTGGAACAATAACAAGGGTGCTGGCTGTGGGTGTCCTGGGGGCTGTCCCACTGAAGGGGAAGTGACCTACATTCTGACTGCAGCCAGCACAGATCCATAGGGGTAAGGCAGCTTATCTATAGTCACGGTGATGAAGGTTTGTGACAATGGGAACCAGCTAGTGCCACCTGAGATAAGGCTGGGGGAACAGTGCATTCCACTTAAGTGTTTGTTAAATAAGCACCTGCTACATACTTGGTGCTATACCATGAACTGTATATATTCCCCCATTTAATGCTCACAGCAACCCTTAAGAAAGGAACTACTGATGGAGCCATCAAAGCATGGGGCAATAAGAGGACACACCCACAGTTACATTGGCCATTAGCAGCGATGTGTGACTCAGTCTCTCCCTTAAAACAAGACACCTTTCAAAGTCTAGGCTCATGCAGTTCTCCGACCCTCACCTCTCTTGCCAGTTTGCTGGAGAACAGCTGTCCACACTGAAAGAGGCTGCCGGTACCATTTCCGTGTGCCTACTGCCCCCTCTGCAAGCCAGGAGCACATGGCTCAGTGGCCCGAATATATCAAATAGCAACAAGGCCCACAAGTCGGCAAGTAGCAGCCCCCTCTCATTCCTCTTTCCCGAGAGCTGGCAGAGCTACCACCTTGGCAGCTTTTGCAGCCTCCACCCTAAATACCAAACGGCCAGCATTTATAGTAAGAAAAGACACCTGAATGATTCACAACAGGCAAACAACTGTGCCTTGTGACAGGCATCTGAGTATCAAAGGAGAAGACTGTTGTCCAGCTCCCATCTCCTCACCCCTGGTACAGAGGTGTACTGGTCCCAGTTCATCCTTCACTTGCCGTCTTCATCTCCCCGATATTCCAGATGGCCAGCCCCAGGCTTCTGCAATCCAAAGTCAGTTCCACCTGCCTCTGGCAAGCATCAAGCTACCACAAACATCCCCTCGATTAGGTCTACTTGGGGCTAGTGTTAACAGCAGTGTGTTGCCTCTGGATACAGCCTATCCAACAGCAGAGGGGACAGTTAAACCTTGCCATTGACAAACCAAAGAGGGGAGCTGAAAATTGATGGGCCATGCTCAATTTGGCTGTGGCTTCCCCTGTAAGCAATGCCAAACCCATTCTGCACACCCACAGAAAACCCCGAGAAGAGATATTCAAACACAGACCTTTTGCTAAGCCCGCTGCCCTGGTTCAGGGGCTAAGTCAGGATGGCTCCCAGCTCAGATCCAAGGCCTAAAGGCTAGGCTAGCAGAGGGGGAAAGGTGAAAGCCAGGGCTGCAACCGCTGGCAGAGTCCTTACCTTCCTCTCTGTAGGCGTTGCAGCCAGTTGTTGCTGCTTGGCGATGTTCTCCGACAGGCACCAGCACACTCTCTTCTTCTGCTCCTGTGAGTGAGCCTCCAAAGTGAATAAGCACTCTGCCTTCTGACGTCAGGGAGAATAAAGAAAGGAATGGGTGGTCAGGGCTGCTCCCTGACTCAAGGGGCTCCAGGGCCCAAGCCCATCCCCTAGGCTCCAGAGGGCGAGGCTGCAGTAGGGATGGGAGCATCGGCTAAGAACAACAAATGCACACCAGTCCCTGGTGACATTGAGGTAGTCAGAGGAGCAGGGAAGTAAGGCCATCTGGGAGCCATGGGGCCACTGTTTGGGTAGGGAAGGGAGGCAGTGGCTCTCTACACAGTGGAAGCCTGTGGAGAGCTACAGGACAGAGGGTGAGGTCACCCTTGGAGCAGGCAGCACAAGGCAGCTGCTGGGGATCACGTGAGGAAGCCAAAGTACCAAGCCCTTGAGCTGGCACTCCCTGTGGATACAGGACTCTCCCTCCAGACCATGGAACCCCCATCTTTCTCACTGCACCCTCTTCAGATTACAAGCCGAGATTAGCTGGGTTGGTAATAGGGACAGACCTGGAGTCCCTTGCCAAAGTGTAGTATGGGCAGTCACAGGTCCCCCTACAGCCTTAACACTACCCAGCACCTGAGCTAGGTCTCTCATTAGCTGCTGTGCAATATTAGTCTGGCTGTCATTTGCATCTTGCTGATGACAAACACGTAGAAGGCCCTCTTCATCTAGGCCTGGCACAGTGGTGAGGTTTGGTGAGCTCTGGCTGCCTAGAAAAACTTCCATGATGACAACAGGCTCAAGGTACCAGTCAGCCCGCCCCTGAAGCAGTCAGGGCATTCATGGAGCAGGATGGGGCAGGTTCAAGAGCACAGATCTTCAGAGATCTGTTGTCCTCCTCCCCAACTGGGTTCTGGGATTAGAAGAAGATGACAAGTCCTTCACCCTGCTGGTGATAATATTCAGCTAAGGAGCTATGAGCTGGGGGAGAAAGACCGGGTATCGGCCCAGTGTCTCCATTATTTTGCAGACCTGGTTTGGATGCCAGCTTTGCCACTTCCTAGCTGCCAACCTCTAGAAAGCCAGAAGCTTTCTATAAAACCATGGCACTGCGTCCACCCTGGAACTATAAAGCAATAAGGACTGCCACAGGCCTTCAACACACAGTAGTACTGCTAATTCTCAGATTCAATGCTCAGAGACACCGCCCTTCAGGGCGGGACACCTCCCATGCTATGTCCCTGGAGTGTTTGCCCTCCTCTCATGCTGCAAAATACCCAGAAGCTTTCTTCCTAAAAGCACCAAGGGAGAGGGGGCTGAGAGGATGAGCTTTGGCAAGCCCACGCTTCCACTTAAAGGCAGGTCCCTCCACTCCTACCTGCTGCTGGGCAAACAGAGCCTCGAGATTCCCCAGGGGTAATCCCAGTGAGCAGTGGGCCCCCTGCTTCCTGTATTCTGTGTTCCCCTGGGGGTGGGGGTAGACGGAGAAGGTCCTTTCCAGCTTGGAAATGTCATTGCTTTATAAACAGCCCAGCCTGATCCTCCAGCCCTGCTCTTAGCTCACGATCTGGCCTTCTGAATATCCTCCACTGAACTGATCAACTTTTAATCAACTCTGTCATCTGTGAGCGCGTTTTCCTCTAGGCAGCTTCACAGAGAAGCAGAGGACATGGATCCCTCATTCTTATTACTGTGGTGATGAGGAGCAAACCCGAGTTCGTGTGCACGATAGGCAAGCACTCTACTCCCAGCCCTTGATTTTTTTTAAAAAAAGATTTATTTATTTCATGTATATGAGTATGCTATCACTGATACACCAGAAGAGAACATCAGATCCCATTACAGATGGTTGTGAGCCACTGTGTGGTTGCTGGGAATTGAACTCACGACTTTTGGAAGAGTAGCCACTGCTCTTAACTGCTGAACCATCTCTCCAGCCCCACACCCCTTTATTTTTTTTTCTTTTTCCTTTCTTCTTTCTCTTTCCTTTCTTTCTTTCTTCCTTCCTTCCTTTCTTTCTTTCTTTCTTTCTTTCTTTCTTTTTTTTTTGATGCTTTAGCTCAGGCTGGCCTGGAACTCACTGTGTAGTCCAGGCTGCCCAGGAACACATGATCCTCTTACTACCTCTGGACTATAGACATGTACTTCCATGCCTAGTTGGGGTGTGGATTGTGATTCCCCTTTATGGAAGGGGAAAACCAAGGTTCAGAGTAGCCAAGGACTTCTCTGAGTCTGCAGCCAATGAATCAGAGAGAAACACTGAGCCAGGAGGAGCTGCCTGCTACGATTCCATCTCTGAGCTCTGCAAGATGACATTTCCTGGTAAGGCTTCTACACCCCTTTGCTGGCAGGATTGCTCTGTCTCACAGCCTGGAGGCCACAAGAATGTCATGCCATCGAAGCAACTGTTTGTGAGTCAGAGGGCTCTCTAGCGGTGGTAGTCACTAGCACCTTTTTGTACAACTGTTTACTGCTCCAACATGGCAAATCTCTTCCTACAAAGGCACAAGAAAGCCTCTCGGAACAGCCAGCCTCCCTACCCCAATCCTGAACTGACCTCCATAGCACCAAGTTCTTTGCCAGCTGTGCCTTGGTATTCCGCCCAACAGCCTTACAAGGGACAGCTGTGGTCATTCTGTTTTACTAGACCCTCAAAAACCTCTTCCCAGGAAGGGCCTGAGGCTCTCACCTGAGGCAGCCACCAGGCCATTTGTAATATCACATAGAATTCATACGGCAGCCAGAAACTGAGCCCAGAGCCTCCCTTGGAATCTCCTTCGGAGAGTGATGTTCCAGGATCAGGGATGGTGACCTTACTGTCAGTTTTAGCAGCAGAAGGCAAGACTGCATCTGACAGCTTGAAACTAAAATCTGCCACAATGCTGGAGAACCTAGAGGACTCCCTCTGCACCCAGGACCTAACCCCTTGAGTTTCCAAGACTGGCTTAGCCAAGAGAGAGAGCCAGCTCCCTGAAGAGAGGCTAAATTCCTACCTGCCCAAATCTGTCCAAACTGAGTCCTCACTGCCTGCCTAGCTGGCCCCACATGTGAACCATCTGTCATAATTCCGAATGTGCGCCAAGTGACCCAATTAGTCAGTTCCAATTCTGACGTGCTCAGTGGCACCAATAGCAGACTCCAGGGTCAAGGCTGTAAGCCATCCTAAAAGGACCTTCATGCTGTCCCCTCAAAGGCACTGGCTTCTGACTGTGGGGTGCTCGACCGTGCACAGGCTTCTCGGCTGCATAAACCTGAGCCCACAGCGCTAGGTGAGGGAGCCAGTACTTGACTGTGACCTCAAATCCAACCAGACTCAAAGCTCCTCTTGGCCTCTTTAAAAACCTAACCTCCTTGCTCCAGGATTAGTTTTATCTTCATAAAAACCCAAACAGCTTCAGCAATAACGGAAGCCTGTTCATTTGCCATGACAAGCGTGTTCCATTTTGTTCTCTCCCGATGAACCAGGAAGGCAGGGAGGCAGGGAGGCAGGGAGGCAGGGAGGCAGGAAGACCTTGCTGCCACCATTTCTCCTATGAGATCACTAAGACTCTGAGAGGTCAGATCTTAAGGAGACCCTGACTGAGGCCAGAACCTGTGATCTTGTCAGGTCTGTATAACCATGTAGCTATGTTACTTGGGAAGTGAGATAGTCTGCCAGGCTGTCCTTTTAAAAGATGAGTGAATCATTATGAAACCTCTAATGGAGGGTAAATGAACATGAAAAGCCCTTCTTCCTGTTCTAATCTAATGACCAGTTAGCTGCCACCCACTGAGCATGCTCAGAGCTAGGCTCAGGGCTAAGTGTTTTAGATGCATTGTCTTATTGACACTCACTCCAACCCTTCAAGTAAGACCATACTGCCTGTGTCAGGAGTGTGCCACCTGCCCTGATCCCTCAAGGAATGGCACAGCCAAGATGCAAGCCTACATCCTCATTACCAAAACCAGCTTCTTCAGTGAATGGAGAGTCAGTGCCTCATTGGGAGAGAGAGAGAGAGAGAGAGAGAGAGAGAGAGAGAGAGAGAGAGAGAGAGA
>NW_021604782.1:10190847-10241786 GCF_004785775.1 Grammomys surdaster | reverse complement strand
AGAGAGAGAGAGAGAGAGAGAGAGAGAGAGAGAGAGAGAGAGAGAGACTTCCAAACAATGTGCTCCATGCCTCCATGCTCTTAAGCTAGCTGTGGGCTGCATCTATCCCAGATTGGCAAGGACTGAGGGACAGCTGACCTTGGGATTAAGCCTGCCATGAGCAGGCCAGGAATTGTGGTGGTTCACACCTTTAATCCTGGCACTCTGTAGAAACAAACCAACCTGGTCTACAGAGCGAGTTCTAAGACAGCCAGGGCTACGCAGAGAAATCCTTTCTCAAAAAAACAAACAAAAAAACTGCTTAGGGTGGTCCTACCTAGGACCAACCTGCTGCCTCGCCCCCAGGGCAGTTGTGGCTTTCTGAATGCAGAGGAGGGAACCCTCTCCAAACCTCAAATCCTCCCCAGGTTTCTTCTTGAGGTGCCACTTACATACCAGGCAATGAGGAATAAACTATTCAGTAGAGATTCTAAAATTTGGTTGGGGGCTCCATGGGGCCCAACACCGCTTGTGTCAACACCACTTGTGTCGAGAACACTCAGGTCTACGAGCAAGCAAGCAGTGTGGTCTTCCCTGCACCACAGGCTTGCCCTTCATTAGTAGCGGCCCATTAAGATGAGAGGCTTCCAGCTGCACTCTCCTCCTCTCTTGGTGTCCAGTCACCTGGTGGTTTCTGGAAATTCAAGGCCTCGGATCAATAGCGCTTTGCCAATCTTTAGAAGACTAGAAAGAAGGTCTCAGGCGCTATGGGCAGAAGGGCTTTTCTCCAGGAAAACAGAACACCAGTCTGGCAGGAAGCTCTCTAACTGCTAGAGAGCCTGGAGCCCCATTTTAGAAGTTAATGGAGCATATGGGAAGCCAGAGGGGCCAGGGGCAGGGGCAGCCCTGTCCCCACAATTCCCTTCTATACTTCACTCACTTGGCTCAGTGGAACCAAACACCCTTCAATGCTGAAAGGAGTTTACCAGCCACCCCTGTGCCAGGGCTGAGTTGTGGGTGACACAGGGGAGGACCTCCACTGCCACTGCCGCTGCCGCTGCCACTGCCCACAGGTCTACTTTCAAGCACCTGAGTTCCCAGTTCTACTATGACACCTTCCACTGCCTCTTGGCAAACTCTCAGCATACCTCCCCCCCCAAAGGGAAGTTCTCAGCAAACTTTCTTGTCCCTGGTGTCTGTTCAAAGGTGTATACCTCTTATCTTAGCCAGGAACTGCAGAAATGCTTTTCAATCCCAAAGGGTACAAATTCCTTCTCAGAAAGGTATATTCCTCTCGGCCAGCCCTATAACTCATTCCCCCATCCATATAGACAGGCTCCCAGGACAGCTGGCAAGACACAAGACAGCAAAGGGCAGGGATGGGCCTTGCTTGGAGAGATGCCACATGTCAGCAGAACAAGGCTGGGGATAGAAAATTACACTGGAATCTGGAAAGAATTTGGATGACTCTGTGGCTCTCAAATTCTTCATCTGTAAGGACCTCGCTGGTTAAAGCCCTGGTTTACCTACCAAACCACATCGAGCAAAAAGCTGTTTGCTTGGTTTTGCTGCTGAAAGGTACAGCTGACTAAGCCTAGTCAGAGATCACCAAGAGCATCAATCACTCTCGTGGGCATCACCCTGAGCCAAACACAGATGCAAGGTGCTTGCTTTAGCCTGCTGTGTCTGGCCCAGGTGAAGGAACAATTACCTCAGGCCTTTGAAACACTGACAAGCCTTAGTAGGAGGGGTGGTGGGTGGTACTTCCTGGAAAAAGAGGATAAAAGAGGCAGGCGTGGGAGCTGGACAATCTCCAGAAGGAGGGCTACTAAATAAATAAACAGGGTAGTGTGCAGCTGTCAGGCCACACCCTCAGGACACTTACAGGTTCGGGGACACTGGAGGTACCAAGCAGGGTATCTCGGGGGCATCCCGAAAACCATCTGTTTAGCTCACCTCTCACACAGACATAAGAGCAGGGTCAGCTGCATTCTACAGAGCAAGAAACTGCCCTAACTTTGTCTTGGGTCACTTTAAGATTATAAGGAGGCCAACCTCAAGCCTGGTTTCCTCCAGTACCAGGTCACACTTTACTCTCCTCTAGTTCAGAGAGAGAGAGGGACTCACCTCTGCCAGGTACAGCACACAGAATTTCAAGTCTTCCGAAGAACCTTTGATAAGAATAGAAAAGAAGATTCACATTAGGGTTGGCAACTGAGTCAAAGCCTCGCTGGGCACAGCTCTCTCACCCAGGAGGCTGTGTGTGGTGCCTCCCAGAACAGGAGGGAGGAGAGGGCAGCCGTGGGAGCAGAACACCCTGCAAAGCAGAGCTCACTAACTCAGCCATCCAGGCAATGCACAATTGAAAGGCTTCTGCCTGCGGGTCAGCCTGACTCAGGGATGCTGGAACCACATCCTCAGAAAGGAGACCCTCTGAGGGCTAACAGCCAAATGCAGGGAGCTGTCTGCATCCCAGAAGGCCTCCTCTGCCCCAGAATCCTTGCAAGGAGGAAGCAAGGAGGCAGCACACTTCTGGGTTTTCTCTTAGACAATCTACTGCCTTTGCCATTTTGAAATTCAACAGGAATTTCAAAATTCAACAGGAAGCCATGTGATTCTTGAGGGGGCCTTGTTCCTCACTAAGGGAAGTGCAGGTCAAGGAGGGATGATCTTCAATCCCATCTCAATGCATCCTGGGAGACAGCTTTCCAACATGGCGCCATTCTCTAAGGGTTTCACTCCTGATCTGGGATTGCAAACTGAATCAGTTACAACTGGAATAAACAGGAAGGGACAGTGGACTGTTCCCTCCCCTTCTTAAGAAGAGTCTTACTCAGAGAGAACTCCAGATGGAAAGGAAGACGACTCTGGGAGGTAGGTCCAGCATGTCCAAAGGCATGGGGAAGGAGATGCACCAGTAAGCACAGAGAAGCAGAGCCGCCCCACCAGGACACCTGCCCTGCTCACTTCAGCCTCTCCTCAGGACTTGGCCACACTTTCCATGAAGCATTCATCTGGACACAGGCCTGGGAGGGTTGGAAACTCCCTGCACATTCAGCAGTTGGCCTTACCAAGCAGGGTGTCACTTTTGAGGAAAGCAGCTATCTAACACATGTAACAGCAAGCACTTGGAATGTCAGGGACCCTGGAGTACCTCCACCAGTCAGCTCAAGGGCTGAGGGTAGCTCCCTGGGAGAGTGCTTGCTTCTGTATTCACTCTTGACAACAAGCAGGGTTCCCAGCATCCACAGCTCGTGGCTCACGTGAGAACATAGGACCCAGGGATGAAATCACTCAGCCAGGCAGTAAAGAGGATCTGTAGCCCAGCTCTGGCCCACACTCCACCTCTGTACATCGTGCCTCTTAAACGCCAAGCTCCAGCAGGATCCCCTTCAATGCATATTTAAGGCAAAGGAACTATCAAATCAAACAGGGTTTGTCACAAAGAGAAGGTTTTACCTTCAAGGTAAAAATCACATCAAGCCTAGATCTAAACACACAGGGAGAAGAGACCTAACCAGGAGAAGCCAGGTCTCTTCAAGCAAGAGAGTGGACACTTCCCAAAGGACAGGAGCCACCAGGCAGAGCCAGAACAACATGTTCCATGAGAGAAGAGAGTCCACTCTGGACTTGGACTAAGTCCTCTCCCCACCTGGTAACGGGCTGAAGAGGGAGAGAGCCAAGTCTCAGATGTCTGTAGTGTTTAAGAAAATGGATCCCAATGGCTCTGTGGATTCCTTGTGTTGCTGAGATGGAGACGGGGAGGAGTTTTATTTTGCTTAATAAAATATATGGAGAGGCTGGAGAGATGCCTCAGCAGTTCAGAGTACTAACTGCTCTGGGTTCAATTCCCAACACCCACACGGCAGATTGCAATCTATAACTCCAGTTCCAGAGGATCCAACACCTTCACACAGACATACCAAGGCACCTAAACTACCAAGGCGCATAAAATAAAAATAAATTATTTTTAAAGAAAAGATACTGAGGTGTTTCCTAGTAGACCCTAGTCTAAGGGAGAGCCACTGCAATCCACCTAAGAAAGTAATAGAACAACCTGGGTCTGGGGAGCAGGCGATAAGGGGAGCAGAGGCTCTGAAAGTACAGAGCGGGGGCTGAGAGAGGAGACACTTGGGGAGATGGGAGCTGAGGTTGGGGAAGCACACTGTCAGAGAGTCATTGTGTCAGGAAGCCATTGATGAATGACAAGCTCTCTGTGCTTTGACACCAGTCCTGCCCCCTCCAACCTTGCTGGATTGCTGCAAGCTCCTGCTGGCACCTGTTCCCCATCGCAGCCTTGTGTCGGCAGCAGTGTGACAATAGGGTGGAAGGGGAGCCGTGCTCAGCACGATATGATATTGAGCCTCATGGAAGGATGACAAACTGAAGGAGCTGAGGTAGCCAGGGGGGACTGCCTGGAGCTATGGAGAAGACCGCAGAGCTTTGCCCTGCGGGAAGAGAGGGACACTGAGGTGGCACACAGGTGAGTTTGCCTTGAATCATGCTAACTGCCTCTGCCATTTTGGAACTCATCCAGAGGGGGCCTTTACATCCCACCATGTAATGCACAAACCATGCAAGAGACTCCCTAACCATGGGCTAGGTGGGGCCCAGAAAAGGCTTCCCGGCCCCTGCCTGCCCATCTAACATTTACCCAGAGAATGTCTTACTGCTGCCTTGAGATTCAGCAAACCTTCTCTACTAGCGGAGGCAGGCCAAAGAGCTCTTGTCTCTGTTTTCCACATACAAAGGCAGGGTGGGGGAGGGACAACAAAGTGCATGAACAGTAAGAGGCAGGGCTGAGATTTGAACTCAGGAAGAAAGCTATCCCCAAAGCCAGAATTCCTAATCCTATATCGTACTTCTGCCCTGCCACAGGCTTTCCACCCAGTTGGGAGCTCCAGAGTGGAGAGGCCTCTTCCACAGTTCTCACTGCAGTGGCCAGCACTGAGGCAGACATGGAGGACAGCTTACAAAATGTCGAACAAGCATTTCAGCAGCTGGGCCAAAGCAGCTTAGTTTCCAAGCTGGGATCCTGGCTCCCTCAACGTGCCTGGAGAGCCCATGAGTCAGATAGACATTTCCAGGTCATGCCTAAGAACAGGCAAGGCCAGAAAGACACACTGTGGGCGTGATGCTGGCCGCCTGGGAGGCAGAAACACAAAAGAGTAGCAGAAGCAGCAGACAGCCGTGACAGGAAGAGACCACAATGGGTCCCCGCTGACCGGAGATGTCCCAATTGTGAACACCAGCTCTCTGCCTGTTCCCATCACATCTCCATTCAGTCCCGCTGAACACTGGGAGAAGCTAGCAGGAGGAGACACCCCAGCTCCCAAGCTAAAGCAACACTCTGGTCTCCTTTTAGCTATTCATTGTCTACAAAAACAAGCATCCACTGGTCACCTGATATATGCCATGCTCCCTACATGGGTGACTAGCAGAGGTTGACCCTAGCAAACAAGTCACAAGGGAGTTCCAGGGAGAGGGTGGGTTCTGCCCTGCCAGGGAGCAGCACTTGCCAGCAGCCCCAGTCTGTTTAGAAGGCTGGATGCCTTCTTTGTTTAATACCTCTATGGCCTCCTAAATCCAATTCTGCATACATATTGACTTGAAAGCGAGAAGAAACCTAGGAGTCTCGTGTCAGGGTGAGCTAGAGACCCTTGTGCCACCAGACACTCCAGCTAACTCCCAAATGCATCTCTTAATAGCCTCACTTGCTGTGGTAGTGGACATATGGGAGACGCCAGGAAATGCCCTCAGCTTCTAAACACTGGGTGCCACAGCTGACTCTGGCTGTTGCAGAAGGGGCCCTGGAGTTTGGTAGAACATAGAACCTATCTCAGGAAAGCAGGAGTGGTGGGGCAGAGGTGAGGGTGGGGGGTGGGTTGGCTACAAAGGTTCCACGGTGCCTGGAAAGAAGTCTAAGCCCTGAACCGAGTGCCTGGAATGCTCTTATCATTAGCCATTTCCCTCCACCTCAGCAGCTCCAGGATTCCCAGAGGCCACTGTCGAACCCACTTAAGGCCGTGGTCTACCAAGGAAATCCAGTACAGGTACATATCCTCCATGCCAACCAACCCCATAGGCTCTCATGCCCATGATCACCTCGCCTGTACTGTGCCGCCTGGGCCACCCACCCTTAGCTCTTATGTGGCTGTCCCATTATCTATGGGCAGACATGGTCTCCGCCCCAGGAAGCCACATCTGCATGCATCTCAGCCTCTTGGGAGCGCCTCTGCATCCCTTAGCTTGTACCACCCAACCTGAACATCACTACCTGGTAGAGGAGAGTGTCCAAACCCCTCAAGCTTCATATCCAGGCTCTGGGAGCTCTACAAGGGGCAGTCTAGCCAGCCCCCACCCTCTATATCCCAATATGGAAACAGGGTAATATGAATACTGGTCATGACCACTCTTCCCAGGAGCCCAGGGGGTTCCCTCTGGGGCTATCAGAGAAGAGGGCCCAGCATGCTTACAAGCATATGTTACAGTAATGATGTCAAATCTCGGCCCCCAATCCCGCAGCCACTGCTCTCCCTACCCTCTAACCCCAGATCCACCGGGAACAGTCCTCTCCCCAATTCATTTCCCTCCTTCCATTTAGCAGGAAGTTGAGCCAGTGAGGATCTTGGCTTGTGGCCCAGGACCTTCAATGTACACAGCACTCAGGGCTCAGGTCCTGGTGCACCTAGCACATGGTACTGAGCACCACTCTACTAGGTGCACATACATCTTAACCAAGTCCCAGATCAACTGAACTGGGGGTGCGGCAGGGAAGTCAGGCTGACTATACTAAGCATCCATGTGACCACAGGGCAAGGTGAGAAAGTAGCAGGAAGCCAATGGCAGAGTGACTGGAGGGCACTTGGTTCCAGAGCCAGGAACCAAGAAGCTGAGAGGCCTGCTCTTCCAACTGCCCTATCTTGCTTTCTCCTTGGCTGCCTCCCTTGCTCTCCTGTCAGTAGACACCCCAGTCCTTGAGCAGGACAGAGAGGGAACACTGTGAAGGACTTCCCATGGGAAGGCCAGTCCCCAAGGAGGCAGAGCAGCCAGGGCACAGAGCACACAGGATGGCTTTGCAAACAGTCAGGAAGTTCTCCTGAAGCAAAACGCAGCCAAAACAGAATTCTTTCACAGCTAATATTTTCCTCCCCGTGCCCCTGCTGCCCTGATCTCAAACAGGTCTGTTGTTGTTTGCATAATCTGGGAGAGGAAACCGAGCCCCTTTCGGCTGAGACCTCCGGCGCCAAAGCCTGCGGCTGGAAGATACTCCCAGCTGGCTTTCCGTTCCCTCGTCCCCCCATGGGCCAGGGCACCATGGAAAGTTTGGGGTTAGAAATTCCCAGCTTGCTGCTGATGCTTTGCTCACGGCCCCAATCAGGCACGTTCCAGCTTCCCAAGGTTCTGAGCAGACCTACACAGCTGGCTGAAAAGAGGAATTGTCCACAGATAATTGTCAAGAAAGCCTCTACAGGGAATCTGTTTGGAGCCAGGCACTCTGTGTAAATGACCTAACTTAACCCCACGACCTTCTGAAGCACTATAATTACCCTACTTTACAGAGAGGAAACTGGGCTCAGAAAAGTGAAGTAACTTCCCAAGGCCACACCAGAACTGAGGGGCTTGAACACAAGGTCTGGGAGTCCAAAGCTCCCCCTACCCTTCTCCATAGACGCTCCCTAGGATAGAACCTCCTGCAGAGATCAGGTATAGCAGAAGGAGGCTTGCTGGCCTAGTGTGCAATATCTGGCAACCCCAGGCAGACCCAACAGCACATCGGGGTGCCCAGGTCCTTCTTACCCTCTTGTAGCTTCACGCTCTGGAGGTAGAGAGGATTTCTCAGGACGTCGCAGCGGCCTGGCTCCTCCTCCTTAGTGAACAGCAGCAGGTCCGAGTAAGCAAACAGTGTCACCTGTTCAGGGAGAGAGCAAACACAACTGTCTGCTTTGCTGTCCTCCAGGATGCAGAGAGCCACAAGGTCCACTAGAGGTCCAGGAAACACACCCTGGACTTCTAGTGTCAGACAGAGCCAGAAGGAACTCCATGTGGGGCCATGCTAATGACAGAGGCCTGTACTACAGCGAGAACAGCCAGTTTATCCCCGAGTTTTCTATACTCCCCCTGCTCAAAGTAATAGAGACAAATAAAAATAAACCAGAGGAAACAATGGTCCTTGTCCTCATGAGGGGTATCTCTGTCGGTCTTTCTATGGTCATAGTTCTCCAGCCTCACTTAACTTAACTTGGAGGAGTCTTACTTAGGCCCTGGGGTGTCCCCAGACCATACCTGGCTCCCTCAAGCTTCTGCTACAAGCTATGTATCATGTGAATGGACAATTTATGAGGTGATATTACCAGATTTCTTGCAGGTATTTTTGTAGTGTACCAATGAGAAATTTGGTTCAAGAAAATGGTAGTTACTTACATTCTGATATTGGTTTGCACATAATTGCTAATCTTTATGCTCCAAAAACAAAGGAAAGGCCGTTTTTATACATTATAGGTAAACTGACAGATGTGCTCAGCATGTTTTTATGTTGAAAAAGAAAATCCACTTGGTTCTCTATGTCCAGTGTAAACCTGTTCTTTCCTTAAATCCATAAAGTCCATTCTCAGATGATAATAATAGTAATAATAAATTAATCATTATGAGGCTCTTCTTCAAGGGGCCATATCTGACCCTCCATCTCTTCTGAAGCAAGACGACTCTTCCAGAAGGGCTTGGCACATCCTGAAGGGCACAGTATGTGATTTGTTAGCTATGTTTAAAAAGCCAGCATGCTGACATTTAGCCAGCGAGCTGTTCAAGATGATCCCACAGTCCCACCTCTGAGGCTCTCTTAGAGAAATACAAGAATGTATAAATATGAACATATAAGGATGTTCTCAGTGGCACTTCTGTAATTAAAAAAATAAAAGCAGAGCATGGTTATATACAGTTACAATTCCAGCCGTCTGCTAGCCAAGCAAGAGAACTGCGAGTTACAGGCTATTCCAGGGTATCCAGTGAACTCTAAGCTAATTTGGGCAATATGGTAAAAGCTTATATATATGTATCATACATATATATTACATACATACATATGTGCATGTATATGTACACATATAGATGTATGTAAGATGTATTCAAAGGCCCACCTGCCATCTTGAGCTTTACACAAGAATGGAACGTGGAAGAAATTAGGACTACACAGACAATTCCATGATCTACTTATGCAGACTATCTCAGGACCATGTCACCTTCCAACAGATCCCAAACACAAAAGCTCTAGACTTTGAGTGCTGAAGAGATAGCTCTGCATTTAAGAACACTGACAACTCTTTCAGAGGTCCTGAGTTCAATTCCTAGCAACCACATGGTGGCTCATAACATCTGAACATCTGTAATGGGATCCGATGGAGACAGCTACAGTGTACTCATAAAAAAAAAAAAAAAAGCTAGAATTCTTTGCCAGAAGGGAATTTTTTTTTTAAGTATAGAATAGAGTTTATTCAGGGCATGGGAAGGGGAGCCAGAAGGGTAGTAGAGGCAGAGAGAGAGAGAGAGAGAGAGAGAGAGAGAGAGAGAGAGAGAGAGAATATTTTTTTAAAGATTTATTTATTTTATGTATGTGAATACACTGTCACTGTCTTCAGATACACCAGAAGAGGGCATCAGATCCCATTACAGTTGTAAGCCACCATGTGGTTGCTGGGAATTGAACTCAGAACCTCTGCAAAAGCAGTGCTCTTAGCTGCTGAGTTGTCTCTCCAGCCCCTCCAGAAGGGATCATGATAGTGAACCCTGCCCAGCCCAGCTCAATACAGTGCAATAGACACATCCCCACTGGTGAGCGCCTGCTCCTGCCCTGTTCCGTTCTCACTTAAAAAGTATCAATGGCCTTTACAGCTCAGACAGGTTAAGGGACTTTCCCACGGCCACACAGCTAGGGATCAATGCTCAGGTCAGCCTACTTCTAATGAGAGAGAGGTGGTATTGGGCTATATAGCAGAGGAGACAATAAATTCAGTAAGCATAGGAAGGAAAACAATGGCGCACTCAGTAGAGTCGTAGTTACAGGTGGTCTGAGGAAGGTCTGCAAAGGGGCCACTCTTGTAGGC
This sequence comes from Grammomys surdaster, assembly GCF_004785775.1. Taxonomy (NCBI): domain Eukaryota; kingdom Metazoa; phylum Chordata; class Mammalia; order Rodentia; family Muridae; genus Grammomys; species Grammomys surdaster. Next base: position 10,231,707 of record NW_021604782.1, on the reverse strand, counting down.
AAACCCTCATGTTCCTACAAAACATGTTTCCCTAGTCAGGGAAGGTCTGGCTGTCACTTCCAGACCATAGGGAAGCTGACAGAAGAAAAGTTAGAAAAGACAATCTGTGAGATTAGAAAATTAAAAAAAAAAAAAAAAAAAAAAAAAAGCCTAGGACTTGTGGGAGGAGCCACAAGGTGAGAACAGCTCTAGGCCACTGCCCTGTCCCCCGCCTGCTCCCAGAGCTGAGAATATGGTCTAGACAGGAAGTGATTAAGGCATGAGAGAAAATTTCCCCCTAAGGTCAGTCAGGCAAAGGCCAAGGCTGGCACAGGGCTGGATGGCAGGCATACCAGAGCAAAGCATGTGGACGCTGCTCCCCAACATCCTACAGTCAGGAGCCTCACAATCCATGGAGCACTGACCCCTATCTCCACGGTCCAGTTACCTGCTGCCTTCCACCACCGGCCCTGGGGCCTGGGCCAGGCTTCCCCACACTTGTTCTTAGGACACATGTATTTCCCAGAATCCCAAGATTAGTCACGGAATCCTTACAACTCAGAGGGTGACTTCTTCCAAATGGCCCTGTCTAAAGCCTTCTCCTTGGCACCCAGCCATGGGGCTGAGCCTACCTATAGACAACACCTTAGTGCTTCAGTTAATGGTAAACCCAGTGAGTCTGTGTAAACTGAGGGTGTGACATCTTGGACTTCATAGTATTCCTGGAACCTAGCAAAAGCTCTGGCTGAATCTCCAGTGACCAGAACTGTGGTCAGGATGTGTGTAAGAGTCTGGGTTGAGCCTGACTTTGGCACATGCCTTTAATCCCAGCAGAAGCAGGCAGGTCTCTAGGTTCGAGAATAGCCTGCTCTACAAATTGAGTTCTAGGACAGCCGCATCTATACAGACAAAGCTTCTCTCAAAAACAAAAACAAACAAACAAACAAACAAACGGGCTGCCACTAAATGGTAATTTGATCCGGGTGTGCATCCAGAGAGAGCAGTCTGTGCGGCGGGGACAAGCGCAGCTCCCCGACATCACCGTGCTCACAGAAGAGTTGTGATAAAGAAGCAAGAGAGAGAATACTCAAGACACGCATAGCTTCCAACTACTTAGTACCTTCCAGTTTACAGCTCTGCTGTGTGGAGAGGCCACCATACTCATTCAGAAACCCCTTTGAGAAAAGCTATTATTCCCTGGAGAATGACACAGAGTAACCAGAATCTAGGAACCCCATCCTCCCGCCCCGCCATGTTCTCAGAAGCTACCCAATGCCTGGCGATAGCTGCTTTCCATTTTCAGTTTGAGGAACAGTTTGAGGAACAGCTCTCCTATGAGGCTGCTGCTATCCTACTTCTAGGAGAAGGGATGTACTTACTTTTCTTGTCAAAAAAAAGACTACCTTCAGTCTTAAAGGGAGAGTTTCTTTTAGTTCTCAGCTTCCAAAGATCTAGGAGGCAAGAATTTGTGTGTATTTGTTGGAGATGGGGAGATGGGAATTGGGGGTGGGAGAGGGGAGTGAACTGTTACTACAGCTATAGTTTGGCTTGTGTTATCTTGGTTTTACAAACATACCCAAAGCGCCAGGGATCATGGAAAGCATTACCCAGCTGGAGAACCAAGTACTAATCCTGACTCCATTCCCTACCAGCCTTGAGATTCTTGAGTCCTGGTTAGGAGTCTCAGTCTCCTTGTTGTGCTTCTCCTCCCCTGGTGTGAGGATGCTGCATGCCACATGGGATCATGCGTGTAGCATGTATGAACAGTGAGGATACACAGTAAATACCTAATGTTTGTAGATTTAATGGTGAGTGAGCTAGGAGAGAGTAAATAGTCCCGGTGGCTGTCGTCCCTAACTGGCTTCTGGGTACGTTAACTATGCAGTCACACCTCTCCAGCTCTGACCCTGCACACTTCACCTGCCACCACACACTGAGGCACCAAACCCAGCACCAAGGGACTTCTCACTCTTACAACCTACATCCTGTCTCCCAGTGAAATTTTTCTCCCACTGAAGTAAGTGGGAGGTAGATAGGCTGAGGTCTTGAAAGAAGCTCTCCAAAGAGAGGTCCAGAGTGAGGACAGCAATCCCAGGGGTGCAGGAGCTGAGCTCTATGCAGATAGGAAAAGGAAAGGGCCATGGTGAAGGCTGTGTGCGAGGTGTTCACATAGGCTGTGGTGAGAACTGAGACTGGGGGTGCAAGGAAAATTAAAAGTTCCATTTAGTTGGGTATGAGATAACCAAGCAGGTCAGATAAAAAAAGTGACACCAGGCCACTGGCTCCAAGGGCCCGCCCCTTAGAGCCATGTTTAAGATGCCTTCATTCTTTCTTATATCCTTGACTCCAATGCAGCTGGTTGTGACAGGCTAAACTGTAAGCAAGGGTGGCTTCTAACAAAAAGCTTCACCCAGGAGGCACTCTAGGCCACGCCATAGACAAGAAGGTAACCGAAAGGTGACTTGGTGGCTGGGGTAGAGGTAACTCCCTCTCCCATGGAAAAGCCACAAGCTGATCCTGAAAGCAAGAGAACCAGCTTAGCACAACGAACAGCCCTTGAGACACTTGCAGGGCTGGAGAGTAGCTGGCCAAGTCAAGTGACTAAGAACTAGCAGAAAGTCAAGGTCAAAGCTAAAGTCACAGAGGAGCGGAGTGAGGTGTCAACCACCCATAACTGTGTGGGCAGCATATGAGCAGTGTGTGATCTATCTCCCCGGTCAGTCCAGGAGGACAGTCATAGAGCGTGTGGGCTTGCCCCATGACAGCCCAGAGAATTAACCAGCCTCAACAGAGACAACACTGGCTTCTGTCTAGTTTCTGTCATTGCTTCATAAAGCCTAAACAAAGGAAAGCCAGCGGATTTTTCTTCCCTGGGGACCCCCCCCCCCACGTGCTCTCTCTCGCTCTCTCTCTCTCTCCAGAGTTTCTGCTTTCCACACTTTCAAGAGGCCACATCCATTAACCTTCTCTGGCCTAAGACAACAAACCCTGAGCTACTGTCCCAGGCCAGTCCTTAATGATTGACTGCTCCAGCATCTCATGCTCTTCAGTCATGTACAACAAGACTGAGAAAGGTCCCATCACACTAAAAAGTCACCAGTCAGGGGAGGAACACGCACACGGTCTCCCTGGGGACCCCTCCTAAATGAGACACTGTGAACACAGGTGTCCTGATCTGCTTGCTTACAACAAAACAAAAGCAAATCCAACTTCTGGTGTTAGCTCCAGTCGCACAGAGTGTCCAGGAGGATGAAGCTGCAAGGGGCTAGCCTCAGACCCTGTGTTTTGCCTCGGTCAGGCCCAAACCCACTGCTCAGATGGTAAGACTGACAAGGAAGGCAGAAGTTACCAGAAGCCAGTGACAGAACTGAGGCTGGATTACAGACTTCCTAGTTCCAAGCTTCCTGACCTCTCCACTGTGTGGGTGAGGGAGGTTCTCACAACTGGAGATAAGCTGGCTCCCAGGAAGAGTGACCTACCCCCTGACCCCTGCTGACAGGGTTAGAGCTGGGGGGGTGAGGTATGGAGGGTGACCATGGACTGAGCTCTCAGAAGTGGGTCTCAGGTTGGCTTCATATAGAAAGACTCCAACATTCCTCTTTCCTCTTTGGCTAGACTTTAATCTTCAGGGGTGCTTATCTCTGCTGGAATAAACTTATCTTTTCTCCTCCTGGCTAAACAATGAGATGTCTTTTTAGAGACTAGAGGTCTGCTTTGACCATGCCAATAATCAACCTACAGAGGGAGAGAGAGAGAGAGAGAGAGAGAGAGAGGGAGAGAGAGAGAGAGAGAGAGAGATCATAACTAGATGGTAAACAAGAGCTGGGTGACCTCTTGGTAAGGCTTTTGGAAGTGTTTCAGGTCTCCACCCTGAGGCTGCCTAGTTCTCCATTGGAAGAGAAAGTGAGGGAAGAGAGGCCCAGCCAGAAAGCCAGCGCGCGGTCTTACCTGGGAAGTCTTGTTCCTCCCCTCATAGAGCAGCAGTTCTTCTGACAGCAGGAGAGTCCGGGCAGGGTTACAGAGATCTAGGGGCTGAAAACCAGTCACGCTGAGTGGGAGTGCAAAGGGCAGCTTGCCAAAGCCAGATCAGAGCACTCTCTTGCAGAGGGAGAAGACAAGACTGCCTGCCCTCCTCCTACCCCTGACCCACGCACCCTCACACCCGCAATGGAAAGAGAAAGACTGTGTTCCAGCTCGGCACAGCCAGGCCCGATCAAAGGAACTGCTCTCTCTACAGGAAGTTCAGCTTCATGCTCAGGGCCTTGCAGTTCTCCCATGGTGCCCGCCCCCACTCCGGGCTCTCCTCTGTCCTGTGTGTGCCTCAGAGGGAGGTCTCTGCTGTCAGGCCCAGGAGCCATCTTCAGAGCCCTATGCCAAGAGATATGGGCACTCAAGTCTCTTCAAGGCCAGGCGGGTCCCCACCCTGCTTAGGTCCCAGGCTGAGCACACTGACTCCTTCACCTCAGCAACCAGTTCCTACTCAAACTTCGAGTCCCACCACCCTGTCCCGTCCACCTCAAAGAGCATGCCCAAACTCTGCCTGACCTTCGAAGAAACACCTGTCCTTGGGGGTGTACATTTATGTCACATGGCCCCCAAGTCCCCTGACCTCAAGCAAGGGATGTAGACAGATAACAAAACAGGCATCAACTTTGTACTACAGCGGGGATAGGGCTACCTGTAAACAGATGGGAAAATGCGATAGAAAGCAGTGCCAGCTCAGTCATGGAGCCAGGTGGAGAGGTCTCTGGTGGGAAGGCAGAACACCAGAACACACAAGAGGGGACAGTGTCTGTGTGGACAGCTACTGCTACTCCTTGGTAGGCATTCACCTCGGAGTCTCTGTTTTGCACATGAAAGTCTTATGCTGGTTTTTTGTTTTGTTTTGTTTTGTTGTTTGTTTGTTTGTTTGTTTTACCTTGAGTCTTTTCTCTCTCCCTCTTTCTTCTTTCTTTTCTTTTCTTGGCAGGGTTTCTCTGTGTAGCCCCAGCTGCCCAGCAGTCCTGGAACTCATTCTGTAAACCAGTTGGCCTCAGACTCAAGGGATCTGTCTGCCTCTGCCTCCTAAGGCATGTGCTGCCATCTCTTGGCTTGAATATTTCACAATTTAATTTTTTTTCAGTTTTTATAATTTTAAAAACAAATTTAAGCTGGGAATGGTGACCCATACCTTTAATCCCAGCACTCAGAAGGCAGAGACAGACCAACCATTGTAAATTCAAGGCCATCCCAGTCTACAAAGTAAGGTCCAGGATAGTCAGGGTTATATAGATACCCTTTCTCCAAAAACTAAAAAAAAAAAAAAACCTCAAAACCTAATTTTACCAATTTTTAAAAACTGTACTATTATTATTAAATGTGTATGTGTACAGACACATAATATATGTAGCAGGCATGTACACATATGTATATGTGGGAGTAGGCAAGCATGTTTGCGCACGTACACACACGCACGCATGCACGCATGCACATGTATATGTGGAACAGGCTTGCGCATGCCATGGTATGAAAGCAGGCAGACAACCTGCAGAAGTCGCTTCTCTCCTTCTGCAATATGAGTCCCAGGGATCAAGCTCAGGTTGTCAGGTTTAGCAGCATGCACCTTTCCCTATTGGTGCAGCTTGCCAGACTTAATTAGTAATAAAAATTAAGAGACAAAACCAAAAATAATCAGGCAGATATCATGCACCTATAACCCTAGTCCTCGGGATACAGAAGATGGAGGATGGAGTTGGGCCATCCTGAACTACAGAGTGAAAGGCTGTCTATAAAGCCAAGGGCTGTGAGCATATATGGGCACAGCTCAGTGCTTGTGTGGGGACAGCCTGAGCAAAGCCTTGAGTTTGGTCCCCAGCCCTGCAAGAAAAGGGAAAGTGGGGAACAACATGGTGGAAAATAAAAGCTTCTTATATTTAAAAATGTCTAAACAACCTAAAAGGTCATATAAGTGATATCCAAGGAGCAGAATTAATAAAGATCTGAGAGAAAAGAGATACAGAACATTTTTACTACCTATTCACCATTTACTGGCTGTCTAAGCTCTTTCCAGGCCCTTAATATTTTGACCTCAGCAGCAATAAACACAGTTGTGCATAGATCTCTGTATAAGACATAGAGTCCTTTGGACACGTGCTTGGAAGTAGTATGACTGGGTCATGGGGTAATTATCTACTAATTTTTTTTAAAAAAACTCATCTTGAAAATGAGGTATATATACAATGGTCTTTTATCCAGCCATAAAAACTTAATTATAGCATTTGCATAAAATTGGATACATCTAAAACATATATTAAGCAAGGTAACCCAAACTGAGGAAGACATATATAGTATGTGCTTTCTCATATGCAGACTCTAGCTCTAAATGCTTTTATTATATATACGTATGTATGTGTATGGATGGGCCATATAGCCAGAAAAGGATCCACAAGAGGAGAGTTGTTTAGGGAAGAGGGGGATAGAACACAAAAGACACAAAGGTGGGAAGGAGGTTATGACAGCAGAGTCCTACCAGGGGCAGGGGTAGGAGAAGAGGAGGAAGAAAGCAAATCATGGTTGGAAATGCTGTAACAGAACCTAAGACTGAATGCTTATTAACTCATTGCCGGGAAGAGGGGGAGAAGGAAGGGGAGACAGGAAGAAGTGAGAGATTACAGGGGAGAAGCCTGTGACTCCTGAGACACTGCTCTGTGCTCCTGCACCATGACTGCTGGCCTGATGCATTTGTTTCTCCCTCAGTCAGTTTCAAACATAACTGCCTCTGCGTGAAGCAGCCAGCATCACTGCCAGACTTTGTAGTGCACCTCTCCCGGCCCCAGAGGAAGAGGGAGCTGGGAGGAGAAGGCAAGGACCCTCTCACAGCTCCACACTTTTCTGAATAGTCTTCTAGAAACTTCTGCTTCCTTTTTAACCTCCAGAATATGAAGCAATTTTTCTGACCCCAAAGGGGGGCACTGGATCCTGGATGAGGCTACACCCTCCCCCGTTCCTGGAACCAAGGTCCCTTACTCCTGAGGGGAATCCTGGGGCATGTCACAGGCTCACCTGCACAAAGACAGGGAATACCAGGACTTTGGGGGCCAGGGTGACATAGGTGCCGTAACTTGAATGCGGGACGTGTGGTCTCAGGGCTGAGCAATCTTGGTAGTTGCTATGGCCCTTCATGGTCTGCACTGTCTTCATCAGCCGAGACTTCTTGCCCAGGCCAGTGTACGATTTCCCTTTAGTGGTAGTCCCAGGTTCTGTGGAACAGAGGTGGGGGACAATGAGGTACTTTCATCATTCCTCAAAGGATCCCCCTCCCCACCCTCCACCCCTGTAAGAACAAGGAACAATGTCCATTTAGTGAACCCTACTCCTGCCAGGCTCAGCCTCAGCCTCAAGGATTCCTGAGGAGGAAGAAGGGTGGGAGGAGGAATGGGAGTAGGGGGAAAGAAAGAAACAGCAACTCCAGAACTAGGATAGAGCCATCAGCCCACAATTGTGACCGGGGGAGTTACCCTGCCACCCCATCCCTCCCAGTGACCCAGGCACCAAAACAAAGCTATCCACTTATCAGCCTTGAACGTCTGAAAACCAAGAAATTGTCTAGGCATGTTGGCACATGCCAAGAATCCCAGAATGCAGAAACCTGAAGCCTGAGCAGCCTGGCCTGTATGACAAGATCCAATCTCAAAACAACAGCAGCAACAAAATCACAATGCAACAGAAACTCCTATCGAAACACTCAGGTCTGACCTCACTGGATCTGAGTCCCACATGGAACGGGAATTGGAGCAGAGGTGGCTTTGCAAGTGACAGGGCACACGCTCATCCTGTTACCATCCCACCCTGGATCGCCTGCTCATCACCAGCCAGGCACAAAGGTCTGTTCCCTATAATAATGGAGACAACAGGCTTTGTATACATCAAGGTCCACACCTTCCACTAGCCAAGGTAGCAGGAGCTACCTGGCCACCACCATCCACTTGTCTAGAATAGCAGGCATCCTCTAACTTTCTGTAGGCAGTGAACAGGTGACCTGAACCAACTTCATCTCAGGGAAGCTCCCCACCAACGCAAAGGCCACTGCGAAGAGGAAACAGCCCAGAGGGTTTCATAGTTGCTTCCCACCCCCACCCCCCATTCCCCTTCTCACTGAGAGGTGAGAAAAACAAGTCAACTCTTCCCACCCCCACAAGTGACCAGCGAGATCACATTCTGGCGGCAGCATTCAAACCACTTCCTGACTCTTCAAGGGTGGCTGAGATGTTACAAAGAACAGGGACCCAGATGGCGACAGGAGGCACAGATGCAGGAAAAGAGTCCCACAGCTTTCTCTCTGACCTGGCCCTGGGGGTTGGTTGATGGATTGTCTGTGCAGCAGCCTGGCCTTCCACTGGAAAAAAATCCAACCTGTGTCTCAAGATCTACACTAGACTTGAGTCGGATAAGACACCTTGAATGTGAGCCACGTCTTCCTCACTCAAAAGCTGACTGTGCAGCCCGGGTGCTGCACAACCATGCACAGAGCGGGCTCCTTCCCCGTCTGCTTTGAAGCAGACACTATCCACCCTCCTATCTCACCTGTCCAGGTGACTCGGCTGGAAACTAACAAAAAGGCCCCGTGAGAAGTAGGGATGGGAGGGCCAGGCTGGTATGTGATGGCAGGATGGATTATCTCAAGCAGGAAGCCAGCCATCGGCGGTAGCATGGCAGAGGGCACCGGGCCTGGAAGCATGCTGTAAGTTAGGTCACAGAACAGTCTGGAAGTAGACAGGCTAGATTGACACAGCACAGCCTGGATCAGGGAAGGTAAAGTTATGCAGGACTGACAAGTAGGGTCTGAGGCCAACCAGACCTAAATGAGGGAAAGACGCGGGAAAGACTCTAGGTGTCGGCTCTAAGTCTCAGACTTACAAAAGATTTCTTCCCTAGGCCCAGCTGCCCAGCACCCTCAAAGAATCTTCACCCTAGAAATCAAGAGTCATGAAGCAGCCACCTGACCCATCCCTCTGCTTCCAGAGAGGAGGGGACTGCTTAGCCCCATTTTCCAGATAAGCAAACAGAGGTATAGAGTGCTTGTAAGAATTGGCCAAGGTCATTCAGCTAGTAAACACCAAGCAGGACCAGCCCAATCTAGGTGGCAGCCACTCCCTAAAGGTACACTGCCACACCACTCTGGTGATGTGGTGCAAGGGGTGTGGCTCTCTGGAACTGATTTTTTTTTTTTTAGAACAATCCAGATTGCAGGCCGGCTGCTGAGCCCCATGAAGGCAAACTTCCACCTGTCACCTCTTGTGATGATGTCTGGCCTAAACCAGAATCATCTTCATTTCCTCTAGCACCTGCTTCACAGACCAAACATAGTAATCACACAGCTTTGCTCTTCTGAGGCGAGCCCTGGCAACCCTCTCTGGCTTTGGCGGTGGAACCTTTCAAAGGACAGCGGCCCTGAAGCACATGCCAACTCCAGCCAGACAGGCACTCTAGGCAGACCCTGTTCAATGCAAGACAGTTAAGCTATTCCTGTTCCCGATATCCAAAGCAGAATGGCTGAGCTCTCCAGCCTGAAAGGCCACCTCCTTGTGGGCTAGAGGAATCAGAGGCCAGCACCCTGGTGACAGCCCTAACCTCTGGATAACCCTGGGTGTGTGAGGAAAACCATGTGCCAGGAATTTTTCACTCCTTCCTCTGAACTCATGACTTGGGGCTGCAAAGAATTAATACGTGGGAACGGGAGGAGATATCCTTTGATACCAAAAGGATCACTATGCTGAAGTATAAGTGAAGTTGAGATCTTGATGCAGGGGCTGGGGAGGTGGCTCAGTTGGCAAAGTGCTTGCTGCACTAACCATGTGGCCCTGCATCTACTCCCCAACACCCCGGTAAAAAGCCAGGCATGGCGGCATGTGCTTGTAATCCCAGCACTGAGGGGGCCTGAGACCGGTGGATCCCTAGGGCTCACTGGCTGGCCAGTCTAGCTTAATCAACAAGTCTCAGGCCCCAGTGAGACTCAATAAAATAAGGTGGATGGCTCCTGGGTTTGACCTTTTGCCTCATGTACGCACACACACCCACATACATACAAATATGTGCATGTGTGTGCACACACACCACTTAAGATCTGGACAGAAGGAATTCAAAACACTTCCACTGTTATTAACACCATCATCTCTTCCTAACTTGTTCTTTCCCCTGAGGCTTCGGTGACCGTGCCCTTTTTGGCACTGTAATTTTCAGAGAGGAGTAAAAACACAGACACAGTTTGGGACCAACCATACAGGCAACCCTGGCTTTCTGGGAAAGGATGGAAGAGCTCCCAGCCAGAGTGCATATGACCACATAGGTGATACATCTTCCCAGGTCCCTGGGACTTGGCTTCAGGACTATTACCAACAACCAGAGTCCTACTCCTCAGCCGCTCTGCCAAAGTTCCACCAAGTTTCTGTTGCCTGACAGGCCCTGGGTCTGAGGTTGGACCTACAGAAATACAGTGAGCCCAGCCCCGCCCCTAATAAAATCACCATTTAGCAGTGACATATTTACTCTGCCCTAATGTGCCCACTAAAAGCTTTTAGACACTTACTGTTGAATCACTATCAGACTCCTCCCTGGGAGGAACACAGCTTTGTTTCCGGCAGGCTAGGCCCAAGTGCCCACAGGCCCCAGCAGGGAGAGGAAGGAGGTGCCTTTCATCAGGAATTCTGAGACTGATGGCAGCCCCCTCTTCCCAAAGGCCCAAGTGTCCACTTTAAGAGATCATCATCTTATCACTAATGGAGGGAAACAGCACAGAAACAAATCTGAGACGAGATGGGAAAGGCCACCCTCAAGGAAGGAGGTCAAGGGTGTTCTATGGGCACAGAAAGGTTCAATCACACTCCAGATAGGCCTCTCAGACCACATGACAAGGCTGGCCTCAGCCTTCTAGACCAGCTGGACTTTGGGGTCAGAGCTCTGTGGCAGGTGCGTGAGGGCCTAAGGGCCTGCCCCACCAACTCGTGCACAGAGTCTCATATCCCAGGGTTCCTGGAGAAGTGATTGCTTTCTGCCAGCTCCCACTTCTGGCCAAAATATGCAGGCCAAAGGAAAAGAATGGGTTAATCAGCAGAGACATCTGCAAAGCTGAGAGACAGCTCTCCTGCACCACCTTTCAGCAGGCAGGCAACTGCATACAACAATGTTCCCCTTGAATACTTCAGACCAACCCCCGAGCAGGAACAACTCATCCTATTTTATAGGTGAAGGGAGGTGACAGCGATTTGCTCAAGTCCCACTGTGAAGATTCCAACCTGAGACCTCGAAGCCCAGCATTCCAGGACTACTCTTCATGCAGCTTCAAGAATGGTGTCTACAGCCTCTAACAGATACGGTTGCTCAGCAACACTGGATAACAGCCAAGACCAATGCCAAGCACCTGTCTCTTGGATGGCTCTCACAGATGCCCCCCTCTACCAACTTAATTCTGACTTTAAGGAAATACACACTCATTTGGTGAGGGGAAGAGAGTACCAGGAGGATAAGGGGGTGGGGGTCTGTTTCAAGATGCTGGGTAGCCCCAACTCCATCAGAAAGGCCTCTGAATTCAGACTGGGAAGTTGGGCCTGACCTCAGCTGACCTCAACTATCTCTCCAGGCTGAGAGGGCTTAGCATCGAGGACAGCTCACCTTCAGGGATGGCATCCTCCTGGTACACGGGCCGCAGCAACTGCAAAGGAAAGACAAGAAACCTAGCTCAGACCCAAGAATGGAAGCAGCCCAGCAGGGGTTGCATACAGGTCTGAGGACGAGAAGTGTAATGTTTCAGGGTACAGGGGAAGCACAGCCATTCTCTTAATGGGAAGAGTGGAACAGAGCTTGTCATGCTCCACGAAGCTCTCTCTCCCTCTGGGAGACCTCAACTTCCTTCATGGCAGCTTGTTCCAAAATGCGCTCCATGGATCACGAGAATTGATAGGACCCTAACAGCCATACCACAGAGGTCTCACAATCCAATTTTCCATTTTGGAGACATCTAAACCTACCACAGGGACCCAATACCCTTCCACATTCAGCTGTCCATACCTGGCTTCCAGGATTCAGTGGGGCCAGGATGATGTAGTTGGGGTCGGTAGGGGTGGTGGCCCGGGACAGTGCAGGCAGGGTATGCTGGCCACTGCGCTTGCCCACCTCAGTGTAGCGCTCCCAGCCACCAAGCAGTAGACCATCAGAGCTGTCGCACACCAGGTGGCAGCTGTGGCGCTGCTCAGGACGTGTGGGGGCCCCATGAGTACAGTTCTTCTCTCTCTTGTTAGGGGGTGATAGGAGGTCATGTGTGGACTTGCAGGAGGCACGCCGCAAGACTCCGCCATCTGGCCCTGGCTTGATCTGGGGGACCACACGCCACACGAGCAGGATGATCTCGCTAGGACAGCTCCTAGAAATTCCACAGAGGAGTTCAGACTTGGGGAGATCAGAATCAGTCAGGGTGAAAGCGTGCAGGGCAGGGAGCAAGCGGATGAAGCCAAGCAGGAACAAGCGAAATGCGATTTCCATGTAGTCATTCTAGAAACGGGTCCAAAATGGACCATTGAGGTGCTAGCCCACAGAGTCAAGGAGCTCAGATATTTTACAGAATACACTTTAACTTGTACAATTCAAACATCTACACAGTCTACAGTCCCTTAAACAAAGGGTTTAGCCATTCAGTAGCAGGGACAATTAGCTAAAGTGGAATGGCCCCCCTGGAACCACGGTAGGGACCACAGGGTCTGTTCAGAGCATCTTTCCTGCTGTTTGCTGTGGAATCAAAATTCATCTGAGCCTGAACCTTCCATTTCCAGGCCAAGAAACAGATTCCCTGAGGAGTGATGTAAACTGCTCACAGCTGGGCAGAGAGCGGACCAAGCCGAGCGAGCAAGTAAGCGAGCGGAGGAGAGTAAGGCAGTGTGCCCAGGGCTGGGTGGGGAAGATATGCCATCAGCTGAGGTTTCCGCCGCCCACTGCCCCCTGTCACCGGATCTCGTGTGCCAGCTCCACACATTTCCAGTGCTCCACGGGCCTCTCATTCAGTTGTAGCACCGTGTCCAGCTGCTGCAGCCCTGCCCTCTCTGCTGGGCCCCCTGAAAGGACAGAGAAGAGCCACTCAGGGACCACTGAAGCCTAAGACTTCCTCAAAGAACCTGGAATCCTCTGCTTCCCTGGTGACACTGAAGAGTCGTCCTTTTCCCTTCTATTGTTCCATACAGAGGTGCTGAACTGGGTGGCCTTCGTCTTAGCTTCTCACCCTGTTCGTACCCTACCCGCACTAGTGTCCCTCTTTGTTGGCAGTGGAGGGGTGTGTGTGTGTGTGTGTGTCTGGGTGTGCGTGTGTGCTGTGGGTGAGGGTTGGGAAGAGGGAGGTGGAGATGCATATACATGTGCACAAGCATATAGAAGCCATATATACAACAGTGTTTCCTCAGGTTCTCTCTCTCTCTCTCTCTCTCTCTCTCTCTCTCTCTGTCTCTCTCACTGGCCTGGGACTCTCATTAAGTAGGCTACTCTGGCTAATGAATAAGTCTCAGCTACTCTCCTTTCTCCGCCCCCCACCCCCTAGGAGTATATAGTTAAAGCATAAGCCACAATGCCTGGCTTTCTTTTTTTCTTTTTTGCACGGTTTCTGGAGACTGAATTCCCCTCTTACAGTGTGAGTGCTTTACTGAGTCCTTCCCAGCCTCTGCTTATCTTACAGTGTGAGTGCTTTGCTGAGTCCTTCCCAGCCTCTGCTTATCTTACAGAGTGAGTGCTTTGCTGAGTCCTTCCCAGCCTCTGCTTATCTTACAGTGTGAGTGCTTTGCTGAGTCCTTCCCAGCCTCTGCTTATCTTACAGTGTGAGTGCTTTGCTGAGTCCTTCCCAGCCTCTGCTTATTATGTTCTTACTTTTCGTTTGTTTCGCTTGAAGGTGTGTGTGTGTGTGTGTGTGTGTGACAGAGTCTCACAGTGGAGGCCAGGCTAGCTTTGAATATCCAGCAATCCTCATGCCTCTACCTCCTAAGTTCAAGGGTTACAGGTACGAGCCACACTGTCAGCTCATAATGTCCACTTCTAAGTGTTAACTGGAATTGTGTACAGATGCAAGCTCATAAGTCTCCCCTACAGTCATCAGAATTCAAATTGAGCTCCTCTTCAGAAATGATCAGAATCAAAATACAGTCTATTTTCATTTTTATAAAACAACACCCCCCCTCTGTTTTCATAAACCTCAGATTCATCTGTAGGTCATTTTAAAAATATTATTCTTTTTCCTTTGAAAACCCAGACTCTGATCCAGTGTGAGGCCCTGTCCAGCTCCAAACTGTCCAGCTGCCTGGTGGGAAGGTAGGGTTGTTATCCTGTGCCATTCACTTACCAGAATCCACAGCCTGGACTCGGACCGGGGAGTCACAGCAGATCGTGAAGCCAAAGCCTTCTTTGCCCCTCCGGATGGTGATCTAGGACACAGCCCTGTCCAGTTACTCCAGAGTTTCGAAGCTGGGAAGCCTCTAAGCTCCACCCAGAGCCACCTTCCTCTCCACAGGGAGCCAGAACTGAGAAGGAGTCAGCCAGCCTCCTCTACCTACCTGTGAGCCACCATCTTAACCCTGACTTATGCAAAGCCAAGCTGAGGGCAGAATGGATGGGATCCAGGAAAAGGGAAAACCTTTCTCCTCTTGATCCTAACAGCCTCGGTCCTTTACCCAAGAGCCGTCTGGAGTTCTACTTCCTCTCCCTACTGCAGGCCAGCTTCCTTTCCCATGGAGATCTTGGAATCTTAGCCCATGGTTTGCCTTGGGCTAAGGACACACACTTTATTTTATTTAGAAATAAAGCCAAGTGGGTGGCCACCCTCCCCAAGGACCAGGCAGGAAGATCTAGCACGTACTGTCTTAGCCTTATGGCCAAGTGTCAGATGAAGAGCGATGGGGCTCACAGGGCACTGGCGGGCTGGATCAGAACCTCTGAGCAGCCAGAAAGAGTTTCCAAGAGAAGAGGTAGGCACAGGCAGAGTCGAGGCCTCCTGGATAAACCTGTACTAGCCATGGGCTTCATTCTGCCTGCAAAGGGGTATGCGTACGGAGCCACAGGCCCAGTTTTCAGAGGTTCAGTCAAAGGACCACGCCATCTAGATGCTCTTTGCAGATCAAACATTCTACAGCCCAATTCTTTCTGTGTGTCATGCCTTGCTGAGGTACATGGGATGGGGCCCCTAAAGGGTGGCACTTGGTCTCTGGCTCCTAGCTAGGACAAGCCTCCACACACAGTTCTCCAAACAACAAAGGAAAATAGGACTGTACAGAAATTAGACCTGAGTACCCCAGACAGCACGCCTGTCTTTGAAAACAATTTAGTGCAGTAGTTCTCAACCTGCCTAATGCTATTACCCTGTCATACGGTTCCCCAGGTTGTGACCCGAACCATAAAATTATTTTCGTTGCTACTTCATAACTATAATTTTTTACTGTCAGGAATTGTAATGTAAATATCTGATATGCAGGGTATCTGAGATCTGACCTTTGAGAAAGGGTTAGAGGTCAAAACCCACAGGTCAAGAACCACTGGCTCAGCAGTTAGGCGCACAGCCACTACTCTTGCTAATACTAGCTCTTGAGGTCTAGTCCCACCCTCCGAGTCAGCTCACAGTCCCCTGTAACTCCAGCTCCAGGGGCAACACCTCTGACCTCTGACCTTCATGTACCCTTGCACATGTCACACATATAAGCATAGTTTAAAAAAAAAAACACCAACTTTTAAGATAAAATCTTCCAAAACCAAAAAGAGTGATTCTGTGTGCAGCATGGCCCACTGGCTCACTCAGATTACTTAGGTCAGAAAAATGGCTTCAAGAGGGAGTCCCGAGATACCCCTGGGGGAGGAAAAGATCAGGGCGGGTCCCAACGAGGCACAAAGAAAAGGTGTCGTGGACAGGGACAGGGAGAGGAGGAAAACATCTCAGCAAGCCTAGAACAGGTCAGGCAGGGCACAGCCATGTACAGAGCTGGCTGTCTCTCAGGGCTGGCCACCTTCATTCACCTGCTGGTTGCTGGTAACCCAAGGCCAGGCACAAGGAAGGAGAGCAGGCAGGCGTCCAGGGTGACCAAAGGTCCCCAAAGCTTAGCTCCCCACCAGTCCTGGGCCTGGATTCAAAGCAAGTTTGTAAAACAGGAAATCTGACAGACAGAGGGAAGGGGGAGGGAGGCAGGAAAATACCCTATTCCCATAAGAATTCTGGGAAAACACATAGCTAAGACAGGAAGAGAAGGAAAAAAAAAGTGGAAAGAAAGCAAAACAAAGCCGGGAGTGAACGTGGAAAACTGGAGGGACCTCTCATTGCCAGGCCAGCAGAGGTCCAGAGGAGACACCAGGAGCCAGTCTGTGGGACTAACAGGGGACTTGGAACCACCCTCCACACCACACAGAAACCCTCCTAGCCCTGCCCCAATCCTACGACACAGGGTGCTGAAGACGAGCCTCCTGTCTGGAGGGTAAGCCCCCAGCTCTCTGGTCTGAAGATAAATGTGTTTCCACACTCTGGTGCTCTGGTTCAGGCAGGGCCAGGAGCCTCTTCCCTTAGTGCCACCTGGGAGAACAATCCCACCCCATTGGCTAGCAAAGGAGTGGTGGGAAACAAGTTAGGAAGGAACAAGAGCATTGCCCAGCTCTGCGGGAGGAGCAGGCTGCAATGGAGGCCTCTGAGCACACAGAGTAGTGTCCAAAGAGTTTGTCCACCAAGACAAGAGTCTGTCCTAGACCCCAAAGAATACAGCTTCAGTAAGCCCATTTTACAGAGAAGGTAATCAAGGCCCAAAGTGATGGCATGTTTCCCCAGCACTGCTCTCTGACCTTGGGCTCAAGAAGGGTGACAGTCCTTCTCCTGACTCTGGGACCTTGGCATTTCCTGACAGGTATCCTTCCCAGGGTGTTTCTTTCTCTTGCCTGTCAAGGGCAAGCACTTCCACCACTCCTGTGTCTCAGCCATGCCAGCACCTGCAGAGTATCTGATGTTCTGTCACACACGGGCTCCTGTCCCTAACTGCCAGTATATATTGTCTACTCCCTGGGGGTGAGCAGCAGACACAAGCCAAGTACTTTATAGGATCACCTTTTACTGCCACAGGCTTGTCTCTACTTCAGTACTCCTGTTTTAGGGACACGGGACTGTAAATTGCTCAAGAGAGTCAGTCAAAGGGGACCACAGTGGACTAGAGCTCTGATCCCACAGAAAGTTTAGTGTGCTCGATTCTGCCCCAGCCTCAATGCAGGAACTATCTTACCCTGAGGCCAGTCCATGTGTGCTCCAGGTCCCACTCTGGCTACCAGCACATCCCCATGCTCTGGCCCTGTGGCCCAAGGACACCTGGGATTCCATTACCTTCTACCCAGTGCTCACCTTGCCTTATGTTTACGAACACCTAAATGTTCTTGCCACAGGGACTGCTCTATCTAACTTCAGGAAAGTAGGGAACATAGGTTAAGGCCTGCACTGCAGGAAAATGTTAGAAGGAACATCTGGATCCCGAGTGATAGAGGCAGGTGCCAGGGGCCCCGGGGGCCTCTCCCTGTGACCTACGTACTAATGGGTTAGGCCCCAGATTCTAATGAGGGCCTTCTCTGTATTTTCACAGTCAGGGTAATTTGTGTGGTCCCTCCAGCTTGGACACTACACAAATCTGGATATATTTTACCTTTATCCCAACCCCTGGGCCCCATTCCTATTTTATAAGAAGAAAAGCCTAATTCTAGAAGAGTCTTTGGGGTGAACATGAGCGCCATTCCTTACGCCCCCCGTCTCCCAGCCCAGGAGCTAAGAGACAACGCAGTGAAGTAGGCCCTCCAAAGCTTTGGCAAATCGGAGTCACTTCAAGGCACTGTGGCAGCCGGGAGGAAAAGATACACATCCATCACATCTCACACAGAAGCACACACCACTACACACAAGGGACATGATGGGTACAGCTGCCCACCAGGGACAGCAAAGTCAGCAGTACCTCAGTTTTCAGGAGTCACTTAGCTCCCCAGCCCAAACCCACCACCAGCCATCTCAGAGCTCACATGGCTTTTTTTTTTTTCACAATTACCTCCTCCTAAATGATAAAAGCAAAACCAAAAACAAACAAACAACAACAGCTAAATCATCTTGTCAAGGATGCCAGTCAGTGGGTAGGACAGCATTCAGAACTGGCCTCAGCTGCCTGTAACCTGGGGCAGTAGGTAGCAGGCTGGGTCATGGGTCCAACCCTGTCTCCAACTTTCCCTCACATCAAAATGTGCCTGCAGGGAACGGGGGGAGGCGTAGAAGGCCTGGTGGAGAGAGATTCTACATGGATGAGCCCCATCCCTGACTTCCACTATCACACAGTAACCCAGGGGATCAAGCACCCACCTGGCGGTAGCGGCGTTCTGAACACACTTTGCAGAGCCCATTGAAGCGGTTCATGGCTGCGGATCCTGCCTCGGCTGCCTCCCCATGAAAACCCAGCTCTCCCCCCAGTAGCGGGAGCCCACACTGCGCCCCGTCAGCCTGGCATGACCGCCCTGGGAAGCCCGCCCCTCAGAAGAATGGCAGGAAATCACCTCTCACCTCCCAGGCCCTGTCTGTGCTGTGTGCCTCTGCAGATAAGCCCGAAGGCTTCCTGAAACCTCAGAATGACAAGGAAGAGGGAGAGTTTTATATTAAAATTCCTGTCAACTAGTTAGTATTCCTCGGGCCTGGCGGGGAGAGGGCGCCTTTGTTCTGGCTGCATTCTCTGCCTTGGGACAGACTCTCTGTGAGAGCAGTGTTCTCACAAACAGCCCTTACTGACTGCTGAAGGGAAACTCAAGCAGAAAACACACCCTGTTCTGTAAGAGCACGCCTCCTTACAAGTCCCGCGGTCCCCAGGAGCAAATCCAGTGGACTAACCCAATGAGGATAATCTGGGCTGCTGTAAACACTATACCCATAAACAACCCATCTTAAATCAGGGAATACAAAACATCTGGAGGCTGGTGGGCACTCAGGAGTTACTTAATAGTCAGCTTCTGAATTCACAAAAATGGGCTATGTGAAGGAACTGATGGTGCCCAGACCATATGGTCAAATGTGCAAATGGGTTCCTAGCCACGGGGCCACCTGCCTCCACACTGTAACAACAAAGAAGTGGAGGCCTAGAGATATTACAGTCAAATGCCAGGTTAGAACCCAGGCCCTGCCGTCCGTACCGCACAGTCCTTGGAGCAGATCTTATGAGTAGCACAGCATGAACCTGGCCCCCTCTGCCCTCCTAGGATCCCCCTGGAAAAGCTCACCTGCTCACTCATGTAGTTAGAACAGAGGCTGTCCCTTGGTTTGATTGCTGAGTGACCATGGGCAGGTGACCTCTAGGTCTTTCAAATGGAGGATTTGAATAAGTGACATCTTATTTCCCCACACCTCTACTAGTCACTGCCTCTGCTGAGCATTGTAGACATGCTCAGGTGCACAACCCTCCCCCCTTCCAATTCAACTCAGAACAGTGTCCTTAGGGACATGGGACAGAAGACTGAATCTAGCTTAAAGCAGGTCTTTCATGGGCCACCTGGAGACCTGCAATGCAGATATCCAAGTCATTCTCACATATGCCTAGGGTGGCTCCATGGTCACTCCCTCCCCAGAAAGTGGGGAGATCTTTGGAGCTATCCCTGAAGCTAGAGGAAGCTTCTAAACTCCTAGTGAAACCATAGAAAACGCATCTGGCAGATTACGTTAGCACTATAATGGGGGCTGGATGTTTGTACAGGACACACTGGCATTACCTAATATGAAACAGAAGCTATGGCTATGTTCCTCAGTCCTGCTTGCTCCAGCCAGGAACTCAGAAGTTACAGGCAGCAAGCAGCTACTGTGATGGGTAGTAATATTCTGAACACTAAGTTCCACAAGAGAGTGGGCCAAGGCTCTGTCCCAGAACCCAGCACCAGGTTGAGGTCTGCACAGGTGTAACCACCACATAGTGTACAGGGGATTGGATGACTGGGTGCACAAATGGCACCTAAGGGACTAATTTCAATACAAGAGGTCAAGGACCATGTCAACACCAACATCCCAACATCTTTTCAGTGAGGACACATTCTAGAGACAGTGTGGCACAGTACACAGAAGAGATAAAGAGGCTCTGTCAATCTCTTGCTGGCTGAGTGGCCACAACAACATAACACCCTGGGATCTACATGTCCCCTTATCTGTAAGGTGGGATGGTGACAGCCACCTCACAGGAGGTGGTGAGAGTTAAATCACAATATCACTCCAGGGGCTGATTGATCGTCAAGAGTTTGATTTTCCTTCTCCTATTAAAGTCACTGTAACAGGCTCTCCAAAGAGATCAAATGAACTCTGGACAATTCACCCAAATTCCTATATGATGCTCCTCTCTAGATTCACAGCTGGGAGGAAGCCAGAAATCCATCACTTTTAGGTTCAGAATTATGGCTGCTTCCCAGCCCCTGCAGGCTTAACCTGCGAAGATGACTTGGCCATGATGCTAAGAGGCACAGAGGTTCTGGGGACCTGAGGGAAGGGAGGATTCTATTTCTATCAGAAAGATCCAGACACCTACATTTCCTGGCTCTCTCTCTCTCTCAGCCCTGCAAAGATCATGAATGACCAAGACACACCTCAGGAAAGTTAAGAACCCTCCTTCACAAGGCTTGGCTTGCTGTGTTCCAAATCCCAAGCTGCCCTCTTTCACAGATACTTCCTGACCCAAGAGGCTGACAAAGAAGGAATGGACCAGAGACCCTAGAGTCATGCTCAGGCTCCACCAGCCCCAGCCAGGAGTGTCCCCACCTACCTGGAGTGTCTCCCCATTCTCAGGGTCCCCCTCTCCCGGCATTCTCAACAGCACATCTGGAAGGAGATAGAGCTGAGTTAGCAAGCTCTTGCTGGCATGAGGGCCCATGCACAAACTGGCCATGGGTGAGACTGTCAGGACAGTTCCTGGCTTCCAGGATACAGGGATGCCAAGGCTCAGAGCAAGCAGAGGCTCAGGAGCCAGGGCTGTGAGGGAAAGAACAGGACCGTGGGGAAATGAAATCCAAGCCATGAGTCTCAGGCTCACAGCAGGCCCTAGAAGCATGCCTATAGTGGTGGAGTTTCCAGGGTCAGCAAGGTGTCACAGGGGATGAAGAGAGCATGGCTTCTGAGACATAGAACCTGGGAAAGAGACTCTTGGGAAGTCCTGAAGCTTCTGTGAGTAGGGCAGGGGACTGATCTGTGTGAAGCCAGATGGCACAAACTCTCAAAGTCTATCATACGGTAGTGATATCCTGGTCAGGAGTAGCCTGTGAACTTATAGGCACTGGCAAGAAATGCCAGGGAGGCGGAGGCTAATGCCTCACTCAGTCAGGGTCAGGGGGCTTCAAGGGGCTTGTACACACCTCTCAGGGGCTGCAGCCGCCGCCTAGCCACCTTGAGGTGCTTGGTCCTCCCCAAGTCCTCCCCTAGCAGATAGTACCAGCCACTGATCTCCTGTTGTAAGAGAAGGATATGATCAGTTCAAAGAGGCAGGGAGCACAGGTCAAGCTACCACTAACCCTTCAAAAACAAATAAACAAACAAACAAACAAAAAACCTGCAGCTGGCCATCATTCCTCCTAAGCAGATGATTCAGCTTCCCTGCCCCAAGGTTGCCACTTGCACCTTCAGAAAGCCTTCCCTGATTCTCTGGACAGAAGTGATCCTCCCTTAGCCTCTCAGCCCTGGACAATGATAGACTTGCCTGTCTCGACACTGCCTCCTACCTCCTCCTGCCACTTGTCTCCTCCTGCCTCCTCCTGCCTCCTCCTGCCTCCTCCTGCCTCCTCCTGCCTCCTCCTGCCTCCTCCTGCCTCCTGCCACCTGTCTCCAGCCAGACTCTTTGACCTACCTAGTATTGAGCCTGGTAAATAGTAGGTACTCATTAAATATTTGTTTACAGAACAAAGAGGAAAGAGTGAAGAACAGCAAAGAGGCCACAAGAGCAGATACTCAAGACTCCTGTGCAGTCTCCATGGGCAGCACCTTTCTGAGGAGACTGAAGCCACAGCCATGGCCAGGAGATCAAGAGAACCTCCACAACAGCCCATCTCCTGACTTCATTCCAGGACACAAAGCTGAGTGGCAGGATCTCAAAATGGGCCACAAAGACATTTTCAAGATGTGCAAAAGCAATGTACCCCTCCCTACTCAGAGCTTCTAGTTTGGGGCTGCAGGGCCAAGTAAGGCCAGCTAAGTGACAGTGATCCAAAGGAGGGGACTTCCTGAGCCCGTGTCCTCGGCCAGCCTGAGAGGACTGTCATCAGTCTCAATGCTTTCTACCCCCATCCAAGCACTTCCTGAGCCCAGAAGACAGATCAAGAGGACTCTTCATGGCATCATGGCACCCTGGCATCCATCAGACTCAGCACTTCCTAGGGAGCCTCGGGGATGCCAAACTCCCCTCTAGAAGGGAACCCAAAACCTCAGCCAGGCCTGAGACAACAGCAGCCTATAATTTAGACTACCAACATCTGCCTCAGTGGGACACAACGTCATAGAGAGCAGCTCGACGCAGGCATTTCTAGGGTCAACATGACTGTCCCAGCCAGGGCCTAGGTGAGCTTTTGCTCCAGAAGCTTCCTGCCAACTCACCTTGTCCGGAGTCAAGAGAGACCTCACCCCGAAGCTCATACAGCCAATGAGCACATGCTGCCTAGGAGGAGAGCAGAGAGTGAGTCTCCCGCTGTCTGTTCAAGGAAGTCAAATGTTCCATAGTCTACATGTGGCTTCCCAAGAGCACTTCTGCCTGCTCCTGTTCCTTCGTTCTTCCCACTTTGAGAAGTGTTCTACCCAGTCTCTAGAGAAAAGCGCCAAGCTTGGTAGGTCCCCTTCCCAAGGTCACAGAATAGTATTTGTTAGTCAGGTCTGAGGAAACCTGAGCATCCTAGGTCTGGGCAGATGCTGCTCTCTCTGATGCCACAAGAGCTCAGGCTACCTTGAAGGTGTTAGCCATTCTAGTGCTGGCTGGTTGAGAGGGTTGTCCCCATTGGAGAGTCTGAGCCACCACCTCAGCTGGGGACATGCAGTAAGAGGGACGTTATGGGACCTCCACTCTCATAGCCTTGCCTCATAGCCAAGCAGGACCTTAGCAGTTCTCAGATGGCTGGAGACAGAGTTCCAAACATACCCAACATACAAAAGTCACAATGACCCGGCTGTTGACAGGGCAGGCAGGCATGAACCAAGGTCAGGCCTCATGCATTGCCAAACTTGGGTGAGGGGTAAAGTTCGAGCTGGACCTCTTGGGTAGCAGGAATTCAAAGTGTCTAGAGAATGTCCAGCCATCACAAACTGATTGACAGCTTTTTAACAGTGATGGCATTGATTAATGCTAATGAAATGCCAAAACTTGCTCTTGTCAGAGAAAAGGGTGTGTGCAAAACTGCAATTTCATGGGAAACAGAGCCCCAAAAGACAAACGACAGCTGTGTCTGGTAGGTGGGATTGTTAGCAATAGCAATTTTTGTTTCCAAATCTTCATAGGGGAACAGTCACTGCTTTTGCAATGGGGGTGGGTGCTACATAAACATATTTTTAAGGACCTCTGTTGTTCCACATTCTACTTGACCTTGGTGTTTGAGCCTTTTGTGAGTTTTGAGTCTGCTTTGGTTTTCTTCCCTTCCTTTCTGTCTACAGCTCCCAACTCAGATTCCTTTGTAGACTGGTTTAATTACTATCTAGAAACACCATACGTATTTAGACTGGAGCATAACGCTGACAGTCTAACTCTCACTATCTGAAGGACCCAGGGAAAGGATCTGGCCTGCTCCCAGTTGTCAGAGGGAGTTAGTAAAACTCCCTGCAGATGCACCTCCCAGGAAGCTGTCTTCAGAGGTCAGGCCCAGGAGGCAACCTCTGCAGCATCAAAGGGCTGCCTGCAAAGCCTGCCTTGAGATTTTGAGCTGTAGAGGTCATGCCTAGATCCAAACCCAGTTAGTTCAAGGTAGCATCTGGGCACGGGAGCCCAGAGAATGCTCTCCAGGGATTCTACACGTACCCACCCATGGTCAAGTCGAGGTCGAGAAGCCTCTATAAATACATATTGTTTGGATTCTCCGGAAAGGGTGGCAGCTTGCCACCTGATAGTTGTAAGCACAACAAAACTAGCTTTTCCCAGGCACTCAAGCCAAGTGAGGGGCAGGACAGGGCGGGGCAAGGGGGACACACAGAACACTTCGGACTGGTCCCCAGCACTGGCCACCTGACTGCCAGTCTATGTTCTGAACCACAGCTGTGGCTATCTCTCTCTATGACATCATTAGCTGCTTCTCTAACAGTCGTTCATGGCTACCTTCTCCTCCCTGTTCCCGTCATACAAGGCCTCATTAATGACTCGCTCAAGGAGGGTAATGCAGTCACCCTAATTAAATACCCCTTCACCTTCTTACCCTGCCGTGACACTCTTCCCTCTTGGAAAGGGGCCAGAGTGGTACTAGCCGGCTAGACAACCACAGCAGCAGACATCCAGATAGCTGCCACTCGAGGACAGCCTTTAGAGACTCTACCAATGTGCTCCTAGCAAGTTTGTTTTTCTCGTCAGCACATTTGGGAGAGCCTTGGCTGGTAGTGAGGTGAAGTACACTCTGCACTCATGCTGGCTGCCGCTGTAGATTTCCCTTTCTCCAGGCTTGGGCTTTCGTCGTAATAAACATTGCCTCTCCCTGCTCTGCTCTAAGTGGAATTTTTATTCCCTGGTGCTTAGAGAATGCTAAATGGTTAATAGCCTCCCTTGAGCTTTGCATCCTGCTAAGGGGCCTCCAGTGATTTCATGATCGTTCAGGCAGAGTAAACTGTCACAATTAACGTCCACAAGCAGGGACCTCTCTCTGAGTGTTCTTCAATTAGCTACTTCTAAAGGCTGCTTTGAAAACCCTTTGGAGGAAGAACTGCTTATATAAGCAGCCTGAGCATACGGTAAGGTACCAACCAGCCAGCTTACCAACTTGGGCCCGCTCAGGAGAGGATGGCAATTTTCCTCTGTGAAGAGGCTCTGGAACCATGCCTTGGTCCCTGCTCATTGCCAAGGCTTTAGCTCCAGGCTTCTGCACTCAGCAAAGGCTTGACAAATGGGGGAATCCATCATGCCCATGGTTGGCAGGCGCTGGGCATGGAGCCCCAGTGTTAAGGAAACATGACAAATAGGCAGGAATTTAAATAGCAGTTCAAGACAGCAATACAGGGCCTGGCACAAGATGGGGTGAGATTGACAGATGAACAGAGAGGGCAACAAACTGTGGAGGCACAAGGGGTAGTAGGGGCATGGGAGCTTACAGGACGCCTCATGAGCAGAGCCAGAAAGAAGAGGAAGCGCATCTCAGAGAGAGGGAACAGCCAATACAAGGCTCAGAGATAACTTTATGGAGTGCATGCCAGAATTGCTCAGCTTACTGCAAGACAAGACTTATTACATTTTGGGAGAAAGCACATTAATTCGGTCATTCAAGAGCCTTAAACTATTTTGTTTCACAGGGTTTTATGATTGAAGCTTTATTTCTAGTTTGATGCCTTAAACTGCGTACAGGTTTTTCTAGTCACTTTTCTCTTTGTCCTTTGTGTGTGACCCATCACTGGTCATGAGCTTTCTGATATTAGGCCACACTATCCTTGACAAAGATTCTGTTCATAGAAGAGTTAAAGGAGAGGCTGCCTCAGAGTACTGAGGGTGCTGCCTGACACGGGACAAAACAGACCTTCCATACATGCAGCTACTGTTATAAGATTGTATTTGTTAAATATACATATATATACATATACATATATATGTATATATATGTGTGTGTGTGTATGCATGCTTCATATATATGCATGTTTCATATATATGTATGCTTCATATATAGTTATATATAAAGCATATACATAATATACATATATATATATATATATATATATATATATATATATATATACATATACGTGCTTTTCTTAAATCTATTCATTTCCTTCTATAATGGCCTTTCACATTGATGACTCAAATGTCTGTCTTTCAGAGGAACAGTTACATCTCTGTCCAAAGTTGTTCTCTGGCTACAAGTTCAGAAAGTGCTATAAACGATATTAGAAGCTTTAGTTCAGCTTCTGCTTGCCATCCAACAGGGCTTCCAAACAGCTTAGCTCCCTGTTCAAGGCACTGAGGAACTAGACAGATTACTATCGTTCTGAGTGTGGTTATGTCTTCATGGTTCTGTGTCTTTAGAAGCTGTCATGTATATAATACTGATGTCACAGGAAGGTGAGGCTGAGAGAAAGAAGCCTACATACTGATAAAAGATGAACTTGGGCTATGCGTCTCTGGGGTTCACACCTGCCTTCTATCTTTGCTTATCTTTGAAAAGGTCTATAGTTTTGTTTTCTGTTTTTTGTTTATCGAGCCATTTTATAAAAGCATCTCTAATTGTTTAATATTCACAGAAGTTTGAAATTGAGATAAAAAGCCCCAGAGATGGCTGAATTTTACAGATAAGGGTACTGAGGCTCAGAGCGGGGAAAGGGTTGGTCCACAGTCTCATAGCCAGCAAGCATGGTTCTCCTTCAGAGGCTAACTGGCTCTCCTCAGCTCCTGCCAAGATGCTGACATAAGCTGAAATCCACAGCTCCCCTTCCAGGATTCTATGTGTCTGTGATGGGTGGTGTGGTGCACAGGTATATAACTTCAGGGACCCCACTCTCCATCGTATTCCCTCAGGACAAGGTCTCTCGCCGAAGCTACAGTTGGGCAGGTACCCCGATCATCAGTCTATAACCCCCACAGTACTAGGGGTTATAGGCTTATGTGCTGCCATGCTTGGCTTTTTCCATGGGTGCTGGGGATTGAAATTCAGATCTGCAGCCACCACTGGGAGGACCGCTCTTCTCCCTCTTGCTGCCTACAGGTCTCAGAACGAGCCTACTGCACATTTGACTAGGTGGTATATAAAGCTATAATACATGTATTGAAGAAATATCTCAAGGTTGGAGGAGCAAGCCACTGACAGGGGAGGAGAATGGTTTTGGAGTCATTTGTCATAGACAAGACGTAGGTCAGAGCACTGGGATGTGACTACACACACATCTGACTGCATGGATTTGCAGATGATTTTTTTCTTCCTACATCCCAGCTGTGCTACTTTGGACAAGTTACATAACATTTCTGTGCCTGTTTCCTTGGCCATAAAAGAGCTGAGTGGGGATTAAATTAGATAAGGCATGCCATGGGCTTAATGTTCACATAGAATAAATGCTTGTTAAGTACCAGCTGTTATATAACCTCAAGGCATTATGTCGTTTGAGGGGAAGAAATCATAATTCTCATCCCTCAAGACCCGCATTAAATGAGATAATGTATAGAAAATGCTTGACTCGGAAAACAGTTCAGTAAATGTTTGTCTCCCACCTTCTGTAATGGCTTTTCCCATTGAGAATGTCTGTCTTTCACAATTTGGTTTGGGAGTGCTCAGCAGAGCCCTAGTTTTCCTGAGGTTGCAGTCTGTCTGTCTGCCCTGGGGCCAGAGGCCTTCTCTTTCAGAACATTGATAAAAAAGAGTCTGCTGAGAATACCAGGAGGCTGAAAACAGCCAGCGTGGTGCTGACAGCCCTGGTGGAGCCATCTGCTCCACAGGCAGGCCTGCCTGAGCCTGCCCTGGCCCTCTTGAGCTTAGAGCTGGGACTCTGACCATGAGTCTGGCTGTGTTTTATTTAATCAAGAATCTCACTTTCCCAAAATAGGCAACTTGTGGAGACAGCGCCCTGACCAGGCGGCCTCGCTGGAGGCTGACTCACTTTCCCCAGCTTCCCTTTCTTTTGCAAAAATGTGACCTGTATCACTGGCTCCTCCAGCAGCAGCTCTACCTACCTGCTTCTCATGGAAGGTTCACCTCCAGCCCTCACGTCCACCGAGAGCTTGCCAGATGCCCCTCTGCTTCTCTGACAATCCTCTGGACCTCCTTTAAGGCTTATGAAGCAGTTTACCGACCCTTCAAATACAGAGCCTGCCACTCAGTGCACCCTGGGTAGTCTATCTCATCCATTCAATCTGGGCATCACCAGCCCATACCACTCTCACCTAGATGCTCTGGATACCAGCATCTTACCTTCCCTTTGCAGACTGCTGGTATATTTGACCCCTACCCCTATTCTCACAGCTAAGTACTACTTTCAAATGCCATTCCTCTCAATTCTCTTTCACCTTGTCCTACACCAAAGACTTTCTTGAATCTTAGACCTACAGCAGGTGTCAGTCACTGTCTTGTCAGTATCCTTCAGGTATGTCCCAGTGGCCAAACAGCATCCCAAAAAACAAACTGGCTTCATCAGCTCATCACCACGGGGCCTTGTTTAAATGTAGACCTCCAGGACCTGCTCGTGCAGATGTGGGTTTAGCCATCTGATGCCTGGGTTGTCTGGGGACCTGTGATCCATACAGGTGCCCTGGGAGATTCTGATGTCTAGCCAGAACTCAGGACCACTGGCACCGGAGGAAAACCTTTCTCTAAAAGACTTCTGGATCTACCTGGTTGGGCCTACGCCAACTCCATTTTAGCGCTGTTAAAGGCCTATATTGCACCTGACCTTCTCAAAACACCAGTGAGTCCTCAGACACTGCCTCATTTCACAAACCTACCCTCTCTGCTCTGTCCTTTTGGGCCAGGAGGCAACACAATGATAAGGACAGAACTTAGATCCAACTGCCTGGCTTTTCTTCCTAGCTTTACTGTTCACTTTTTGGGTGACCCTGAGCAAGGTCCCATCTTCCTGAGCCTTGGTCACCTCTTCTGGAAACTTAGTGTAAACTACTCAAACGAGGTAATGCATTCTTGGCTGGACTCAGCTCAGCACCCAGCAAGTGAAGCGCCTGGTATCAATGTGATGCCCCCGTCTCCATCCATGGCTCAAGTCTCTTTCACTGCCATTCTAGAGAGCTGCGTGAGTGCTCAGTACTAGAATGTTGGTTGCCAGGCAGTAGCAGCTAGATGGACGGATGGACGGACGGACGGACGGACGGATGGACGGACAGATGGATGGACAGATGGATGGATGGACAGATGGATGGACGGATGGATGATGAATGGATGGATGGATGGATAGACAAATGGATGGATGAGTAGTACCATGAGCATTTTTCCCTGATGAAAAGAAGATTCCATCAAAACAAAAACTCTTTATTCTCAAGGTTAAATGAGAATAAAAAAACTAAAAAAACTTAAAAACTTAAAACTTAAAAAACTTAAAAAAACTAATGGGACTTATGTTTCCAGAAAGAACTCAGGAGTTGGGATGTAGTTCAATGGTAGAACATTTATTTGCCTGATATGTACAAGGCTCTGGGTTCAATCTCCAACATGGTGCATACAAAAATCATTCAATCCCTAAAACATTTCCAAGCCTAGGCTGGAGAGCGGAGCTGTTGTTCGTCCACATGGAACCCTTTTAAATATATTCAGTCCTATCCTAGATACTGGACAAGTGCTCCTGGCCACAAGGTCTCCTAGATTCTTGTATTACCTCTGTGAAATGAGCCCCATGCTGCTCCTGCCCCACTGGGCTTGGCTGGCAGATGCTCTCACCTGCTCTCCTAGCAGCCAGTCATTCCTGCTGCTTGCCCACTACACCTCCCTTCCACGCTGTTACATCTGCCTCTCATTCTTTACAATCACAACTGGCTCCTTTGTCCCCCACTGCCTGCAAGATCAGCGTTACACACACACACACACACACACATACACACACACAGACCAGTGCACACCTAAACCAGGCCGCCTCATGGCAGCCGGAGGCCACCCTGACTTACTCATTACTTCCTGCTTACTTATGCCACACCTGGCCCAGAATGCTCCTTCTGCCTCTCTTTATCTTACTCTACTCTCTGCCCAGATTTAGAAGTCAGTATTTCTCACGAGGCTCTCCCTTCCCACACTTACTCTTTTCCAGTCATCCAGTTCTATTTGAGAGGTTAGTGTTCATTAGCCATGCATATGCTGGGTACTAAGGACAGTAGTGACTCAAAGCAAAGTAGGCCCAGTAGTAACAGTGCACAGTATCCTGTGGAACAGGGTTATGCGCATGCTGTTACTGTACTTTATCTCCAGATAGTGCCTAGTATACCTTCCTGGACAGTGGGTGCCTTAAGAGCAGAGTCTTGGTGTATGCTAGTTGCCATCCCTGGGTTTAAGCCCTGCCTTGTTGATGCCAAGAGCTCGCAAATGTTCACTGACCATGTCTTAGCCTCCCTTTCGTCACTATCTCCATATGATAGGGACTCAGGGTAGCAGCCTCTGCAACTCACTTACCCTGAAGACATGAAGTGAGTGCCTCATGTATGCTGGCACCCCTAACCCAGAGATTTTCTGCCTAGCACCACAGGTCTCCTCACCTGGTCTCACTGGCCCGGTTCCACACTGTCACCAGAAGACGCTTCTGATCACCCTCCTCTGGGACAGGACTAGGAAGCAAAGGAGACCACCAGAGCATTAGGAGGACCCAGCTCTAGGCCAGGTTCACAGAGCTGGCCATGACTACAGCAGCTGAGCCAGAATCTTGTTAAATATAGTGCCACCGTGTGGGAGATGAGTCCTCACGCGCATAATAGCGTTTATACTACATTATTGGGGACAAAAAGGAAGCCAGGACACACCGTTATAAAACAGTCCTGTGTTGTAAACACACACAGAGGTACATGCCCACAGAAAGAGAGATCTGACAAGAAATGCAGCAACTCCTATCTATGTGAGTAGGACAGCGCAGAGGATACTCTATTCTCTTCTTTCTCTTCACCCGTATTGTCCAAAACTACCTCGTGAAGTGAGGAGAAAAACCAAAATATTATGATTCATTCTCACTAACAGGAAAAGAATAAATGTCCATGCCCTTCCCATTGGCCCCAGAGTATCCAAAGATGAGGGACAGAAATTGTATAAATAACAGCAGCAGCTCCCCCTCTGATGGGTGCTGCCCCACGTCCCACTTAAGAGTCCCTAGCTCCCCAGGAAGGAACTATTATTAACTCCATTCTACGGATGAGGAAGCTGGGGCTCAGGGAGGTTAATGAGTTTAAATAAAAAGGGAGATGAACAGGTAATACCGCCCTTCAGCTTGGAAAATTCCTTCTATTGAAGGTGAGAACTTGTCCGGAGGCAGTGGGAAACTGGGGGTGGGGGGGACACTTCCAGCTCTAAGCTAGTTACTGTAGTTAGGAAAGACAGCCAAGTGACATATTATTACTGCAGGCCCCACTGCTGGGCCCCTGGCCAGGGATGCAAGGACACCGGGGAGGAGAAAACAAAGGCATCCTTCAGAAGTCGATGTTTTTCTGCTTAGATCTGTGTCTAGATCTGGCAAAGAGAGATCTTTCCAGACAAACCCTCCCTGCCTCTCCTCTCAAGGGCCCAGCCATTCCTGACTCTTACAAGAAGAAGTGCTCGTGGAAAGCTGGGTCTCTGCAGTCTGGAATGATCTGCGTCGTCTGGCAGCATAGCTGGCTGTCTTCCGGGATCAAAGAAATCTTGAGTATAGAAAGTAAAAGTATTCAGTGATTCCAGAGACACATAACCACCCAAGTCCCGCAGCTAGCTCTGAACAGCTAGCTCTGTGAGGCTCCAAACTAAAAGCTTTCCCGGGCTCTTCAAACCAGTCTGGGAAGACCACAGAGTAGAATCTCCATCACAAACAAGGAGCCTTCTGTGGCCAGTGGAATGGACACCAGGACAGGGAGTCATGGTGGCGGTAACAAGATGGCAGCAATTGATAGGTCTGCCAGAGAGGAGGTACCTTATCCTCTCTACTCTTCCCTAGACCAGGGAGGTTTCCCCAAATCCAAAGCCTCCTCCCTTCTAAGTCCCCAGGAGCTCTTGGGCATTCTGCCCTGCCCCCACCCCAAGAGCCCCCAAGGCCATGTTTTCTCTACAGTACTCTTCCTCCCAGGCCTCAGGCATCCAGCCTGTTCCTATAAAGCAGTTCTCCAGCTCTT
The DNA here is from genome assembly GCF_004785775.1 of Grammomys surdaster. Lineage (NCBI taxonomy): Eukaryota > Metazoa > Chordata > Mammalia > Rodentia > Muridae > Grammomys > Grammomys surdaster. The sequence goes on along the minus strand of NW_021604782.1, from coordinate 10,199,782 downwards.
GGCAGGAAGGGCTTCTGGACGTAAAGGGAAGAGGGAGTCAGGCCTGCACCTGGCATCTTGGCTGTCACATTCTGGGATGTCCCTGACCCATGGCTTCCTGTATCTTTACCCCTGTGGTCCTCTGGATTCACTACCAGGGTCTAACCCAGAAAGACCTCCCAGTCCTCAGGGAAACCCCTCCCACTCTCCTGCCCCAGCCAGACTGTTCGGCTCTAGTTTAGTAGGGAAGGGGATGACGATGCTGTGTCCACTAGAAAGTTTGTGTTCCAGTCACCAGCATGGTCACTATGTGGATCACCCTTAAGACTCCAGCTCTTGACCAAAGCCTTAGGGAACAAGTCAATAATAAAAAAAAAAAAAAGTCTAGGCCAGCATGGAGCCTCATAAATGCCCAGAGACCCAGTGAATGAAGTGGTGGTCACTACCAAAAGCCCCTACCCCACAGATGTCCATGGACCTTGAGAGTCCACCCCAGTACCCCACACCTGCCTTTAATTAATTCTATCAGATACCTTCACATAGGGATCACAGGTGCCAGTCTCCTTGCTCATCAGGCCTTTACCTTCTATAACTAAAAAAGAATGGAAAGGTTAGGGTGGGTGAATGGGAGTATATACACACACTTCAACACAGGCATGCACTCGCAGTAGGGCAGTAGGATTCTGATCCTTACCCCAGTCTTTGTGTTGACATGCTAATGGTTGTCACCCCTCTCTGCCTACTGTATTGCTACTCTCCTCCACCACCATGTTCTGGCAGCACCTGTACCATGGTATAGAACTTGCTATGTATTCAGTCTAAACATTATTAACTGAAGCAAATATGGCTGCCCAGAGGACTAAAAAATATAAGAAATGTGTGTAGAATCACAGAGCAAGGGAAACGTCAGTTAGATTAGAACCCGTGTCTCTTGACTCCCAGTCTAGTGATCTCTTTACCTTCCAAGACAGCCTCCAGGGATGGGAGCCCAAGCTGCATGGGGCACTGTGCTATGAAGTGGTTAGTATCACCGAATGGTCATGAGCTCAGAGTCCAGAGGCAGGCAGACCATATGTGAAGCTGGCTGCACTATCCACTAATCATGTATGCTAGAGCAAGAAACTGGTTTGCTCAGACTGAGTGGTCCATTTCCCCAAGAACTCGTGAAGATACTCACATGACACCTGTACTTTTAAAATAATAACAAAAAAACAAAATCTCTAAAGTGCCCAGTAGACTTCCCGGCCGATAAGTAAATGTTCTGCAAAATGTAGGCTATAATAAAAAGAATGAACATGGGCTGTGGTGTGGCTTAGTCAGTAGAGTGTTTGATAGCACACATGAGGCCCTTGATTTGATACCCAGCTCTACCACCAAAACAGAAAATAACAACATCAACAATAAAGATCAACAGACAGACAGCAAAGGGGTGAGTGCTTGATATCAGGGTAGGAATGGCTCTCTTGCCTGAGGTGCACAGCAGTTAGGTCTTACAATCTCTTGTTTTCTTTCGTGTTTTGTTTGGTTGGACCCTGGGGCTTGGCTCACATAAAGCCCCAGCAGTCTGAGGAATGAGGCCTGGGAAGCCAGGCTGGAAGGGATGAAGAGCTGAGGCTGGGGGAAAGCCAAAGCAAACCACACAGGACAAATGGTGTGGCAGGGGCCAAGATGCGTTTTGCAAAAACTGTTTGCACAGCTGGAGAGAGACCCTGGCAGGAACGGAACACCCCTCTTTTGGTCCTTGGGAACTTCACATTGGGCCCCTTAAGGCCAGGAGCAAAGGACCCAGGCGCCTGTTGTTCTCTGTCCTGTATCCTAGCTACTGTTCTGAGAATGTATCCCTTCCCTCTAGGGTGTGGCTTTCCTGGGCAGGAGCCTGGCCTGGTGACCTCCTGGGTCTTCCTGATTATCAATGGCAGTAAGGTAGCCCTGACTACACCCTCACACCTCTCCTATCATGGTGGAGAGACCAAACCTCAGGGTGACACAGTATGGTCAGGCAGTGATGAGGACCCAAAATAGGGACAGCCCTTGAAGGAAGAAGGTTAAGGACAAGAAATGACTTCTAGGGTGGAGTGGAGGAGACAGAGAACAAAACCAGCCTTCCTTCCTGAGGCTCAGTGATGTCCTAGTTAGTCACATTCCTGAGAAATATGGCATGTTGTGGACAGAATGGGGATAAACATTATCTTACATAGCAAGAGCCAGGGAGCCTAGAGGGACAGGTGGGGCCTTCCAAGCCAAGCTGAAGAGTCCAGACATGGAGGGCCACAACAAAAGCTTGGCAATACTGGGTGTGAGGAAGGACAAAGGGATTAAGTGGGAAGTCAAGTCTTCCCTGACCACCCCATTTAGGCACGGGAAGTACTCCTTGGTGTCCATAGCCCCTAGCACAGCAGCAATGCTCAACCACAAACTTTGCAGTTTACAGCGTCCCGTTTTGTCTTAATAGACACCTCCACCATGAGCTGGGCACCTTACCAATACAGCTTGGTTACTCCTTGAAACAACCCATGCGACGGTTGCTATTATCAGCACCATGTGAGGGGAGAACTAAGCTTGCTCAAGTTTACTTAGTAAGCAAAATGTCAGAACCAGAACTCGGATTCTAGTGGCCTGGCTCCAAAAGCTATGACCTTAACCATAACACTGCTAACACTGCACTGCCCATCACTGTGTGAATAAACAAAATAATGAGGTAGGGGGAAAAACCCAGCAGGGAAACCAGGAAGGCTTTTCCTCAGCGCCTGCTGTGCCTGGCTCAAGTATAACTTTGAGATGTCTAGAAGCAGCTTCAGCCTGCTGAGAGAATACAGGTCTGGTAGACAAAACTCCAGACGTTTCAGAGTGAGGTCGACAGAGACTGGGTCTACAGAAAGTGGCCCAAGTAAGTGCCCACTCTGTTAGTGGACAAATGGCAGAACGCTATAGGAAAAGACAAGATGCCATAGTGACACCATGCCTGTCCAGCTCCAGGCCCACAGGGGATCGTCCTCTCCTCCCTTGGTGAGCCGGCACATAGCCATACTCACTGTGCAGCAGCAGAACTCGATCCTGGGCATCAATGGACAGCTTCAGCTGACCTATGGGAACAATGAAAGAAAACCCTTTGAACAACAGTCGGTGACAGGGATCTGTTCACATGATGCCATCCAAAGACGGGCATAATTTCTGATTGGAAGGGACCTCCAAAGCTACCTGGTTCTTCCTCTTCTCCCCATAAGGAGTGCCATCTGCAGTGGCTCCAGCCCGACTGATGCCATTCTGGTGATGGGGAGTTCACCCCTGCATGGGGCAGCCCAGACAAACAGTGGACAGTGTCCATATTGGCAAAGGAGTAGGATAGAAGACAATGTCATACTGTACCATAAGGAAGGCTAATCACTATTCCTGGTAATATCCACTGGAGTTTATATGTGAGTAGCCTTCAACCAGATTCCTATCAGAGACAAACTAATCACATACGCACGGGAGCTGCTGAGAAACAGGAAATGTGGAGATGCCTGAGACACTGCCTATAAAACCAACTACAGCTGTAATGGAGGATAGTATGTGCTGGTTCTATATGGCCTGGTGTGGGGATATTATTGACAAGTTGTTTGTTTGGTTTTTAAATTATTTTATGTGTGTACCTGTTTTGTCTGAATATGTCTGTGCTTCTTGTTCATGCCTGTTGGCACTGAAGGTCAGGAAAGGGCATCTGATCCCCCAGGAATGGGATTATGGATAGTTGTGAGATACCATGTGGGTGCTTGGAACTGAAGCCAGGTCCTCTGAAAGAACAGCAAGTGCTCTTAACCACCAAATCATCATGTTTCCAGTCCCAATACGTTTTTAAAAGGATACTTAGTGTATGTGCATACATGCTAAACACATATACACACACTCACACCAAATTAAAACCAGAATTGCCCAGAGGGAAGAAAATGGTAAGTGGATGGAAATAGTTAAGAATTCTAATTTATATTGTTTTCTAACTCTTGTTGTTTTAACAATATAAATGCATCCATGAGCAACAACACTTTCACAACTGAAAATACAACACTCAGGAGGTAGAGGCAGAAGGATCTCCACAGTTCAAGACTAGCCTTGGCTACATAGCAAGATCCTGTCAACAAGAAAAGAGCCAGGAGGTAGCTCAGTGCTTCAGTGCTTGCCTAGCATATATACAAGGTCCTCGGTTCAACTCCCAGCATCACAAAGATAGATAGATAGATAGATAGATAGATAGATAGATAGATAGACTGATAGATAGACAGATAGACAGATAGATAGGAGAGAGAAAAGGAATGGAAGGAAGGAGGAAACCAAAGAAGGTAAGGGAAAGACTATGATTGACCTGGGCTGGGGAGTAGGTGAAGAATGAGGACATGAGTGGAGTGATTCTTTGTTTCTGAGTTCTTTTCTTTCCTTTCAATTTAAATAAAAGAAAAATAAAATGAGGCTTCAGGTTAAGATGGAAAAATGGCTCACTGGGTAGAACACTTATGTATAAGTGTGAGAACTTGAGTTCAGACCCTGAGAATCCACATAAAGCTGGACACAGTAGTGTATTAGTAATTCCCGTGCTCCTGTGGGAGCTAGGAGGTGAAGACAGAATCCCCAGAAGCCTGAGGGCAAACTAACTTGGTGTACACATTGGAAGACAAGTGTCTTAGTTAGGGTTACCACTGCTGTGGTGAAACATCATGACCAAAAGCTATTTGAGGAGGACAGGGTTTATTTGAATTACACTTCCACACTGTAGCCCGTCATTGATGGAAGTCAGGGCAGGAATCTAGAATCCTTAGTCATACAGAAGGATGCTGCTTACTGGCTTGCTTGCTTGTTCCTCATGGCTTGCCCCGTCTGCTTTCTTATAAAACCCAGGACCACCAGCCCATGGGTGGACCCACCTACAATGAGCTGGTCCTTTCCCCATCAATTACCAATTAGGAAAATGCCTTACAAGTTTGCCTGAAGTCTAGTCTTATGGAAGCATTTTCTTAGTTAAAGTTTTCTCCTCTCAGATGACTACAGCTTGTGTCAAGTTGACATAAAACTAGCCAGCACAATAAGTGTCCATGCTTCAAGCCAAGGTTGTCTTCTAATCACTGTACATGTGTATTGGCACATTCGCTCAAACACTTGTGATACAAACACACACACACATATACAGAGAGAGAGAGAGACAGACAGACAGACAGACAGACACAGAGACACAGAGACACAGAGACACAGAGAGAGACAGAAAGAGACAGAGAGACAGAGATTAAAAACAAAACAAACAAAATATCCCTCGAGTCATCCTTACAGACAGCCACACCCATCACTCCCAGTCATATCAAAAATTCTTTTGAGTTCGGCAATGAAACCACAGGACTCCCTCCACTCAGGAACATAAACTGAGAGGCCAGAAGAGCAGGGCCAGCCACCTATACCTGCTCCACATCTGATCCCTGCCCAATAATCCTCCACTCCTGGTCGGTCACCTCCAGTGAGGGAAGTTCCCCTCTCGTAATGAGAGTACTTCCTCTTTTGAATAACATTTGATGCTTCATCTAAATGGGCTGCTGGTAACTTTCACTGACCTGATTTGGTCCTGACAGCTGTGGGCTATCTCCTCTAGACCTGATGCTCAGAGAGAGTTCTTCAACTATTCCTCAGGCACAGTGAGACTGACACCCTGTCACTGTCTCAACCATTTGTCTCTGTGTGTGTGCCCTCTAAAACTGGGTCAGTTCTTAAGGCTTGGGCTTTGGTACCAGCTAGAGGACAAGAAGGTAGCCTTCAGAGAAGAAAAAGAAGAGAGGCCTGTATCTTCAAATTCTTCATGAGGCCTCCAACCACAGTAGTCTGGAATGCCTTGATCCTCTCACTGGTAGAATCTATAAGCTAGTCAAACTCTGGCCTCCTGCCCATCAGAATTTTTACTGTTCTGACCAGGTTGAAAGCCTCAGAATCCAGGAGGCTCATTCTAGTTCCAGACCCAACTGCCCACTTTTCTCCCAGGACCACAATGTCTGTGGCTGGGAGGCAGGGCTAATGATGGGGTTACAGCACACCAGGCTATGATCTGATGATACTGGACAGTGATGAGGTCCTGGGGAGAAAGGCTGCATGGGAAACCCCCAAGATGATTATCTCAAGGTCCCTGAAATTGCTACTGTCAGGTTCCATCATGCCTAGAAGTCTGATGCAGATCCCATGCCTGCTCCATGGTGGGCTGGGAGAGAAAGCTTTGAAACAGACATGGCCAGCAGTCATGGGTCAGATCTCACTAACCTAGTGACATTTAGGTTTAATATGAAAGGTTACTTATTGGTTTCTGAAACCAGTGCTGGTGCAAAATCAGGTCTGGCCCAAACTTGTTCCAATTTGCAAAGCCCTTGGAACTGCTATACTGCACAGCAACTAACAATAGTCCTTCCTAGAAATGGAGACATATCCACATACATCGGGCAAACACGCATAAGACAGGGCAGATATGAACACACAGTTTTCTGTCTGTAGCAGGCTCCCAGCCTGGGAGATTGGACAGGGGTATGGGCCAGGCCAAAGCTGGAGTTGAAATAGAGAAGGTCCTAGGTCAGTGGGTCTCAACCTTCTTAATGCTATGACCCTTTTTACAGTTCCTCATGGTGTGGTGACCCCTGACCATAGAACTCCCATAGAACCTTCATTGCTACTTCATAACTAATTTTGCTACGGAATCATAACATAAATATTTTTGGAGATAGAGGTTTTTCAAAGGGATCATGACCCACAGGTTGAGAACCACTGTCTATATCAAAGACTGGCCCAGAGTTCTGATACAACTATAAGATCTGCCAAGGAGGTTTACTCAAAGAGAGCCTGAGGGCTGTTTCCTGTGTAGTAGCCAAGGCGAAGCCAAGCAGCCAGGCTCCATGTTCCTGGTCAGGTCTCCTAGGCTTATAGATGAGAATCAGATAAGAATGGGATATACCAGTCCCCAATATCTTCCCTATCAGTTCCTCCATCAAATGTCCAACACTCAGGGACCCTGAAGCCATGTTGCCCAAGCTTCTCTTTGATGGCTAGTTGTACCTGGCATAGACAGTGACTTGAACCCAGAGTATCTGGGGTACCCCCCAAGCCAGGACTGGAGACAAAAACCCTGCCCAACTCAGCACACCTTCCACTGTAACAGTCTGCTAGATCCCACAGTCCCCCAGCAGGCAGCCCATCCACCATTACAGGATGATGAGCCACAGCTTTACTGCAGAAGCCAAGAGAAGGAGAACAAGCATCATAGTGCATGCTTTTAATCCTAACGCTCAGAAGGCAGAGGCAGGGGGATCTCTCTGAGTTCAAGGCCATCCTGATCTACAGAGTGAGTTCCAGGACAGACAGGGCTACACAAAGAAACTCTGTCTCAAAAACAAAAAATAACAAAAAAGACAAGAGAAGTCTGGCTAGGTGGATCAGCAGACAACGGCACTTGCTGCATAAGCCTGACAACTCCAGTCTGATACCCAAAGCCTATGGTAGGAGAGAACCAGCTCCCACCAGTTGTCCTCTGACAGCCACACCCATGCCATGGCACCAATGTACCCATCATACAAAACAACAACAATACATAAAATTGATTTAAAATGAAGGAAAGTGAAGAGACTCCCAGAGAGATGGCAGGTTTCCAAAGGCATTTAGTCTGAAGAAATGAACCCTGGGTGAAGGAGAAGATAGGATGAATGCCGAGTCTCCAGCTGATCTGAGAGAAAACAAGCAAGCTATCACCCCACCTTCACCCTTGTCCTTTACAATAGTCCTACTTCTCCCTCACACTCAAGAGTGTAGCCGGAGAGAGTGCCAAGCACCTTGGAATGTTGAAACTAAGGGTCTGATGTCATCACCTCAGGGATAGGGAGGGGGAACCTGGAAAGCACAGTTAACTGTGGGACTGTAAGTGAACATCTTTTCTACCTGCAAAGAATCCCGGTAATGGGTGCTCAAAGAGCCTGTAAGGATGTACAGGGACCCAGGGCCCAGAGCTACAGCAAGGACAGGACCCTATAGGCCAGGGATGATGCTGAAGGCATATGGTTTAAAAGTTTGGAGACGGCAACAAACCCTGATTCTGCTAAGCCTAGGACTGAGGAGTTCAGGCTTACTGTACACTGCACAAAGAAAGCAGCCAAAGAATTCCGTCCTGCAGGCATTACTCAGCAGAGGACCACAGGAAGCCAAATTCTCTCAGGATATAGTTCCGAGAGACTGACTCAGAAAATAGCAAGATGTGGGCTGCACCCCCATTGCAGGACTCCAGAGTCAGCAGACACATGTCCTCAAGAGAGCCCATGCTGAGCCCTCCTCAGTATGTCAGGAACATGTGAGGTTCCTATGAAACGATGGTCATCCTCAAAAAGTCCCCTGAAACCGGCTGCTCACCTCAGGCCTGTCACGCAGAGCTGGAGAGGAGAGTCAGTGGGTAAAGTGCTTCTCAGACGGCATGAGGACCTGAGCTTAGATACCCAGCACTCACATTTAAAAAAAGAAGAGGGGGGGAGGGGAGGGGAGCGGAGGGAAAAGGGGAAGGAGGAGGAGGGAAGGGGAAGAGGGGGAGGAAGGAGAGGAGGGAGAAGAGGGGGAGGAAGAAGAGGGGGAAGGAGAGGGTGGCTGGGGATTTAAGTCAGTGATAGAGTCTTTACCTGAGAGGTAAAAGGCCCTGGGTTCAGTCCTCAGCTTCTAGGGTCAGAAGGAGAGGATTTAGAGTGTGCATAACATGTGGGTGTGGCTGCATGTAGCTATCACTGTAGTCCTGGGGAAGCAGACAGTGCTTGCTGGCCAGCCTAGACAAATCACTGAGCTTCAGGTTTGGCGGAAGACCTGAGTCAAAATAACAACAACTGTAATAATAGCAACAATGTGGAAAGCAATGGAGGAAGGTGCCTCATATGGACTTCTGGTCTCCACATGGGCATGTGCTCGAGTTCACAAGTGCACAGGCACAGGTAGA
>NW_021604782.1:10180301-10190747 GCF_004785775.1 Grammomys surdaster | reverse complement strand
GAGAGAGAGAGAGAGAGAGAGAGAGAGAGAGTTAGAGAGAGAGAGATTGAAACTACCGCCTGTTAAAAGCCACAGGGAAAATGATGTCAGTACACATCAGGGGCTTGGTGTACATAGAGCCCAGCCAACTATTGACATTTACGGATTCACCCTCCAGTTGTGAGGACTGTCTGTACAAAAAAGGATGGTTGGAAGGAGCCTAGCCAGCTCCTAACTCCCAGACTCAGAGAGGATGAGGGATGTTAGCCAGCTCTGTCCTCTGAAAAATGATAGGTGTCAGGGCCTGGGAGCTACATAGTTCTTGGCCCTTAACCCTGGAAAACTCTGGATCTCTGCTGGTTTGAAGAGAAGAAGAATCTTGAATTCCCATCAGGTTGACTGGGGAGGGGAGGGGGGAGATAGCACCCCAGGGGGAGAGCTGAGACACAAACAGAGCAGGTTCCTGAGTGGAGATAAAAGTTCGATTGGCCCACTCCCTTTGCGTGACTCTCTGTTTCCTGTGAAATCCAATGCTGATGCGATGCCCCAAGCTGCTTTTCCTTCCAGAACCTCGGCTCTGGCCAGAGAAGTCCGGTCAGCCTGCTCAGCACAAAGTCATAAACTCACTGTCAGGTCTCCCCGATGAGTTCAGTGACTGTGGGTCATTCAGAAGGGATTCTCAGCTCTTCCTGGAAAGCCAGAGAATTACAATCTCTGATCTAACATCCTCAACATCCAACCTTGGCTGAGCCGGATTGCTAACAAAGCCATCCATCCTGCAGGGCTTAGATTCAACATCCCAGGGACTACGACAAGACACCTCAGTGTCAGAGCCATAGGAAAGGAAGGCAGGCAATGCTGGCTGGATGTTCACAGGATACTCAGAACTTCACTAAATTCTTCTAGTTGTTTGTGTTCCTCATGGTAATGCCATAGAGTAGAATAGTTACCATGTTGAACAGGCAAGTTAAGTGAAGGCTAAAAGTTGAACATCCAGGCTACATGATCAGTAAGTGGTTGACATGGAAGCCGTAAGACCCAGGGCATCTACTGTGGCTGGCTCAACATTTGTCTACAAGGTCTTTAATGCTCCCTCCTGTCAAGAACTGGAAATTAGAACTGGAGAGATGTCTGGGTGGTTAAACGCATGTACTGCTCTTACAGAGGATACACATCGGGCAGCTCACAGTTCCAAGGGGACTGACTACCTTCTTCTGGCTTCTTCAGGCACCTGCTCTTATATGCACATGCCCACCACACAGACAGACAGACAGACAGACAGACACACACACACACACTCACACACACACACTCACACACACACACACACACACACACACACACACACACACACACACAGAGGTTTATATAAATAGAGCCTAGTTCATCTTTTCCACCGCAGAGAGGACTTTGTTACTTCTAATTGAATATGGTAGAATTGACAAGGGGTGACTTCTAAGAACAGGTTATAATAGGCATTTTTTTCTTTTTCTTTCCTTTTTTTTTTTAACAGCCAAGTTGGCTCTTCATGGAATTGTTTGGCCACTAACTTGCTGTCCAGCTTAGCGTCCTCGGTAGCCAGACTGTACCAGCCAGTGCAGCTCTCGCTGCGTTTTGGTTGGAACTTCTCTTGTATCGAGCATCAATGGGCTCTTTTTCCAGTGCTCCTCATTGTTAGTACGTTGTCTTTGGGAAAATGCTTGCTCAAATAGTTTGTTCATCTAGAATACAAGAAGAACTGCAAAAATTAAATACCAAAAAAAACCCCTGCTAATTAATAAGTGGACTAATGGAATGAACTCAGAGTTCTCAAAAGAAGAAACACAAATGGCCCATAAATATTTTTTGAAAGTGTTCAATAACCCTAGCCATCAGAGAAATGCAAATGAAAACTACTTTGAGTTTCCACATCACCCCAGACACAATGGCTGTCAAGAAAACAAAGAACCAGCCTTGAACAAGGCCATTTCTAAGGCTCACAGAACTTTTCGGAAGAGAGGGTGTAAAGAAGACAAGAGCCAGAAGCCAGGGAGGAGGTCTGTGAGACGCCACCTTCTGGGCAATACACAATCACTATGATCCTCAACTCTCAGTAGCTGCGGATGCCAGCACCAGACCCACAGCCTGGGCCCACAGCAGGCAGGCAAGAACGGAAAAGGGGTTCAGGGGACCCCTTCATTTTAGAACCACTTGCTACTGATAGATGTGGGGATACGGGAAGTCGTTGCGTTAGGCAGTGCGCACTGGTGACCCTCCCAGGCTGCAGCAGACAGTTCCAATCCAATGGTCACAGAGATGGCCCCAGTTAAACTGGATGAGTACCCAAACCAAAAGTTCTGAGCCTGGGAGAAGGGCAGGGATGGTAGAGACAGACCGAGAGGATGGGAGGAAGAGAGAGTTGTCAGAATACGTTAGACACAGGTATGCATGAAACTAGCAGGTAAGAAAATCAATCAATCTAAAAGAGAAAGACTACAGTAAGGAAAAAAGGAGCCAAAGGTGGGCAGAGGTGTGAGGAAGGAGGGGCCTTTATTCGATGTGCTGCGGTGGGGTGTGGAGTCCTACGTCGGTTATGGAAATCATCACAGAGGCTTCTGACAAAGTTAATATTAGACCTACCAGGGGACCTGCATACCTCCTAGGCACGCACCCAAAGGACCCTACTTCCTACCGCAGACACAATGGCAGAGCTGCTTGTGTTGCTGTATTCACAATGGCAAGGAAATGAAATCGGCCTAGATGTCCACCAGGAGAGGCTCAGATAATGAACACGTGTCACGTGTGCACAGTACAACTGTGCTCAGCCAGAAAGAAAAATGAAATTATGAAAATTGCAAGAGAATGGGTGGATCAGGAAGCCATTCCACAGGGTGCTGCAACCAAGACTCGGAAAGACGCGCTCCTTCTCACGCACAGCTGACTTTCAATGTGTGTGTGTGTGTGTGTGTGTGTGCTCGAGCACATGCGTGTGTGCACGTGTGAGTATATATGTGAGCAAGTGTGTGGACATAGGCCATGAAACTGGAACAAGAACCGTAAGAAAGGACAAAAGAGGAGAAGTGGGGCAGGCCATGGAATCCATGTGGCTCGGGATGGAGGGACACCGCTGTAAGAGGGGAAGGGAGGGCTGGAGAATCAACAAAATAAAATTTATGTTAAAAATGTCATAATGGAACCTAACACTCTACGTGTGATTTTAAAAATAAAAGCATCTTAGAAAATCATACACATAAGTAAGTAAATAAATAAATAAATAATATGCCTACCAGATGGCCATCAGTGTGGCTCGGTGAGTAAAAGTGACACTGACAATCATCTGAGTTCGATCCCCAGAACCCACAGTGCAAGGAGAGAACCAGCTCCTGAAAATCATCCTCTGACCTCTATACATACTGCTGCATACACAGATTCTCTCTCTCTCCCTGTCCCTCTGTCTCTCTCTGTCTCTCTCTCTCTGTCTCTCTCTCTCACCCCCTCCACCCCATACATTCACACACACAATAATAACATTAAAACCTAATTTTTTTCAAACTCTCAGGAAATCCTGTGTCTATCTTAAATTGGCTCTCTGTCCTTTTCTGGAGTTCTTGCTCACTCTCACACTTGCGCGAGGCTCACTCAGGATGAAGTCAGCTGCCTGTAGCCTGTGCAAACTCAAGCAGCCCCATGAAGAGGAAAGTGAAGAAAGACAGAAGCCTCCTGACAATGGGAGGCCTCCTGCCAAGAACCACGTGACAAGCCCTCCCCGCCGTGTAATACCTTCAGATAACAGAGTCCCTGGCTAACATCTTGGCTTCCAGCCCCGTGAGAAACCCTGAGAAAAACCATTCCTCTCAGCCACTTCTAAACTCACAGACATAGCCAGATAGAAGTTGTTCATTTTAGCTAATAAACACTGAGATAAATTGTCTCCACAATTAGGGCAATTAAGTCTGATCTCAATTCTGAGGCCATTTTTCAGTTTTAAGAACTGAAAAACAAAAGACAAAACAAAAAATAAAAACAAAAAAAACCCCACAGTGTTAAGAAATACTATTATATCTAAGAATGGAAGGTTTTTTTGTATTTTGAGGTCTTTGATTTTTTTTCTTTTTTCTTTTTGCATTCACTTTACATCTTGCCTACAGCCCACCCCTCCTCCCAGCCCCCCCCTCACTCAGTCCGTCCTTTTTCTCCCTCCGGTTCTCAAGAGCCTATAGAGGAGCTGAGGAGATGGTTCTGCAGATAGAGCGCTAAGTCACCCAAACATGAGAGCCAGAGTTCCAATTCCCAGAGTTCACATAAAAAGCCAGGCAGTCATGGCTGCCACCTGTAATCTCAGCACTAGGGAGGCAGAGACAGAATTTCCCCTGGCAAGTGAGCTAGCTAGCTAGCCGAGCTGAATTCTGTGAACATTCTGTTCAGCTAAAGACTTTGCCTCAATTAAGTAGAGAGCAACTGAGGAAGGCAACCAATGTCAAATTAGCCTACATGCATACACACACACATACACACATACACATGCAAACACACACACATACATGCTCATGTCAAAAAAAAAAAGTTGATCGATTGTAACCATTCCTGCTTAAACTATGAAGTGTAGAGCTGTCTTCATTAACCCCAGGACAACTTTTTCTCCTCATAGCAAATGGGTTTTCACCATGCTCATGTGTACACACTGCTATTGTATGTAGAAAAATTCATATTATTCTGCCTTTTGTGATTTTTCCCTTTTATCTTACTATAATTTCTTTCTTTCTTTCTTTCTTTCTTTCTTTCTTTTTTATTTATTTATTTATATTTTTTTGAGACAGGGTTTCTCTGTGTAGTTCTGACTGTCCTGGACCTCACTTTGTAGATCAAGCTAGTCTTGAACTCAAAGATCTACCTGCCTCTCCTCCCAAGTGCTGGGATTAAAGGTATGCACTATCATGCCCAGCCTATAATTATTTTTTAAGTCACATATAAAAGTCACATAGTTTTAGTCTGAAAATGTCTACAATATTTTATAGACTACTCAGTAACCTTATCTGTTCCACCCGACTTGTTTTTGAAGATCTGTTTATTTTTAAGTGCACTGGTGTTCTGCCTGAATGTCTGGTCAGGGCGCCAGATTCTCGGGAACTGGAGTTACAGACAGCTGTGAGTTGCCATGTAGGTGCTGAGAATTAAACTTGAGTCCTCTGGAAGAACAGCCTGTGTTCTTAACTGCTAAGCCATCTCTCCAGCTCCAAGACTACAACTCTTTGTAGTTATTCTATAATGATGGTTATCTCTTATATACATTCTTCCAACTTTACACCATACCGCACAATGGAATTCATAATTTATTTTCATTAAGTTTTACATTTGTGGTACTTTTTAAAGTGATCAGGTAACACTTTCCCAAAGAACAAATTTAGTGCAGAAAACACAAGACAGGAAGCATGGAATCATGAACAAAGCATGAACAAAGCTTTGGAGCTCATAAGCCCTGGAGTGTGACTTGGCTCCCCCAGTTCACAGTGGGAACTGTCAGAGTAACACTTCCAGTTCACATGTGAAGTACCCAGTACACAACAACACTCCCACTTACATGGCAAGGGAGGAAGGAACAAGAGACATATAGAGAACATCTTAAGGGAGAGGCTTGGAGACATGGCTCAGTAACTCAGACTGCTTACTGTTCTTTCAGAGAACCCAGGTTCATTTCCCAGCACCTACATCAGCGAGCTTACAACTTCCTGTAACTCTAGTTCCAAGGGATCCCACACCCTCTTCTGACCTCTGCAACCACATACATACATATGGTGCACATAAACTCATGCAAGCACACACACATGTACATAAAATAAATAAACATTTTTTAAAAAAAAATCTCTGGAGCCAGAAAGATGGCTCAGTGGGTAAGGCATTTCCTGCCAAGACTGAAGCCTGAGTCTGACATGGGAGACCCACATGGTAGAAGGAGAGAACTGACTCTCACAAGTTACCCTCTGATCTCCAGATGTATGCTATAGTATATGTACACACACACACACACACACACACACACTCTCACTCAAACAGATAAACGTGAGATTTTTTTTTTTTTAAGATTTATTTACTTTATTTATGAGTACACTGTAGCTGTCTTCAGACACACCAGAAGAGGGCATCGAATCTCATTACGGATGGTTGTGAGCCACCATGTGGTTGCTGGGATTTGAACTCAGGACCTCTGGAAGAGCAGTCAGTGCTCTTAACCACTGAGCCATCTCTCCAGCCCGTGAGATTTTTAATATGTCAGAAAAGTAAGGAAAAATCCATCAGGGACATCAGTTTAGGGGATAACAGGCTCAATAAGGGAATCTAGAAAAGCCAGGCAAAAATATTTAAAAGCACCCTCATGCAGCTGAAATGAGATATACAGAATATGGCGGCAGGTGGGGTGGCAAATGCAGGTCTGTGGAAGCCTGGTGCTTTCCCAGACTGATTTTTTCCTGGAGTGTCTCTGAATTCTGGTGATGAGGAGACCAAAATTCAGGAGATCAAAGATGAACTTTTACTTTTTGCCCTGAGTCTCTAAAGGGTTGCTCCTTTGGAACAGGGTGAACCATAATCCAGACACATCCTCACAGAATGCCAGCTCAATTTCAAATAGCCTCAGTCCCTAACACTGACTCAAGGTGATCCCAAGAGCCAGGCATGTGGCATGCACCTATCATAAGTTCAAGCTCAGCCTGGGATGTGTAGTAAGTTGGCACCCAACTTGGGCAACATAGTGAGACACTGTCTATAAAATGAAAGGCTAGCCTGGGCTTCTAGTGACTCCAGCACCTGACCAGCAAAAGACAAGACATTTTTGTAAGCTCTGAATGATGAGAAAAGACAACACCTCCATCCTTGCCTTTTGAGGTGGATTCTGAGCACTTGAAGAACAAAGACCCAGTTTGGAAAGACAAAGGATAGAAAAACACAGGCCAGGCACAGGCTGGACCTGGAGGGCTATGTCAGTGCCAGGAAATGCAGACTATATCTCTACTAGAAATAAAGGGAAGGTTTGTAGCTAAAGATCACATACCTTATAATAAAAGTTTCTACTCTGCAGAAAAAGAATTATAAATCTACATATTCTTAACTTCAAAATGTATAAAGGAAAGACTGACAGTGATGATGGCAAGAGGTTGACAAGTTTACACCTACAGTAGGAATCGACATCCTTCTCTTGGTAACTGATAGAATAAACAGATAGAGAAAATAACAAAGATGCAGACCACTGGGACAACACGATGAGCAAGCCTGACCAGAGCTGACACACAGGGAGAATATTGCACCCGCCCACTGCAAGAGTCTCTGCAAGGACATGCAAGGCTCTCGTGATACATGACGCTCTGCTGGGTGAGCAAGCAAATCCAATGAATTTCGAAGAACTTAAGGATACAGAGAATGGTCTCTGATCAAACCACAAAATAAACAATGAAAACATTGCCAAAGCTGGGCTCAGTGGCCCCTGTCTGTAATCCCAGTATTCAGGAGGCAGAGGCAGGAGGATTGTCAATTTGAGGCCTGCCTAAGAAACATAATGTAGTAGTAGCTTATTTTAATTAAAACTATGTGCTGGCCATGTGTGAAGACCAAAGTTTGGATCCTTGGCACCTATGTAAAAGCTAAGGGCTTGCCTGAGCTGTAGTGTGTGTGTGTGTGTGTGTGTGTGTGTGTGTGTGTGTGTGTCCGCGCACTCACAGAAGTATTTTATATAAATCTGGGGATGTTTTTATGTGTGTTTTATGTTTTATGTGTGTGTACCATACACCATAGTAAGAAAGGCTGGGAAAGGACATACAGGGAAGAACTGAAAAAGAGCGAGGAGCTAGCAACAGATAGCAACACTGAGGAATTTCTCGATCCTCCCAAGCAGATGGGCTACAAATGACAGGAAAACAATCAGCACCGAGTGCTCTGCCCAGCGAATTATGTGCTCTAAAGAAATGGATGGTTTTCTGAGTCAAGTCTAATGAGTCTGCCAGGCTCAGGGCAACAAGGCTTGAAACAAGGGCTGATGGCAGTTGGCAGGGACAGTCAAAGGACTCCAGTTCAGAGTCTGACCTTGTTCTGCCCAACACAGAGAGCAGCTGGTGGGCATCTGTCCCGAGCTTCATTCTCAGTACAAAACCAGATTCATTTTCTCTGTGGTTTCAAAGAGAGGCAGTGGAGGGGGAAGCAGGGCCCTAGTTAATACTGCTACTACAACAAACATAGAAAAAGAACGGGCTAATCAATGTGTGCCATCCCTCACAGTCCTCTCTATCTCCAGAAGCACGCTTCCCTCTGAT
The DNA here is from genome assembly GCF_004785775.1 of Grammomys surdaster. Classification (NCBI taxonomy): domain Eukaryota; kingdom Metazoa; phylum Chordata; class Mammalia; order Rodentia; family Muridae; genus Grammomys; species Grammomys surdaster. The sequence goes on along the minus strand of NW_021604782.1, from coordinate 10,182,492 downwards.
GAGAAGCACGCTTCCCTCTGATGAGAAGCATGCTTCCCTCTGATGAGGTATGTCTCTGGACTGAGCCTACCTCAGGACTGTTCCCATAGCTGCCAGTTTCAGGTTCAGTAGGAGTGAAATATCTAAAGAGAGATGGGTGTCTTACCCATGCCCATAGCTACCTTCAGCCTTCAGAGCACATGCACTGGCTGCCCATCGTCTCCCAACCCAGATACCCTGGAGTAAAGGCAACCTGTGCTCTCTCCTGACGGCTTGCCATTTCCAGGATGCTAGAGACTGCAGGGATAACAGTAACTTGTTCAGAGACAACCCAGGCAGGTCGGTGATGTGACTTATGGGGCAAGCTAAAAACTTAGCATCCTTTCAAGATTTTCTGTACATACCCGACATTCTTGTGAATTGGGGTTTTCTATATAAAATAATTGTACCTAAAATTCATCTAGAAGTACCACGATCATAGAACAACCAAAACTACACTGAAGAATACAGCCAAAGGATTTGCACTTTGAGATTCCAAAACGTTATTGCAAAGCTACAGTAATTAGGCTTCTGTGGTGTGTGGATGGTGACAAAGTAGCAGATTATGAAGCAAACCAGAAGGTCCAGAAATAAAACTACATTTCCATGGCCGCTTCCTAAAAAAAACCAAAAACCAAAAAACAAAAACAAAAGACCCAGCAACAACAACAACTCTTTTTTTTTTCTTTTGGTTTTTGAGGGCAGGTTTCTCTGTGTAACCCTGGCTGTCCTGGAACTCATGCTGGCCTCGAACTTCGAAATCTGCCTGCCTCTGCCTTCCAAGTGCTGGAATTAAAAGCGTGTGCCACCACTGCCCAGCGAACAACAACTCTTAGTGTTTGTTAATTGTGACTATGTGTATGTGGTATATGTGTGTGCACCTGTGTGTGTACATGCAGAGGCCAAAGAAGGACGTGAAGGTGCTCTCTTTTATTGCTCCCTGTCTTGTTGCCTTGAGATAGAGTCTCTCGAGGAACCTGGAGCTTACATTTTTTTTATTATGGTTCTGTGTTGTGTTACATTGTGTTGTATTGTGTTTGTTTAAGACAGGATCTCTATATATAGTCCTGGCTGTCCTAGAACTTGCTATGTAGACAAGGCTGGCCTCAAATTCACAGAGCTCTGCCTGCCTCTGCCTCCAGAGTGTTGTGATGAAGGTGTGTAGACCATGCCAGTCTTATCGAGGTTTGTTTTTTGGCTAAGTTGGTGGCCAGCAAAGCCCAGGGATCTTCTAACCTCTGTGTCACAGCCCCACCCCCACCCCACCCCCATGTTATGGGGTTAGGTGCCACACCCTAGAAGCACATGATGGGACTAGGAAACCGACTTCTACAAGTTGTCCTCAGACCTCCACACTTGTGCTACAGCACATGTGTCCATACATACAAAAAGATAAGTGTAAAGACTACTTTTAAATGAAGCACTCCCATGTGCTACACCATGAGCATCCCTTGAAAACACAGGGAAAAGAGACATTCATAGAAAATCACACACGTGGGGCTGGAGAGATGGCTCAGCGGTTAAGAGCACTGACTGCTCTTCCAGAGGTCCTGAGTTCAAATCCCAGCAACCACATGGTGGCTTACAACCATCCGTAATGAGATTGGATGCCCTCTTCTGGTGTGTCTGAAGACAGCTACAGTGTACTCATCAATAAAATAAATAAATAAATATTTAAAAAAAAAAAAAAAGAAAATCACACACGCTTCCATTTACAGAAAATCCCCCGGACAGGTATACGTAGTGAAGCAGAAAACACAGTAGTGATTGGTAGGGGTTGGGAAGAACGCAAGGCCAGGAATGGGAAACAATAAGCTAAAAGGTACAGTGTTTATTTCAAGGGTGATGAAAAGACTCTAAAATTGATCACAGTGATAATTGCGTAACCCTGTGTGTGAATAGACTCAAAACCATAAAGTTATACACTCCCAGTGAGTGAACTGCGTACTCTACGAGTTATATCCCCGTAGAGCTTTTACCAAAGAATTAACAAATACTCTAATCAAAATAAGAGGTGTGACCCTGGAAGATACAGCCATGAACCCCTGCTGACATTTCTTCAAATTACACCCAATCACTCTAAAGAAGGACTAGCTGGATCCTGACCTCAGCTTGTATGCACCTTTCTTTGAAGTTGGCTAAGGCTTATGACTCTCTCCTCTCCTCTCCTCTC
>NW_021604782.1:10168354-10179901 GCF_004785775.1 Grammomys surdaster | reverse complement strand
TCCCCTCCTCTCTCTCTCTCTCTCTCTCTCTCTCTCTCTCTCTCTCTCTCTCTCTCTCTCTCTGTGTGTGTGTGTGTGAGAGAGAGAGAGAGAGAGACTCGTCCTATATGGAATTCTGATGGAAATATTTTTTTCTCTTTGTGTTTCCAGAGATGCTTCCACCTCCTTTAAATGTCAGCAACATCCTCACCAGGTTCCTCCGAGGTAAAAACCCACTGTTGAAGGGCCCAGGGGCTACCTGGAGTGTTGGGGAGAGGCCAAGGAACTAAGAAAGTTACCAAAGATATATGCATCAAATGGTACCTACACAGGCTGCAAAACTGACCTGGAATCCATAGCTTCCAAGTCGGGATTGTGTTCAGAATACCTCTAGGAAGTCTTTAAGGTTAGAGTCTCAGGATCCACTCATAGTTATTAAATCATACTCTCTGGGAATGAATCCTGGGGACCTGTGTGTTTTCCAGGGCCCAGTGGAGTAGAACATTTGCCTAGTATTGGGGCCCTGGGTTCAATCTCCATTATTACCACAACAACTAAAAGTCCAAAAGTGCCTCAGGTCTGGTTTGGTAACCACTAACAGGAATCGCCATGAACCCATGAGCAAAGAGCATTCAGTGCCCAGTGACAATTGGCAGCCAACAATAAGGTCGCCACGGCAAATGGCGCCCCAGGAAACAGAACTATTGCAGGAAACATTTTTCAAGCATTCGAATTAGTGTCAAAAAGATCCAAGAACAAGCTGCATTAAAAGAGCAGGCGGCTCCCCTTTCCTGCCTGACTCCTGCACACTCAGGTGACAGTCACGGGTCTTACAGCCAATTCATTTGATAGCCATCATGCCCAACGGGAAGCCACAGCCAGGCTGGAGGAGCCACGCCCTGCTGGGACTGGACCCTCCCCTCCTCCAGTCTGGAAGAGACTTTTAGTTGAACGAAAGATCACAGAGTAAATGCAAAGAAATATTCGAGTCACACCAGCAGTGAAAGGGCTGTTTTACAAAACTGTACACACAGAACCATGCGGCCTTTGTTAAGACTAGGAAGGAGCCGTTGAGGATACCTAGAACATAAAGTAAAATGGCTTTTAAACTTTTGTATGGGGACCTGGAAAAGGTGATAGCTCTCTGACCCTGTCTCATCTGGAAATCTCCCTTGTCTTGGAGAGCCCTGTGTCCCTCTGGAGTTAAAAGGATTGGCTTGTAGGGTTTGGGAACATTAAATGAAACAATGCAGGTGACACACTGGACACACAGGTGACACCAGTGAGCGTTCAACCAACGGGTGGCTAGTGAATTTCTCTTTTTTGGTCTTCCAGCACCAGGACTGGTGAGGTCCAGCTGCCAAGCTGCAGCCAGTTTCTAGGAATCCACCCAGTGCGTTTCCATGACTCCTTCTGCTCCTGGGGGGAGAGGGGCTCAAGCTGCTTAGAGCCAAATGTGCTGTGCTGGAATAACCTGGAGAGCAGGGAAGCCAAGAACACTTCTGGAGGGTCTTCCTCCGTGAGTGCTCTGCCTTTGAAAGCTAGGTAACGTCCGGTTTTGCGGCAGTAACCACTCCAGCTTCATAAAGAAGTTGTATATGAGTTACAACAGCATTGGCGGGAAGGTGAGCTAGAGAGAGACTCTCCTCTCAGCTTTTCTCATTCTGCAGAGGAGGAACAAGCCCCTCCTGACGGGGAGAAAATTAAGAGCTGTTCAGAACTATGTTCTGGGGAAGGGGTACAATCCTCACTATAGTTCCTTGGAAGGCTAGGTTTGCACAGACCTTTGGGACAGCTGTTGGCTGTCTGGGATTTGGAGGAACAGAGAGTCTGCAACTTTGGGGCTTATAGGCCCTACTGCCCTTTTCTGTTCCCCGTAGCCTTCATACTCTCCTAAGATCTGTCTTGGAGAAGACTGCCTCCATCACACTGACTGTGGGTTAGATATCCAACGAGAGTAGTTAGATACCGCCTCCAAAGGGGACCTGAGCTAACCCTTCTATCTAGTCCCTGAGCCAAAGGAACCGGGTGACTGAGCTGTCTCAACAGAGTAAACTAGACCCTGATTTAACCTGAGCGCTGGCTAATGGGGAGCTCCGTGGTTACAAGACAGGCCTCTCTGAAAGATGAACTGGGGCATGATTATTCCAGCCAAGTGAGGCAGAACCAACTGCAGCTGGCAGCAAGCGGCCGGGCAGCAGGTGGTGTCCATTGACTTGCTGAGCCTGGAGGAAGGGACCAAAGAAGGTGTCCGAACGGAAGAGCACCTGCTCGCAGCCTCCCTCCTACAGTGGGGGCTTGCCTCTCTGGCTCCGATTCCAAGGAAGCAGTCCATTGGCAGCCTGGCCCAGAGGCACTTACCAAAGGTGGTGAGATAGAAGGACAAGTTGGGGTGGGCGCGCCGGCTCCCGAGGGAGACGCGGTGCAGGGAGCGCTCCATGGCGTCCCTGTTGCGGCCAGGACAGAAGGGCCTGTTCCCAGGCGGTGGTTATGTGGGTGCAGGTAACCCAGGCAGCAGGCTCAGCCTTTCTGCACCTCGTCAGCGTCTCCCGGGCGAGCGGGATCCGGGGCCCAGCCGCTCTGCGCGTTGGAACGGCCGGGCGCGCCAGCCCCTGATTGGCCCGCGCCGGTTTGAATGGGGAGATTTCCACCTGACTTGGCTGACGCGGGCCAGATCCGGGGAGGCGTGGGCTCCAGGAGCAGGGAGAACTGCCACCAGCCACCAGAGGTGGCTCCTATCCCCGGTGATCCCGCAGGAGCCCTAGATCCAGCAGCCACACTTCAAACTGCAAATGTTAACCCCACTATGGCCCCGCAGCCTGACTTGCCCACTTGAGGAAGCTTGGCCTGCTCGACCAGCTCCCCCAGGCTGCAATTAGTTAGGTTTGTAACCGGCTTTGAAGCTCAGACCTGTAATCGCCAAACCAACCTAGAGCAAAGGAGTGTCTGCCCTTCGGAGTGGTCCGTGAGGGCATGAGAACCGGGAACATGAAGCTGCACATAGACAGACTGCTCAGCACCAGGCTGCAGCCTGGATTGCTCTCTTGAGCCTTCTTTTGCAAGAGAGCAGCAGCCTGGCACAGATCCAGAGAGGAGCAGCTTGCTCCATACAGCCTCGGGGCTTCCCATCTGCAGCCTGGCGCCATCAGACAGAAGAGCAAGCCTCGCCATCTGCAGACATAGTGCAGGGTAGGGCCTTTCAATCTTCCCAACCTGGCACAGGAAAGCAGATAGAAGGAAGGTCAATCCTTGCATGGATTTGTCGGCAAACATTCATGAGACACCTCGAGGGAGTGGCTTCACACCAAGACATCTGCTCTGTAAATCTTACTGCCACTGTGGGAAAGAAAGCTGTTGGTCTCATGTAAACCTAAAAATGGGATGTGTTAACGTTTGTTGTTGGTCCCCTGACTTCATTGCCAGTGAATATTTGTGGTTCTGTGAGCCACACAAGATGGGGCCGTGAGGGGGAGAGGGATGCAAAAAAAAAGTATATAAAGTGCCAGGAGCCGAGCTGAGCAATTCACACATGTCGTTTAGACTTCACAGTAAGCTGAAAAAACTATTAGCTCCAATTTGCCAGGAAGGAATCAGACCGGTAGGCAGAAAGGGAAGGCAGCTTGCCCAAGATTTGCAGCGCTAGAAACAGGCAGAGCTGAAATTTAAACTCAAATCTATCTGTCCCAAAGACCATTACCCTTTGTTCTTCCATGACCTCCACACATGAGGACAAGAAATTGGGTATCATAAGTTCATCTGGCCAGGAGAGTGAGGTGGGGTGGGGAGAGTGGAGCAGAAACTGGAGAACTCTACACCCGAGGTTAGCTAATACATGGTCAAGTGCAAATGAGCCATATACCGTACAGTCCATTGGATTATTTGAAGCCTTCTATTTTGTGAAACCCTGTCTCGCCTGTCACCTGCACCACATCCCCCCGAGCCACAGATACTATGCTTAGCAGGAGCAGCCCACCCTCCTAGCCCTAACCCGCTGGCAGATGGATTTACCTGCATCCTGCACTTGGGCATGCCTGATCCTCCTCTTAGGTGGGTAAGTCTGAGTGCAGGCATCTTTTCTGGACAAGGAAGTATCCTGATGTGACCTCTCCATCCAGCCAGAGAAAATGGACAGCTCCAGCTTCAAACAATGGATGTGAACAAGGGACTGAGTTCCATAGTGCTGCAGACCTGAAGGAGCAGAGCAGACATTACATACGCCCCCTGCAAGGAGTGTTCAGTCCCAGTGAGAGCTGTACAAAACGGATCATGTACCTCATATAAATATGCATTCTCTATATGTGCGACACACATGTGCACACACACATACGCACACACTATACATGCTCCTGATGTGCAAGAGCACACATATATACCATACATGTGTATACAAAACCCACTTCAATATACCACACACATCCACCATATTAATAGGAACAGATTGACTGTAGCCTGGCTTCGTAGGAATCAGAAAGGTTTCAGCTTAGAAAGGAGGAGCTAAAAAAGATTAATTTGGGAACATTTTCACACTAACTAACATAGAGTAACATATCTTCTTGCCCAATAACCAAAATATTTTTTTAAAAAAAATAAGATGTTTGGACTACCATGATGGTTCATTTTAGTTGTCGGCCTGTTTTGGAACCACCTGGGACAGGAGTCTCGGTGAGAACCTGTGTAGAGGGGTTTTCTTGGTTGGGGTAATGGAGGTGAGGACACTCACCCTGAGAGTGGGCCACACTGTTCTGCTGGCCAGGCCTGGAGTGGGTGAAAGGAAAAGGATCAAGCACCAGTGACCCTTGCTCTCTGCTTGACATGGAAGCCACGTGACCCATGGTCTCCTGCCCCTGTGAGTGAGTTCTCCCACAGTGATGGACTGTGACCAGAACTGTGTGTGAGAGAAACCCTTTCTCCCCTAACTTGACTTTATCAGGGCACTTTAATCACAGTGGTCTAGGGACGTTGTAGCTCAGTTAATAGACGGTTTGCTTTACATGCAGAGACCACTGGACTCCATCCTCAGCACCATAGTAACTGGGTATTGCATTGATCACCTGGAAGATGGAAGCAAGATAAGAAGTTCGAGGTTAACCCTAGCTGCACAGCCATTTCAAAGCCAGCCTGGGCATGAGACCATATCTCTTAAAAAACAAAACACAGTGAAACATTTTTTAAAAGATTTATTTTTTTAAAGACGTAGTAGGTTTCATTTATCTATTTATTTATTTATTCATTCATTTATTTATTTAATGAATGTACATGAGTACACTGTAGCTGTCTTCAGACACACCAGAAGAGGGCATCAGATCCCATTACAGATGGTTGTGAGCCACCGTGTGGTTGCTGGGAATTGAACTCAGGACCTCTGGAAGAGCAGTCAGTGCTCTTAACCGCTGAGCCATCTCTCCAGCGCAAGGTTTATTTACTTTATGTGGATGCATTTTTGCCTGCATGTGTGTATGTGCACCGTTTGTATGCCTCATGCCCACAGAAGCTAGAAGGATGCATTGGATCCCATAGAGTAGTGGTTCTCAACCTTCCCAATGCTGCAATCCTTTAATACAGTTCCTCATGCTGTGGTGTCCCCAACCACAAAATGATTCATAAGTACTTCATAAGTGTACTTTTGCTACTGTTATGAATCACAATGTAAATATGTGTGTTTTCCAGTAGTGGGTGTCTTAGGTGACCCCTGTGAAAGGGTCCTTTGACCCCCAAAGGGATCTCAATCCATAGGTTGAGAACCACTGCCCTAGAGCTAGAGTTACTAATGGTTGTGATTCACAGAACCAGGTCCCCTGTAGCAGCAGCAAGCTAGAGAGCCGTCTCTCTAGCCCCCAGCACGGCGGCAACCTTTTTGTATCAATTTATAAGTTCAAACGTCTGGGGGAAGTGAGTGGTGTTTAGGACAGAAAACCGTGGGAAATGTCAAGGTGTCTACCTACAGATCTGACAGATGTTCCTTCTCACATTCAGGTTGGTAATGTTTACTAGGTCATCAGCCAGAAAGAAATATGTAAATGCAGAAATTCTCTTACTGACTTAGCAACCTGATTCAGGTGACAACTCTGCACCTTTGTTGCTTCGAATATCAATATAGGCTTCCTGAAGGCAAATAGGATCAGATGACTTCATTTTTTTATTTTTAGAACCTAATATTTTATGTATTAGTGATATTTCTTATAAAATGATAATTCACATTCTTTGATGCATTTGTCTCATTTCTCTTTATTGGTTTGTAAGTTTTTGTTGTTGTTAATATTTGCCACGTATTTCACAATTTTTTTTAAACTTTTTCCCTTTTTATTCAGGATTGAGCCTGGGGCTACACATGCTAGGCAAGCACTCTGCTGCTGAGCTCTGCTGCTGGTCCTTAACTTGTTTTTCAGTTAGACATATTTATACCTTTTTCAGTGGCAATAGAACAATATTTACTTACTTGAGATAGCCTGTTATACTATGTAGCCCCAGGCTGGCCTCAAACTTGTAGTTCTCCTACCTCAGCTGCTTTAGTGCTGGTGATCCCAGGCTTGTACCAAGCCCAGGAAAGCTACTTATTTGCTTTTATTCATATCCAACCATTTGCAAGTGTACAATCCATTCTTAGTTCACCTGTTGCATGCAGACTGGCAAACAGCCAGATCTGGCTTCTTAGGCTGTAGTTTGCCAAGTCCCAAGTAATATACTCATTGAATTCAAACCATCTTTGCATTCCTGGAAGAAATGCCACTTGACCATGAACAACTGTTGGCTTTGGCTTGTTAATATTTAGAATTTCTGCATTTACATATTTGGAAATCAGGTTGGTTTGTGCAAAGATTGCAAACTAGTAATGTGGCACAGATGTATTATTTTATTTGGCCTATAGCCTATTTAAATTAGTTGTCAATATTTTTTTTTAAATGGGAAATTCACATTCAAATGGACTTACTTTCTAAGGAATGTATCAAAACTGAAAGCATTTTGGCCCAGTTTTATCGCCTTTTATAGATTTTTCTCTATGATTTGTCACTCATCTATAGGATTGAGCCTTACACTGAACACTGGGAATACAGAGTTTATAGGATATCAGGTGAGTGTTGCCACAGAGAAAACAAGGGTGACATTTGGGAGCAGAGAATAATACCTCATTTATTCTTGGCAGACCGGGAGTTGATAAAAGCAATCAGAGAATAATACCCAAAGGAAGTGATGTGGAGGGTGATTGAGTCGAGCAATCGCCGTGATGGGGGGCGGGGGGTGTTACAGGCAAAAGGAGCAAAGTGTATAAAGGCCATAAGATAGCAGATGCATCACAGATTGAGAAAATAAAGAATGTGATGCACAGGAAGGACTTTAGAGTGGGAGGGAGGGGTGACATCGCAGGTTAAACGTGGAACTTCACACTTTACTGTAAGGAACACAGAGGCCTGGGGTACAGACAGTGACAGACCACTTGCCTAGCATGCATGCAGCCCTAGCTTGATCTCCAGCTCCATGAAACAGAACAAAGGGAATAGGTATGAGCTTTAGATCCTAAGAGCATAGGGTGGTCACGGAAAGACTTGAATAGGATGCAGCTTTCCTTTACCTTTACACAGGCCTTTGTGGCTAGAGTTGGCAGAAGGGAGCCATGGGAGGAGATGGCATGAGGGATGGAAACAGAGTGTGCTTTAAGGAGGTCTTTACCCCAGACAGAGTTATTAAATTAACAGTCTGGCAAGCCAAGGACGGGTAAGATCCTGCACAGAGCCTTACCAGCCTAAGACAGAAGTGCATTGCTTTGGATGATGCATATTCCACAATGGGAAAGGAAGGCATTCTTGTCAGAACAACCTAAGACAGGCTCAGTCTTGTTAATGAAACAAAAAAAGGAGAGAGGCGGAGAGCCTTTGGGGCTGCTTGGCAAGAAGCTGACATGGGCCAAAGACAAGGAAGTAGGCTTCAGGCAGGAATCTGACATTAGGCTAGAACAAAGAAGTAATTTCAGGCAGGAATCTAAATATTAGGCTAGAACAAGGAAGTAGGCTTCAGACATGAAAATTACTTTGGGCTAGCACAGGGAAGTAGGCTCAGATGCTTTGGTCATCCTGATAAGCCCTTAGAAACAGGGATCATGGGAGTGTTCATAGAATTGTGTTTGTTGCCTTGCTTGTTCTTTGACTATTTGTGTTTATTGTCTTGCTTGTTCCTTAACTATTTGCATCTATTGTATTGCTAGTTCCTCAACCTAGAACCGACCTTAATACTTACATGTAATTAAAATGGTATAAAAGCAAAAGGGAGGAGGGGGATGGGGTGGGGGGGTTCTAGGGAGGGGAGATGGGGAAAGGGGATGACATCTGAAATATAAATAAATAAAATATCCAATTAAAAAAAAGAAAAAAGAAAAAGGAGGTCTTTACCAGACAAACACAAAAGAATGACATTCCCAAAAGAATGGCAGGGGTATCATTGGCAGAGCTCTCTGACCGAAAGGAAGATTGAATGCAAGGAATTCTGGCTTCAGAAAGAACATGTGCAGGGTTATCCTTTACAGAGATGTATGTAGTGCCTGGCGAGGAAAGCTGAACCAAGGGTAACAGCCTTCTGTGAGATTGTCCTAGTTAGGGTTACTTTTGCTGTGATAAACGCCATGACTAAAGCATCTTGGGGAGGAAAGGGTTTGTTTGGCTTAGGCCTCCACATCACAGTTCATCATCAAAGGAAGTCAGGGCAGGATAGAGTCAGGAGCTGATCCAGAGGCCATGGAGGGATGCTGCTTACCTTCCTGCTCTTACCATGGCTTGCTCACCCTGCTTTCTTATAGAACCCAGGACCATCAGTCCAGGGATGGTACCACCCACAGAGGGTCGGGTCGGGTCATGGCTCATCCTCAGTAATTAAGAAAACACCTTACAGGATCTTATGGAAGCATTTGCCCAGTTTTGAGGTTCCCTCCTTTCAGATGACTCTAGCTTATGCCAAGGCGACATAAAACTAGCCAAGAGGAGACAGCTAAGGGTGGGTTAGCTCTGTAGGGTCGATGTGAAGGTGGCAAGTGGGCAACTGAACGCTCTGGGCAGGTGCTCAGAAGAAATGCTTAGGCTAGAAATACTGGTTTAGGAATTCCCAGGAAAGCCACAGGAGTGGATTTTAAAAACCTCAAAGACAATATTCCATTTGAGAGGAAGGTTCAGGGTCTAACCACGCAACACTCCGACTGAGGGACAGAAACAGAAAGACGAGGGGAGGGAGAAGAAAAGCCAGGGAATGTGCTGAAGAGAACCACCCACATTAAATGCCGTTGAGGGGTCAAGTAGGTTAGTAATTGAGAAGGGCTGCTGGATTGAGCAACAAGGCCGGCATTGTTGACCTTCCCTTCCAGAATATAATGCTGAGTAACAACAGGTCCACATGAATGAAAATGTGCCCAAGTCACTCTAAAAGGAAAAATACTCAGGGCTCAATGTCAGAGAATATTCTGAACTCTTTCTTTTTTCCCTCTCTTGTTCTAAATTTAACCAGACGGAATGCTTGGCTAAGTGGTGTTTTGTTCACCCTTGAAATGGAGGACCTGCTTTTTAAGAGTGTGTCTGCACTTCATCTTCAAAGTGGAACACCACGTCTTTGGGGTAGCACTGTCTACAGCCACAGATACTGGGTGCTGTAAATGCACTGGAGGAACTTCATTTGTTTCCAGTGGAGATGTTTTGGGTGACCTAAATACACAAAACAGCATCTAAGTAGAAACTGAGCCACTCTGGCCCCAAATGATGATGCCAAGTGTGAGCTGAGAGGCACAGCTTCACCATGAAAAACACTAAGCCTGCACCACCAAAGGATGATGCAACAGATAACTTGAGGTCAAAGGTTTATAAGATCCAGGAAGAAACCATAGTGCCGCCGGGCGCACGCCTTTAATCCCAGCACTTGGGAGGCAGAGGCAGGTGGATTTCTGAGTTCGAGGCCAACCTGGTCTGCAGAGTGAGTTCCAGGACAGCCAGGGCTACACAGAGAAACCTTGTCTTGAAAAACAAACAAAAAAAACCCCAAAAAACAAAAAACAAACCAACCAAACAAAACAACAACAACAACAAAAAAAAAACAAAAACAAAAACAAAAACCATAGTGCCCTCAAACTGCTCAATCCTTGTACTTGAGTTGGAAGCCCTTTCAGCCCTTGGAGAAGCACCCTTTTCCTGGTCTGATAAAGAGCACTTGGATTGACATAGTCTTGCATTCCAGAGAGTTCCAAACCTAAAGAACATTGTAGACTTCTGCTTCTAGCCAAAGTGAAATAGCAGGGACTGGATTTTCTTTTATCTGAAGTGACCAGGAAAAAGAAAGAAGAGGAAGGAAGGAAGGAAGGAAGGAAGGAAGGAAGGAAGGAAGGAAGGAAGGAAGGAAGGAAAAAAGAAAAAAAGAGTCATTTTCAAGATATGAGATAAGAGTGAGTCCTGAGACCAGATCAGCCACTGCTAGAGGAGGTTTTCCAAAAGGGACAGATGGCTAAAGGCAATGCCAACTCCTGAATTAAGCATTTGGGAGGCCAAGGTAGCTAAAGTTCATGGGTAACAGAAAGGAGGTGGCCACACAAAGAGAGAAAGCACTCTAGAAATCTGCCAAGGGTCCTACCTCAACTTTCTGCTAATACCAGTGACTCCTGGATATGAAGAAAAGACCCAAGGATGACAAAGAAATGCCTAGAAGAGTTAGAAAGGACAGTCTCTGAAGCTTATGCAGAGCCAAGAACAGCTTTTCCTTTCCTCAGCCAGAATTGGAAGATTCCCCTCCCCCAGGTCACAAGGCACTGGGTACCATACCCAGAAGGGTCTTGCTGCATTCATGATCTAGATTCAGTGCAATTCTGGCCCCATCTAAAAAAGCTTAACAGCCAGACCCAAAAGGATCAAACTGTTTCTTTGTAACAGCATCCCAGAACAAGCTCAAGATTATTTATAGGAATACAAAAATATCTAGCACTCAGCCAGGTACTAGTCATGTCTGAAGACCAATGAAAGGCCACCAGGCATGCCAAGAAGCAGGAAATATGACCCACAGCAAGAAGGAACATCAATCAATAGAAATGAACCCAGGGAAGAACACATCTGATAGACTTTGTAGACAAAGACATTAAAATAGTCAGTATAACTATATTTTATGTGCCCAAGAAGCACTTTAACAGTGTTATTGTTTGGATATAAAATGGCCCCAAAGGCTTATGTGCTGAAGGCATGGTGCCCAGCTAATAGTGCTATTGGAGGGGACTCTGAAGACTTTAACTCCTCAGTGTGTTGACCCATTGATGTGTGCTTTCTGAATGAGCTATTATGGGAGGTGGGGCCTGGTTGGAGGAAGTAGGCCACCTGTGCATTCCTTTGAAGGGTATGTCTTGCTTTTGACTACCTCGACCTTCTCCTTCTTCTCCTCCTCTTCTTCCTCCTCCTCCTCCTCCTCTTCCTCCTCCTCCTTTTCTCTCTCTTTCTCCCTCTCTCTCTCATTCTCTGTTTCTCTCTCTCTGTCTCTCTCTGCCCATCTGTCTCTGTCTCTCTCATTCTTTCTTTCTCTCTCTCTCTCTATCTTTGTCTTTGTCTAGCTGTCTCTCTGTGT
>NW_021604782.1:10150661-10168344 GCF_004785775.1 Grammomys surdaster | reverse complement strand
GTCTCTCTGTCTCTGTTTCTCTGTCTGTCTCTTTCATATTCTCTCTCTCTCTCTCTCTCTCTCTCTCTCTCTCTCTCTCTCTCTCTCATTCTCTCTGGCTACTGTGGTGAAACGATCACCTTTCCTCTGTCCCTGGCTTCCACCATGATGTGTATCACCTTACCATACAGACCCAGAAACACAGACCAAGTAACCACAGACAGAAACTCTGAAGTCATAAGCCAAATACATCTTTGATCCTTATAAGTTATTTTGTTTCATCAAGAAACAGTCAAGTGAAATATTGACTATCTGAAGGGAGAAACACGATGTCTGAGATGAAAGAAAATTGCACAGGATGGGATTGGTAGTGTATTTGGCACTGCAGATTAGTGAACTTGGAAACCACAAAATACATTCAAGGGCTGGGGAAATGGTTCAGTGACTAATGTGTTCACTGAGTAAGCACGAGGACTGGATTCTATCCCAGAGCTCCATATGAAACTAGGCGTGATACAGTGCACTTGTAATCATGGTGTTGGGGACATGAAGACTGGTGAATGTTGGAGCTCCCGGGCCAGCCATTATAACCTACTGGGTTAGTCCCAGGCCAACTGAGAGACCCTGCCTCAAAACCAACATGTCAGCAACTGAGAAACTACCCTGGAGGTTCACCTCCAGGAAGGCACACAAATGTGCAGCCCTGTGTGTACATGCACACTACACCCTAAAGGAAGCAGGAAGCAGTGGACTGTATCTTTCCAAATTTGAAGAAACTACAAGATCTCAAATCCAAAAGTCTCAATGAATCCTAAACAAAGAACTGTGAAGAGGCCTATGCCAGAGCCTCATGATAAGATGCCTGAAGCTGGTGAAGTGGGGGAGTCTCAGAAGCAGACCTCTCAATAGCCCACGTGTAGATGATGGGCAGAGATGAGAATGATGTCAGACTCCTCATCCAGAGTGCAGAAGACAGGTAGGAACCTCAGGTTTTGTTGTTTTTGTTCTTGGTGGGGAGTTACAGAGGGAGTTATTTTGATTTGCTTTCTGTTTTGAGACAGAGTCTCAGTATATAGTCCCTAGGTGGGCTGGAACTCACTATGTAGACTAGGCTGACCTTGAACTCACAGACACCTACCTACCTCTGCCTCTCAAATGCTAGGAAAAGAAATAAAATGTCAACAAGAATTCTCCATTCAGTAGAAATACCTTTCAAAGGAATGAAGACTAAGTATTTTCGCTGATTTGCAAAAGCTGAATGAATGCAACTTCTACGCATACACTAGGAGAATATTAAGGGTCTTTCAGGCCAAAAGAAAAGCGATGTACTGCAATCTGCATCTGCTCAAAAGACTGGAAAAAAACAATGGAAGTGCTAAGCAGGTGTGCGTAAAAAAAGGGTTTTCATATTATTCAAATCTTTTTTAAAAGAACAATGTAACTAGGATAAGGAACCATTGGCTGAAAACACCCAGGGCCCCCTGTATCCAGGAACAAACTGCTGAAGGCTGCCTTTATCTAGATTCTGATGAGGTCACCACAAGAGGCAAACTCCAGGGAAACCCTTAACAAGTGAGTGTACACAGCCATGTGGGAATCTGGCTGTATGCATGGGAGGAAATGTTGCAGGGTTAATTCATAGGACAACCACTACTACTTACATCTGGGGCTGAGCTGGACCCCGCAAGCTGGACCATAAGGCTGAGGTAGAGCAGAGCCTTCTTCTGCATCAGTGTAAGATGTCAAAGCGCAGTTCCATGGGTGGCAGCAGATTACAAAGGGAAAAGGCCATGGTCCGTAAGGAGTCCATTCTTCCAGGAAGCTGGTTTTACTGGAGCTGTAACAGAAAACTTCCCAGATTATCATCGGTCACTCTTCCCACCACCGCTTCTCAGGTAAAGCTGTTCATTGGTTTGGCGGTCACCATCAACTCCCTTATGGAAGCTGCATTTCTGTTCTGTTCTTGGCTGTCCTCCACCTTGCCTGGGTCCTCCCACTTCTCTAACCATTGGTCTTCCTACCTCTCCAGGGAAAATGTGCTGCTTGCTCTGCCCTAGTCCTGTTCTTTCCCCAGTTTCCTGCCCTTTGACATGTCACACAAGTCTACTGCTGTTCTTGACTGTTCTGATGACTCCAAGATCACTCTCCAATCCAAGCACCCAGGCCACCTTCACCATGACACACCTGCCTTCCTCCATGTGCCCACCTTTCTGACTATTCACCTGCTCTGGAACCCTAACTGTTGGCTTCCCCTTCTCTCTTAGCTGTGACAAAGCACCATGAACCAAAAACCAAGTTAGGGAGGAAAGGGTTTATTGGGCTTACACTTCTACATTGTAGTCCATCACTGAAGGAAGCCAGGACAGGAACTCAAACAGGGAGGAACCTGGAGGCAGGAGCTAGTGCAGAGGCCACGGAGGGGCACTGCTTACTGGCTTGCTCCATATGGCTTCCTCAGCCTGCTTATAGAACCCAGAACCACCAGTCCAGGGACAGCATCACCCACAAGGGGCTGGGTCTCTCAAACAATCACTAATTAAGGAAATGCTCTATAGGCTGGCCCAGAGCCTGATCTTATGGAGACATTTTCTCAATCAAGGTTTTCGCCTCTCAGATGACTACAGTGTGTCAGGTTGATATAAATCTAGCCAGAAGACCATCTTTCCACTCAGAAACTCACCCAGCACAGTGGCTGAGGGTCTTCATAGCTGCCTACTGACCATTTAGCACCTGCCACAAACTGGGGTGGGGGTGGGGTGAGTGGGTGTCTAAATCTTGCCAGGAATTTCAATTGTGTGATCAGCATAGAAGACATAGATTGTGAATAGCTACAATTGCCCTAAAATAATCCCTTATGTCACTCACAAAATCACATGGCATTACAAATGGAAAGGGGACCGGTGAATTTCCCTTCCCCCTCTTGGCCTCCCTTTGGAGGTACTGTGTGGAGCGGGGGAACAGGAACAGTTTCTGTTAGCTGCAGTCGTCATGTCAGCTCTGTAACCTCCTCCTCACATTTGTGCTTTTTTTTTTAAACCCCATACACTGAGTTTCCACAGGGAAATGTAGCCTTCACTCGACCACATAAAGGTTTGATGAATGAATTCTTCCTTCCTCCGACTGGCTCCTCTACTTGGCTTTGACTCTCTGCTAGAGACAGCACCTGGTGGAATCTGGCTGAAACCAATGGCTCTTCCCTCCTCTCCATTCCTTCCCACCTTCATTGTTCAGCCCTCATCCCCTCTGACTGCAGTCAACTGC
Organism: Grammomys surdaster; assembly: GCF_004785775.1. Taxonomy (NCBI): domain Eukaryota; kingdom Metazoa; phylum Chordata; class Mammalia; order Rodentia; family Muridae; genus Grammomys; species Grammomys surdaster. Next base: position 10,165,104 of record NW_021604782.1, on the reverse strand, counting down.
CACCCACTAATCCAGGCCTCAAGCACCTCCCACCCTCACTTCCAAGAAAGCCTCCTGCTCAGTCTCCCTGGTCCCTCTACAGTTTCCCATGGCCGCTGGATCAACATTTTCTGAAACAGTAATTCAGTCTTATCATTGGCTATCCACTAGTGTCAAGTCCTGTACAAGCTGGTCCCAAGCACTCCTCAGCCCTACCCCGTACTCTTTCCCAGAAGAATTCTACTCCTAGCCTATTGTCCAAATCTATCCCGCTTGCGTCATCCCCCTCCACCTCAAACGCCACCCACGGCGAACATGGAAACACAGTTTCAAATGATGACATCCCGGCTGACCCTTCTCACCACCACGGCTCCACTTTTGTGTGTTGTATCTTACTCTGCCAGCTCTGGAGTACACTGAAGAAAAGGAGTGGGCTGGAGAGATGGCTCAGCAGTTAAGAGCACTGGCTGCTCTTACAGAGTCCTGGCACCCATATAGTGGCACAGAACTCTCTGTCACTCTAGTTCCAGTGCAGTGCCCTCTTTGGGCACCAGGAATGCATGTGTTGCACGGATATACATGCACAAAAAATACCCAAATACATTAATTTTGTTCGTCTATAACAATAAAGAATTGTTGGACATGGTGGCATATGTCTGTCATCCAGCACTAGGAAGACAGAAGCAGGCAGATATCACACAGTGAGTTCTAGAACAACCAGAGCTACATAGTGAGATCCTGTTTCAAAACAACAACAACAACAACAACAATAATAATAATAGGAATAAAGGAAGGAAAAACAAGTGAATGAAAAAAAGAAGACATGTTAGACATGCATTTCATTAATTCCCTCCCTCAGTGTGTATTACTGGGCACTCACAAGGCACTCACCCAAGTGTGGAGACACGCAGCAACACTCTTGGAACTCACAATCTGGCATTAGCAGTGGCAACAGACAAGCTGTGGCCCACACACCCCGTAGAGACCGTGAGAAGAAAATGAAAGGGGATCTCATTCTTACAATGTCCAGGTGGGCAAAGGGCTTATTTACAAATCAGGGAACACGTAAGCCGAGACCTAAAAAATGAATAGAAAAGAGCCAAACAGGAAGGAAAGAAGAATGTTCCAGGTTGAATGGAAAGTCCCAAAAAATTTTAAGTCTGAAAATAGCTCAGGGCACGGCTCATTAGAAGAAGTCAAAATAAAAGCAACCATGGTCGGAGCATACAGAATAAAGAAGGAACGGGCAAATGGGAAAAGGTCAATCCAGGTGGCTGTACCCTGCGAAGCTCATGAACCCAGTGAAAGAGGCTGTGTTAATCCCCGGGGAAGGGAAGGCTTTAGGGAAAGGTGTAATACAACACCCTTACATTGTTGGAAGATGAGCGAAGGTGTGCTGTCTGTCTACGCAGAGCACAGGGCTGAGGCACTAACCAGGAGAGACACAAGACTGGGCCCAATCAGGGAAATAGCCAAGGCATCAGAGTAGAGCCGGAGGGTTGGACGATACCACTAATGTGATTCGGTGACTAGCTGATCTCAGAAGGACTAAGACGAGAGATGGTGAGACCAGAGACGCTCACATAACCTAGACCAGGGCTTTACCCACAGGACAAGCCAGGCTTTTCGCAGATGCCTGTAACTCCAGCTCCAAGAGATCTAAGGCCCTCTTCTGGCCTCCACAAATGCACCAGTGCACACACATGCGCACATACTCACCCAAGCAGACACACACACACACACACACACACACACAAATAAATCTTTTAAAATTATGTTTATACCATGAATGACTTTACAATGAATCAGTAAGTGAGAGGCAGAGAAAATTAACAGATAACTTTTCTCAATCCCCTCCAAGGCAGAAACACCTTTATACACTGTACAGACTCAAGAAAGAAGTCAAGAATGTTTTGAGACAGAATCTTGTTATGTAGTCCAGTCTGGCCTCAAACTAGCAATTCTGTCTCCAACTTCTGAGTGCTAGGATTGTAGGTGTACTCCACCAAACTACACTCTGCTTCTATTTTAGAAATATTCTATGTTATATTTGTAAGTGTTTTGCCTGCATGTGTGTCTGTGACTGCAGTGCGTGGAGTCCAGAAGAGGCTGTCAGGTCCCCTACAACTGGAGTGACAGACAGTCATGAGCACCACGTAGGTGCTGGGTCCTCTGGAAGAGCACCAAGTGCTCTTCAGTGCTGTGCCATCTCTCCAGCCCCTTTCTATGTATTTCTTTTTGGTCTCTGTGTAGGTACACATTTGCCACAATGTGTGAGTGAGTTTGTGTGTGTGTGTGTGTGTGTGTGTGTGTGTGTGTGTAGGTCAGATGGTAATCCATAAAAATCAGTTCTCTTTTTCCATCCTATGGGTCCTGGAGACTGAACTTAAGTTATCAAGCTTGGTGGTAAATGCCTTTACCCACTGAGCCATCTCACCAGTCCATTTCCTGTATATTTAAACATGTGTGATCGAGTCAAGACATAGTCAAAACACAGGCTCCCTGACAGTACCACACACCTATAGTTCTAGCCCTTGAGAAGCAGAGTTAAAAACGATCTCAAACTAGAAGCTGGGCTAGGCTGTATGTAAGACTGTTTCAAATGTTTCACAAGTACACACAGACTTGGTTCTTGGATTTCCTTTCTTCCTTGTGGTGCTAGGACTTAAACCCTGGGCAAGCAACAACCTCAGCCCATACTCACACCCAGAGGAGGGGAGAGGGAGGGAGTGAGGGAGGGAGGGGGAAAGGGAGAGGGAGAAGGAGAAGGAGGGAATGAAAAACAGTATTATTGCCTTGGGTTGCCTTTGGTATTTTCATTTCCCTGAGTCTGTCCTAATGATGTCAGGTCATTAATAGCTTCCAAATTCACCAAATCTGAGGCCTCTGGACTCCAGAATTCCACACATTCTTGAAAGGGTGCTTTCAGTGATAATCTAAATTATTGAGATAGGTCATTCATTTGTCAGCTCTATATCCACTGCCTATTTGTCATTTGTAACCTGGTGTTGTAACCATGACAACAGCCTCAGCATCAAGGAGCTGCCAGCCCCCTCAAGCATTTAAATTGGACTCTGTATACAAATTAGAAAATGTATCTTCTCCACCATTTACTCCTGAAAATGTCTTTGTTGTACAGGCACTGGCTGCAAAAGGTGTTGCTTTCATGACGTAATAGCACCACCTAGTGGTCGCAACTGGTAAGACAGAGTGCTCAGGAGATTTCCCCTGCAGAGTCTTATTTCCAGGAAATAACTTTCTACCGCTTGAACCCTTCTTTCTTTTCAGAGGTAATAAGAAAACTGGGTTAGTTGTGTTGGTTAGTTTTCATCAACTTATCATAAACTAGAATTATTTGGAAAAAGGAATCTCAATGGAAAAAAACCACTTCCACCAGATTGCTGGTAGGCTAGCCTGTAGGGTACTCTCTTGATTACTGATTGATGTGGGAGGGCTTGGCCCAGCCCACTGTGGATCTTGACACCCTAGGACAGGTGACCCTGGTGTCCTAGTTAAGGTTTCATTGCTGTGAAGAGACACCATGACCACAGCAACTCTTATAAAGGACAACATTTAACTGGGGCTGGCTTACAGGTTCAGAGGAGCTGTATTATAAGGAAGCAGGCTGAGCAAGCCAGAAGGAGCGAGCCAGAAAACAGCCCCCCCCCCCCCAACAACCTCTGCTTCAGTTCCTGCCTCTAGATTCCTGTCTCGAGTTCCTGATGATTTCCCTCAGTGATGGACGGTTACCTGCAAGTATCTGTAACCCCAGCCTTTCAGAGGCTGAGGCAGGAGAGACCATGATTTTGAAGCAATGCAGGGCTACAGAGAGAGCCCCTGCTCCAAACCAACACCAAAAGGTAAATTAAGAGTTAATCCTCTCTCTTACACGGGTTCTCAGCCTTCCTAACCCTGAGACCCTTTAATACAGTTCCTCATGTTGTGAACACCCCCCCCCCCCACCATGACATTATTCTCACTGCTAACTCTAAGTTTGTTACTGTTAGGAATCATGATGTAAATATCTGGTGTGCGGGATATCTGACATGTGACCCTGGTGAAAGGGCCATTCGACCTCCAAAGGGGTTGTGACCACAAGTTAAGATCCACTGATGCCGTGACGCATAACAGTACTCTGGTATTAAATAAGTATCTGTTAACGCATAGCGGAAGAACACATTAGTTTCATAATCTGGTACTTCATGGCAACAAAAAGAAAAAAATTCTTTCAGATTCCTTTTGGCTCCAAAGGGCCTCTAATCATTTCCATCTAAAGGCTGGGGATATTTCTGTCCCTAATCTAGCAAGAAATTCTTTTAGGCATATTTGAATAAACTGATTTTTTAAGGGTCACTGGTGAAACCCTGACCTCTCCCCGCCAAACTCAGTGAGTTTTCTCTAGTTCAAAAATGAAAAACAGACTCTGTGTCCCCTGTGGCTAGGACAACACCCAAACTGGACTCTGGTTCCAAGATACAGTGAGGACCTAGTCTATAGGTGTGTATTATGACCACTGTACACATAGATAAGCCTGGGCCACATGTCACCAGGAAGTACGTTCCAAAGCCAAAGTGAACCAAATCAGGTGACCTCTTTCTAGCAGGGACCAGAGAATGACACATAGTAGAGGAAGAGGACTGGTGACTACTTTCTTGGAAATATTAGCCTCTCACGACTATGTTTCAACAGACTAAGCTTCAAGTTCCCCTGTCACATTATTGAAAGCTAATCTCCAAGCCCAGAGTCTTACTTCTGCTTCCCAAAGACCTCGGTGATGGGAAGCGGCAGTTAGCAACAGTTACCTGGCTCCTCCTTGTCAGAACACTGCCAGGCTGAGGCAGGGGATCTAACAGGGCACTCCCCCCTTTGTCGGTTCTTGCTTATATTACCTTTTCCTTCCTTTCTGCTTTAGGGTGCCCCATCTCAGCTTACTTTAAAGAGCCAGAGAGAGCACACAGGCACTGTGGGGGCAATCTGCTGCTGATGTTTTGCAGAATGGGCATAGAGTCCATTGCTTTCTGCATATGTGCATTTATACCCATAGATGGGTGAAGTCATGGGTCAAAGAAGCCTTTCTCAGCTGTGGGTGATGGTCAAAGTGTGAGCTCATAAGTCACAGTACTGAGAATAGACACTGAGTGTTTGGTCCCAGATGGGATACCTATGACACCGCTCCAAGGCTCAGGGACATCATCCAAGAGGGAATGGATGGGTGTGAAGACCGAAGGATAGAGAAGATTCCTTCTTGACAAGATGTGGCCATTGCAATCATGAGCAGACGGCAGCTGTGATGCCTGCATGGGGTACAAGTGACATCACGAAGTGTTGAAGAAAGAATGGGGAGGCAGTAGATTTGACTTTCTACTTTGGTCTGATTTGAGACCATGTTTAATCTGTCCTTCCAATTAAACTATACACAGAATAACAAAATAATTTTAGAAGGAAAGTTTCTCTTCAAAGATCTCTCAGGCACAGTCCAGAGTTCCACTATGGCATGATGAGAGAGGAAGTAGAGGAGGGTAGGAAGGAGGCCAGTTTGTCACAGTGTGTTATATACAACTATGATGCCAGTTTTTAAAAAGGGGGTGGGGGAGTTGGCGTTGAGTCCAGAGCAGGAGAGATGCCTCAATGGTGAAGAACACTCGAGGCTCAGCTCAGTTCCAGGAAATCTGATGCCGTCTTCTGTCTTCCATGGCTACCAGGGATGCACATGATACACACATGTACACACAGGCAAACATCCATACATAAAATAGCTCATTTAAAATATTTTTTTAATGAGGAAGTCGGAGAATGGCCCAGATACAAAGGACATCTTTCAGTGCTAAACCCGGCTCTTCTTTTCTTCTTGGCCTTCAATCTTGAGTAAATTCCTTCATCTACCTCACATCAGCCCCATATTCTGAACCTTGTCTATAAAATGAAGGCAACCCACATCTATCCACAGAATTGGCCAAAGAACCACCCAAAATAGTATGTGGGATGTTCACCCATCATCAAAGCAGGCGTGCTACATGGCTTACATATAGCATGTGATCCAAGATTCTCTCTGCAATTCTCCTCCTTTGAGGACTGGATATGAAAGGAATGAAATGGGCTCCAGACTGAAAACAGGTTTTCCACCTTTGAAAAGAGAAGGCCAGTGTGACAATAAGCATCTTCTAACTCAAAATGTTGTGATTCAAACGGTAACTTTCCACTCATCAGGAGGAGTTAAAGGAATATTCTAGGAGCCAGGAGGTGTGGCTCGGCAGATAAAAAGCACTTGTCACACAAGCTTGATGACCTGAGTTCATTCCCCAGAACTCACATAAAAAGCACAGTAGTGTGCATCTGTGGTCTGGGCATTCTTACTGTGAGGAGGAGAGAGGGGAGCCTGAAATCTCAGGGGCCAGCTCATCAGACATTCTCCAGAGTGGCAGAAACAAGGGAAACCTTAACTCTACAAGGTTGAAGGCAAGAATCAGCTCCCACAGCTTGTCCTCTGACCTCCAGATGTCCACAGCATCTGCATTCACACACACAAACACACACATACACAATTTTTTTAGACTATAAAGTCTGAGGGTTGTTTCGCCAAGTAGTTGGGTTAGTTATAAAATAATTAGACCTAAGCCAGGCCGTGGTGGTGCAGTGCCTTTAATCCCAGCACTCAAGAAGCAGGGGCAGGCAGATCTCTGAGTTCAAAGCCAGCCTGGTCTACAGAGTGAGTTCCAGGACAGCCATGGCTGTATGAAGAAACTCTGTCTTGAAAAACAAGACAAAAACCAAACAAGACCCACAAATATTAGGTCTTCTATTCTGGGTCTGAATGTTAAGTAAAATTAAGTAAAAATGAGTCCCACCCCGTCCCCCACTCCTCACCCCTGGAAATTGGGTTGTGCCTGGTGATAAGTCTTGAGGTAGGCTAAAAAGTGGAAACAGTAATAAAATCCATCCCACAAAGAAAACATTCTACAATATACACTCAAGAACTAGCTATTTTCAGGAAAACAGCCCACTTAACAGCTCTTTGATTTCTTCTGCTGTGAAAGTTCAGCTAAATATAGCTCAAGCTAGTAACACAGTGATGTCATGCAGTGTTGAAGGAAAGAGTGGGAGGCGGAAGATTTGGCTTTCTTCTTTGATCTGCTTTGAGAGTATGTTTGATCCATTCTTCTAATCAAACTGTACTTAGAGTAAGGAAATAATTGATGAGGGAAAGCTTCTCTTCAAAGATCTGACTTGGCCCAGAGTTTCTCGGTGACACAGGATCTAAGGAGCTCCACAGTTCTCTAGTGAGTCTTTGAGAATATCATAGAGTAATACACCAAAGAGACACTTATTCTACAGGCCAGATGGATCAACGGTTAAGGGCACTGTTTTCTTATAAAAAGGGGGGCTGGAGAGATGGTTCAGTGGTTGGGAGTGCTAGATGTTCTTCCAGAGGACCTGAGTTTAATTCTCAGTCACCACATAGTGGCTTATGACCATCTATAATGGGGTCTGATACCCTCTTCTGGCATCCAGGTCACAAGTGTACATGCGGATAGAGTATGCATACATATACAATAAATAAAATAAATCTTTTTTTTAAAAAAAATCCCAGGTTTTGGCACCCACATGGTTACTCCATTTCCACAGGATCTGATTCCCTCTTCTGACCTCAGTGGGCACCAGGCATGCACATGGTACATATATACCCTTGTAGGCAAAACACTATAGACATGGAATGAACTAAATAAACATTTTAGAAAAAGAGGAGGGAGAAACTTTTTTTTCAAGAAAATATTCAAAAGTGGGCAAGCAAGATAGCCCAGTGGGTAAAGGCACTTGCTGCCAACTGTGACAACTCACGTTTGAACCCAGAGCCCCTCATAGTGAGGGAGAGAACCAAATCTCACAAACTTTTACACAAACCAAATCTCACAAACCAATACACAAGTGCCACATGTGGGCGCGCGTGCGTGCACACACAAACACACCACACACACACACAGGTGTATTTATTTCCTTTTTAAAAATTGTTTATTTTTTATTTTATGTGCATTGGTGTCTTGCCTGCATGTAAGCAATCAGTATTAATTTTTGCAGAATGAAATAATTTTTTGGATTTTTTTAATGCTTCTCTTTTAGAGACATATATTGAAGTACTTGTGAATAAAATGAATCTTTCTTTAATAATCTAGTGAAAGGAGGGAATAGAAATGAAATAAGAGTGACCTCCAAATAGGGGTTGCCATCCCCGGAACTCACTCTGATCGATCACAAAGGAAGACAGGTAACCTACTGGGATGAGGGACAAGTCAGGCGCCGGGTGAACTTGGTGATGGACAGTGGGACATGGACTGGAGGATGAAGGAAGAGAAGCAGAGGTGAAAAGATACGACCTTGCACTAGAAGACCTAGAGTCTTGCCCAGTTCCATCACTCCCAGTTGACAATCTCATTCAGGTCACATCCACCCTTCTGGCTCCAGGTCCTCACCTTTAAAACTGTGGGTTTAAATCCCCCCCCCTTAAAACCACTACCAGACAATATGTACAAATTTTTTCTTAAATTTTATTTAATTTGTGTGTTGTAGATGTGTGTGGGGGCAGGTATGAGCGATGTCATACACAAGGAGGACATGGGAACCGAGGATGAAGCTTGGGTCTTCAGCCTTGCACTGCAGGTACTTTCACATACTCAGCCATTCTACCTACCCCAAATCCTCCTTATTACAGCATTTAAGAATTATAAATGAAGATACCACATACTCTTTTCCTACTTGACTATTTGTGGTTGTTTGAATGAGAATAGCCCCTATAGGCCCATACATTTGAATATTTGCCACCCAGTTGGTGGAACTGTTTGGGAAGGATTAGGAGGTGTGGCCTTGTGGAAAGAGATCTGGCTTTGAGGCTTCAAAGGACTTGCACTAATCCCGATGCTCTCTCCTCTCTCTCATACTCTCAGACCAAGATGTAAGCTCTCAGTGGTTCCTACTGCCATGTCTTCACTCTACTATCATGGATTTTAAGCCCCTGAAACCCTGAGAGTAAATTAAACACTTTGTTTTATAAATTGCCTTGGTAGTGGTGTCTTGTCAAAGCAGTAGAAAAGTAACTAAGACACCAGTATATCCTCATGAACTGGAAGTCCATTGTCACTCAGCCTTGCAGATAGATTCCTTGAGATACCACACCTGACATCCAGTGCAATCTAAGTTCACTGTCCATCCTTCATGTCTCCAGCTCCCACTGTGATCAGGTAAGTCCCACCTGCAGATATTCCAACCCCCACGCCCAAGCTCTGGATGCATCCCCGCTAACTAGCCCTTCCTTAACCACCTCAAACCCAGCAGCACACATTTAGATGACAGTCTCATGAAAGAGCCATGCAGGGGCCATGGAGGCGAATGTGAGAGAGCATTTAGTCAGGGAATTCTAGAGCTCCAGATGTCAGTAGTCAAATACGAAAGAAGAAATGAGACTTCAAGAAGGTATGCTTGGGAGACACGGGGGCTAATATGATCAAAGTACATTGTGTGTATTATAAAGTTCTTAAAGAATTACATTTTAAAAAGAAGGTATGCTTATCCTACGCCTTATAGACTTCTCCTTCCATTAAGAACAACATTAGCTAGAAAAACAAAACAACAGTAGGTCTCTTTCTAACCTATGCGATCCAACCCAGCCAAGGGCCTTTCTTAACAATGCCCCAGGTAGTATGAACTTTAGAATTTTGCTATATTATATTATACAATATTATATTTATTATATTATATTTCCTTTACTTTTTTATGCAACTTCAAATTTTTATCAGCTAAAAGATTTCAGAAATTTTTTTGTTTTTGTTTGGTTTCATTTAGTTTTTTGTTTTTTTGAGACAGGGTTTCTCTGTGTAGCCCTGGCTGTCCTGGAACTCAATCTGTAGCCTCAAACTCAGAGATCCACCTGCCTCTGCCTCCTGAATGCTAGGATTAAAGGCATGGGCCAACACCACCCTGTTAAAAGTTTTTTAAAGGACTAAAACATGATGGGAGAGGGGCGGAATCCATCTAAAACAAAGTTAGGAGGCTCCTGAGACTCTGAAATTCTGGGTCTTTGGGAACATTGAAATTCCCCTCCAGACTAGATTTCTTACAAACTGGAAAGCTAAGCTCTTCAGAGTTGGTATGAATTCTAGGAAAAGAAGAAGAAAGAAGGAGAAGGATGTACAGATTAAAAGAGAACAGAGCATATGGAACAAGTGGATGTTGATGGACCTTGTTTGAATTCTAATGTGACTATGTCGACTATAAACAAACAAAAAACCTTAGTGACACATGGAAATTTAAATATGCTTGGATATTTTAAATCAAGCAATCAGTATTAATTCTGTAGAATGAAATAATTTTTAGATTTTTAGTGCTTTTCTTTAGAGATACATATTGAATTATTTGTGGATAAGGTAAATATTATTCTTTAAATAATTACTATTATTCTTTAAATAATGTACTTTTAGGTGGGAATACTACACAGCGATTATCACTCAATAATGGTGCAGGCCCCGTTGCCAAAGAGAACGATCTCCAGGGACTGAGGAGCATTTAGGGATATTGTGGAGGTTCTCATAAGCTGAACCCAGCTTCTTAGCACTGCAAACACTTCTGAAAAGAGATAAAGGGGACCCAAAAAAAACCCAACAACAACAACAACAAAAAACCAGACATGAGCAAGTGCTACCTCCTCTCTTCCTGGAAACAGAGAAAGAGTCTTTGCTAGAAGGGGCTGTGTTTAATTGTGGAAAAGCTGCCTATATTCCATGGGATTAGGGCTTTTTCTCACTCATTTTGGAGGTAAAAAGTAAATGAAGAATACAGAGTGTCTAGGGCCTGGTCCTGATGGAGGATCCAGAGAACAACATTCTCTCTTTTCTTCCCTGTGTCTAAGGTTGTTGTCCTCAGAATACCAAGAACTCTTCTGGCTAAGGCTGCCCCAAGTGATGACTTGAGCTAAGCTTCTAGAGATGCCTCACTCTGTGCCTTGGAATGATGACTTTCCTTGTCTTCCTCCTCAGTGGCCTGCAGAATCCTCAGCAATCTGAGCTCAGGGTTCCAGCCCATGCTGTTCACAACTCTAGAAAGGTTCTTGGGGCTGCTGTCTTTGCTGGAACCCTCAACTCCCGCCTCAGTCTCTTTGTATTCATCAAGGTCCTGGTAAATTGTTTCATATAAGGCAGCACCTAAAAGAAGACCCAACCATTAATTGTTTGGCAGATTTCTTCCAAATGACTGTAACAAGCAGCATTTCAGGAAAGACCAGAGTCTCTTGAGGACCTCTCCAGAGGATAAGGGCTGTGCTCACACTTAGAAACCAGACCCTATTCCTGAAAAGTCAGTCACCCAGGGTCACAGGCACAGGGTCAGCTCTCTCCATCCTCGGGCACTTATTAAGACTGCTTCACTTACCCTCTGGACTGGTGTAGTAGTCTGTGTAGTAGCTGCCAAACTCATACACCTCATCTAAGGGAACCTAAAATTCAGTGGGGTAAGCAGAAGAAATGTGAATCTAGACCTTAGCAAACTAAAAGAGTTTTCTAAAACACACTTATCTTGGGGAAATTAACATCTAAGACAGGATAAAGATCCACTTCCTAGAACTGAAAGCAAGCCCATCTCATACACGTTCTGCTTTCCAGACCAACCAGATGAAACCAAGGTCCACTTCTCCCCATTCCCAGAAGTCAACTAAAGGAACCCAGCCTCCAGAGATGGCTGCCAGAACAGCCACTGCTCTCATCAAGAGACATTGTCTATTCTTACACCTGGGAATTTAAGTGAAATGGCGACTTCTTCAAGCAATAAACCGTGTAAGAAGTAACACTGTTTCAGCTCTAAGTTGATCACTTAAGAAGCAACTAGAAAAAATGATTAATAATTAAAGAAAAATGCAGGCTAGAGGGATAGCTCAGCAGTTAAGAGAAATTGTTGTTGTGGTAGAGTTTAGTCCCCAGCAACTACATCAGGAAGCAAACATCTACCCACAATTCCAATTCAAATCCCAGGTGATCTGATGCTCTCTTGTGGCTTGCCAGCACTGTACATCCATGATACACATTCACTTTCTCCTCTCTTCTCTTCTCCTCTCCTCTCAGTCTCTGTCTGTCTCTCTGTTTCTCAGTCTCTCTCTCTCTCCTCTCTCTCCCCCTCTATCTTTAGCAATGGACATACACATAAAATAAAATGTGTTCTTAAAAGACAGAAAATGACTGGTTTGTTGTTAAGCATCAATAAATTACTTAGAGAGAAATCATAGAAGAGAATACAGGCACTAATGTTAAAACCCCTCCCAGTAGCACTGAATGACCTCAAGTAGGTGAAGAATGACTGTCCAGTCAACTCACAGACTTATTAGAAGAAACAACACATCATGGACTAGGCATGGTGGCATGAGCTTATGATTAGTCTTTGGGAGACTGAGGCAGAAAGATCAAATATGAAGTCATCCTAAGCTACTTAGCAAGGTCTACGCTAGCCTAGGCTACATAACAGGACCCTATCTCAAGATAAAACTAACTAAATAGATCATCTATGCTTGTACTTTGGGGTAATTTGCTACCCAGTAAGAGATAGTTGAAACTGGGCCTCAGCAGTGGCCTTGGTGGACACTCACATGTCTCTCTGCGGGTGTTTCCTCCTCTTGCAACAGCTTTTGTTCATCTTCCTGTCCTGACATGCTGAGTCCTACTTGGTCATGGAAGAAAGGGCTTGACATGGATTCTTCCCCTGGAACAGAACCAGTAGGGCATGGGCCTCCATGAATGTTGAAGGTTGCTAAGTGTAAGGATTGTTTGTATAATACACACACATACACACACACACACACACACACACCTATATATATTCATGTTCCTCCTTCAGGAAATAGTCTCCCTGTCAAGGTTATCAGAAAATATTCTGCCTGCCATGGTTATCAGAAAATATTCTCAATGACAAGGTTAATGACTCCATGATAATCAGAGACAGCACGAGTCCAGGAAGCGAGGATGTGTCTATGTCCTTAGCAAAAATGGTAAATGAAGAGAATTTCAGGAAAGCCCTTAAGGCTGTGGAAAATAACTCTAAAAACATGAGTTTAAAATATATAAACAGGATTTCTCAACTCTGCAAAATATAAAGATGCAATATGAATTATATGAGGGGCTTCACAGACCTAAAGGAACAGGGACAGTTCCACTAGGAGACAACTTGTCAGAAAGATATTAAGGAAGGAGATGAAGAGATTTGGGGGGTGGTGATCACAGGGCAAGATCCTACCCAGCTAAGTTTATTTTTTGTGCTTACAAAAGCAGGCAGATTCCAGAGTTCAAGGTCAGCCTGGGACAGAGCTAATTTAACGCCCAGGCATAGTGGGAACAGTTATCTCAAAGCTGGATCCCACCCAGCTAGCTTATTGTCTGTGCTTACAAAGGCAGGTAGGTCTCTGAATTTATTTGCAATGTTAAGAAAAATATGCTTGCTGTCTTTTCCTAGGAGTCAAGGGTCTAAGGTCAAAAAATTCTGATTAGTGGGCTAATCAAAAGGGAACCTGGGGTGAAGGGTTGAAATGATATGTAAATAAAAGACTGGCTTTGGTCTGTGAGAGCTGAGCTATTTGGATAAGCTGTCTGGCGATCTCCAGAGAAAGCTGTCTTAAGCAGAACAGAGGCTATTAGCTTGTACCCACAATTTGACTTCAAGTCATTTCTTTCATAGATTTCAAACACCCCTTCCCCAGAACCCCTCGCCAAGGCTGGTTCTTGGCACTGATGGAATTATGTGACCTCGTAACACAAAGCCAGTTCAATCTTCTTCTTATTGGCATTTCATGTTCTATTGCTGGAATTCTAGCTGACCCCTACAGTGGGAAGTGGTACCTTGTGAATTCCTTTTTGTTAAGGTGTGCCTTTAAGATATATATGTGTGTATATATGCATTTTTTTTAAAAAATGTGCCTATTTATGAGTTTCCATGTGATATTTCAAAATATGCACACCTCTTGGGCTCTATTTGTGATCCTGTTTACCTAGGCTGTAATTGCATCTGCTAGAGACTAAAAATGAAAGTAAAACATATATTAGGACCCAGTGCCAGCTGTGATGCTACATAAAGAACTCAGGAGGCAAAACAAAGGCAGGGGTATTTTGAGTTCCAGCCCTACCTGATCTACACAGCAAGTTCTAGGCCAGCTGGGACTACAGTTAGACTCTGCCTCAAAGAGTGGGGAAGAGGGCTTGAGAAATGGCTCAATGGTTAAAAGGACTGGCTGTTCTCCCAAAGGACCCAAGTTCACATCCCAGAATACACACTGCAGCTCACTACCATCTGAAACTGTAGTCTCAATGCCTTCTTCTGGCCTCCTTGGGCACCACATACACATGGTCCACAGATACACATGCAAAGCACCCATAAACATAAAATTAAATTTTAAGAGAGAGAGAGAGGGAGAGGGAGAGGGAGAGGGAGAGGGAGAGGGAGAGGG
>NW_021604782.1:10149806-10150561 GCF_004785775.1 Grammomys surdaster | reverse complement strand
GAGGGAGAGAGAGAGAGAGAGAGAGAGAGAGAGAGAGGAGGAGGAGGAGGAGGAGGAGGAAGAGGAGACAGGGAAGGAGGAGACAGGGAAGGAGGGAGGGAGAGAGAGAGAAAGAGAGAGAGAGAGACCTTTTGTGGCCATTGCTAGAGTGGCAGGAACCAAAAGAAACCTAATCCTTTTATGACTTCTGTCTGAAGCAAGAATCATAAAAGGCATTTCAGTATATCTTTGCACATTCAGGGGAATGTCACATCTTCCCCAATTTCCAAAGAACTAAGACAAAAGTATGTTCAATCTATGCTCATCTGAAAGGACAATGAAATTCATGTTCTACAAGGACACCTCAAAAGTCATCAAATTGGCAAAGCAGTCCAAGTTTTCAGAAAGAAAGGTGTCATCTACATTGAATAGGTAGTGTGGATTTAAAAAGTCAATGGCACAATCATCCATGTGGGCACTCACCCCAGCAAGATGTCATCACCAGGCTAAAGCTGGACAAAGCCAAATCTCACCATGTAGGAAAGGAAAGGACAAATACAAAAAAGGAGCAGTTGAAAAGTGCAGAACGAAGGTAGTATTATATGTAAGCTGCACTCAAAACTTGTCAACGAAAGAGACAGAGAGACAAAGGTGCCCAGGATTCCTCAAGAGGCTTTGTACAAAGTCTCCTACCTGCACCCATCAGCACCAAGAGAAACGGAAGCTGCAAGTCAGGTACAGTAGTGACATGGATGGCTCCTGTCATCCTAGCACTT
>NW_021604782.1:10132275-10149796 GCF_004785775.1 Grammomys surdaster | reverse complement strand
TCAGGTACAGTAGTGACATGGATGGCTCCTGTCATCCTAGCACTTAGAAGGAAGGAAAGAAGAATCAAGGTTTCAAGCTCAACCTGACCTATATAGTGAGTGCTAAGCCAGCTTGGGCTACACAGTAGGAACCTGTCTCAAAAAGCAATCAAGGAGCTGCTAGCTCTGTTTCCACCTGTTACTAGCCCTCTTTTGAGAATGTGATTTGCCCTTCTCTGGTGATGACCCCAGCAGACCACATTAGCCTCTTAATACAGGGCCTCGGTTGTTTCTTTTACGCACGCTGTTTTCTCAACAACATCCTTAATGAACCCAACCTCTCGTTTCTCAGTTTTCTCTAGACAGACAGTTTCCAAGCATCCTGTTTCCTGTTGGCTCCCAACAAGCCCTGATTCTCATCCAAACTTCATACGAGCAGCACTGGAAAGCTTTTTTTTGTTTGTTTGTTTGTTTTTCAAGACAGGGTTTCTCTGTGTAGCCCTGGCTGTCCTGGAACTCACTCTGTAGACCAGGCTAGCCTCGAACTCTCGAACTCAGAGATCCGCCTGCCTCTGCCTCCCAAGTGCTGGGATTAAAGGCATGCGCCACCACTGCCCGGCTCACTGGAAAGCTTTAACAGACATTGAATTCCAGAAATTCTAATCTAAAACATGTAGGGTTCAGGTTGCTTGTTAAAGAGTTTTAAAAGTCTCTCAATTGGCTTCAGTGTGCAGCCAGGGTGGACCTACTGCCCTGGGAAATAAAGGCCAGATCCATGTGCAGACTCTCCCCTCTCCACACACACCCCTAAATACTAACAGCTACACTAAGCAGCCATACTCCTCCAAGATGCCTCTTCATAAGCTATTCTCAATTCCGGGAATTCTTTTCCCATACCAGGAAGCCATATATGTTAAAGAGCCAATTGACAAGTCAACTCTTCTGTAAAGCCCTTCTCTACTCAGAGAAGATAGGCTACTGCTCCACGACTGTAACTCAAAGAGGAACTCCAGTCACCCAAGCAAGACAGCTCTTGTTAGAAGAAGCACAGAGGTATCAGAATAGAATTGTGGAAATGGTAGTGATCACTCTGGATCTGAACTCACCCTGGACAAATCTCCTACCCTGGGCCTCAGCCTCTTCTACTTCCTACATGAAGCTCAACACCCTTTGTAGACCTTCAGGCTAACGTCTCACAATAGTGAGATGTGACACAAAGCAAGGGGTCTCAGGTGCCTCTCGCCTGATTCCACTCAGGACCCCAGATTCCAGAGGGAATTCTGAAAATCCTGTTGTTTACAGAGTAAAGCCAGCAACACACAGTCTGAACAAGGAAGAACAATCTTAACAAGATTCAGGGTGAGTCTTCCTTGGCTCTTCCCACTCTGCATTCAAGCTGGGAAATGTCAGCCAAACAGTATACCAAAAAGAGATGTACTATTCTAGGTTTCAACATGAACACTAACCAAAAAAAGTTTGTCTGTTGAGTATTGGCTACTGTTGATACAATGTGTTGACTGCCAGCTGAACCTCAGAACTCACCAGCTTTTAGTGTGGAAGCCAGAGGGCTCGTGAGAAAAGGATCTGTCTATGGACCCTCCTGCCTCAGCCTGTGATGTATGGTATAGGCATGTATCACTACACCCTGTCCTCACTCTGTTCTTTCTAAAGCAAGGTCTGAAGAAATTCCAACTATGAGTCAGTCTTCTCTCAGATGCCCATGTGAAGAGGTACATGGCCCAACCTGCTTGATCAGTGACTATCCAGATAAAGGGTGATTTGAGGTGGGCCAGCCAGCCAGACTGAGCTTTCCCAGAACAAGCCTGAATGCCTGACAGAAGTAAGTGTCAAAATGATAAGGCATGCTTGACATCTGCCCTCCACCACATCCCAGAATTCTACTTGACTAAGCACAGGTAGACATATACATACCATACTGGTCGGAAACACTTCTCTTGGCTTTCTTCTCGAAATTAACATGAAATTAACATGAGATGGAACTGAATTAGGTCTTTGGGAAGTGAAGAAAACTTTTGCAAAAACAAAGAACTTTAAATGACTGTCAGCGCAATCTCATACCCACAGCTGGCAGCCAGGGGAGAACCCTCCTCTTAGGTATCCCTTCCCAGCCCACGCCACACCCACATCCCAAGGGCTTCCCTCATGATTCTACCTGTTTCTTAGAGGTTTTCACCTTCCCCTGCTGCATCAAGGAATCTGGTAACCAAAGAAGCTGGCTTAGTCCTCTCCTCGACTGACATCCCACACCTTCTGCTAGGCTACCTACAGTAACCAGCCCCACTATGGTGACTCTCCTTCCCTGGCCAGGACCAAGCAAGAAGCTGCTCTCAAACTGCAGTCTCCTGAGTTCATCACATGCACCTGTGTGACTGTGGCAGGAAACAACTCTGAACAGGAACCTCAGGACCTTAGAGAACTATGTGGTGTTGAGAGAGGGTGGTACCTGAAGATCCATGCCCAGCGAGGCCCTCGCCTCGCTTCCTGTAGCGCAGCTTCCTCAGACGAGCAGGATACCGCAGTGATGGTTTCTGTCAGGGTTGGGGGTTATTAACAAAAAGCCTTTCTGTGGATCTTTCTTTGCTCCAAATACAGTATCTACCTACCTAGTCTGTAAACATGTTTTGAGAAACTGATGTTTTGCAGCAGGATTGTACCAATGTCCAAGGACAAAGGAAAAGGAGTTAGAAACAGTCCAGAAGAACCAGAGGCATCCCTCCCCTTGCCCATCTCCCTATACGGACTTCTACTTCCATACAATCTAGCCCTCAGATCTTCAAGGCAGAGTAGCAGGGAAGAACAAAGTATAAACAGAAAACCAATTCTGCCTTGAAGACAGATGGGCTTGATCTTCTCATAGGCCTCCTCTGAGGTGAGTGGCTCTTACTTGCAGGGTGAGGCGTTGGATAGTCAGATACATCTTAGATGAGATAGTACTATCAGGTTGGCTTTTTTCCAGTGGAAGACTCTTTCTCATCTTGGACAACTCTATCTTCACCTCAGGGTAAGACAAGGATTTCTCATGTTCCAAGATGCTAAAGGGGACAAAGACACCCAGACAGTCAGCAGCATGTCTCCCCAGAGAGCGGGGCTAAAGAGAAAGACAAAAAGGGCTGACATCTGAAGACACTTCCACTTTGGCTCTAGAAAGCCTTGCAAGGGCTTCCTCGGTAATGCATTTCCCGCTCAACTAGCATGACCACGACTGAGTCTCTTACGGGCTTGCTGTATGCTAGACTTTAAATCACTAACCCCTTCTAGCACCCAGGGGCAGATGTTACCACCCTCCCCAGTGTGTAAACGAGGAGGGCTATGCAGAAATGACCTAAATAAGTTACCAGTATTCACAAAGCCAGTTAAGGCTCAACATACAACTCAAAAGTGTCACACTCCAAACCACACACACCATTCTGTCTCCCAAATGGATAAACATCTATAATTAATCTGTGAGAAAAAAAAAGGAGAAGAGAATTTCAAGTGAGAATGCACATAATGTGCTCTGTGTGAGCCCAGCAGTCGGTCAGCATTGGATGGTGGTGGCAGTGGTGACTGTCACCCTGCCTGTGAGCAGACACAAACAAGCAGGGTCACAGCTGGCTCCCTGTTCTCAGAGCACATCATTTTGCCTTTACTCGGCTTCAATGAAAAGCAGGGTTCTGGCTCTCTCCACACGGCTCCACGATGCTCACCACTCCTTCAGGAGAGCCTGGGGAAGCATGTCGACTTGGGCCCAGAGTGGTATGCTTTCGGAACTTAATTGATCCAAGAAGTGTACTGGAGATGGGGGAGGGACAAGCACTGCTGGACTCTTCGAGCACTGCCTTCCAGGGTACAGAGATGGCTTGCTTTTCTGGAAGAGAAACAATGCAAGGGACTCTCTGAAGCGTCCTTGTCAAGCCTGTTTCTTCCCACCAACATTCCACCCTGACAAATGAAGCTCCTTGATTCCAGACAGTGTCAATTTGATTGAATTAAAAACACTGGGGGGGGGGGGTTTGTTGGTGAGACAGTTCAGAGGTTAAGAGCACTGACTGCTCTTCTGGAAGTCATGAGTTCAAATCCCAGCAACCACATGGTGGCTTACAACCATCCGAAATGAGATCTGATGCCCTCTTCTGGGTGTCTGAAGACAGCAACAGTGTGCTTCCATCATCATCATCATCATAATAATAATAATACCCTTTGGGTCGGAGTGAGCAGGGAGTGGGGGGTGGCGAGGAGTGGGGGGAGAAAGAGGAAGAGGGGAAGGGGGGAGGGGAAACAACACTGAGGTGAGACTCAATGGTAAATGATTAAATGGTAAATGGCAGTGAGACTCAATGGTAAACAGCCCTTACTGCACAAACTGGAGCCCATGATGAAAGGAAAGAATCGGCTCCGAAGAGTTGTCCTTTATGTCTATACCCATACGATGGCACACATGTGCTTACACACACACACACACACACACACACACACACACTCATTATAATGATGATGACAACGACAACAACTACAACAATAAATAAAAATGTTAAAGAGATTAGTGGAGCACCCTCTGGATGTGTCTGGCCCTTGCAGGAGTGTAAGGAGTGGATTGCCCTTTAATGGACTCATAACATGGAGAATAGCTGGGAAGCAGTCAGGGGAAGTGGAGCCTGGTTGGCAGCAGTAGGCATCGGGACACGTGGCCCTAGAGGCCACAGCTCTCCCTAGCTGCTTGCTGCACTCCTTTCTCTCTGCAACCAGTCTATCAAGACCTGACCATCCTCTGCCACAGGCTCCCACCATCCCAACATTCTGCCAGGCAGGTGAGGCCAAGCAACTGCGTGAGCTGACAGAAATCTCTTCTTCTGTGAAATTTCCCTCTCAGGTATTTTGGTGACAGACACTGCAACAACAAATAACACACAGGCCTCCTTCAATTTCCCTACCTCCTCTCCATCATGAAGGACAACCAACTTCTCCCTTGCTGGACTTCTAACATCCTATTCCATTGAGATCAAGCCAGGATCAATTTGCTTTTCGGGAGAGGCCACTCCTTTATCCTCTGAACAAACCCACAGTAACCATCTAATTAGATGCCAGACCGAAAACTGACATGGAAATTGGTTAAGGAAGGAAATGGAGCAGGAACCACTTTGAGGGGCACAGGTCACATTTAGCAGGAAAGCAGGCTTGGGGTTGAGAACCCAGATCTTAATAACCCCCTGGTCCATTGGAATACTGCCCCATCACACTGGGGATTAGCTGACAAAACTCTTCCCTGGATAGCCAGTGTTTCCTCTCTGTCCTCTCTTCTAAGTATTCCTTATCGTCCTACAGAGAGTAGATAGAGAAGGCATCTGAAGCCATCTGTAGCTAGTCTTTTTTTTTTTTTTAAAGATTTATTTATTTATTATATATGAATACACTGTTGCTGTCTTCAGACACACCAGAAGAGGGCATCAGATCTCATTACAGATGGTTGTGAGCCACCATGTGGTTGCTGGGATTTGAACTCAGGACCTCTGGAAGTGCAGTCAGTGCTCTTAACCACTGAGCCATCTCTCCAGCCCTGTAGCTAGTCTTAAAGAAAGGGTTTCTTTTACCCTTTGGGTAAAGGAGTTTGTCCATTCATATAAAAGAATGAGGAAAACCATCAACCCTACAGAATCACTTCATAAGGGACAAAGCACGGAACTTACCTCTCCCAGTTTCTTTCTCCTCTTCTTCTCAGGCCTGGCGGAAACAGCAGTCTTTCGAACTGGTCTTGAAATAAGAAAAACCAGAACTCATTCCCAGAAATTTTAAGTAGACACACTAAGGCTGTCTGTAAGTGACCAGCCTGGAGATGGCAGGAAGCTACAGGTTCTCTTCTCTCATAGAGCCAGCATTCTATCCCCGGGGCTCCTTCCTCACACCTCCCTACATAAAAAACAAATTTCTATGGCTCAGGTTGGTGACAGTGTAATGCACACACACAAAGTGACAGCGTAATGCACACACACAAAAGCATGTTTAAGGAAGGACTATTTGGGCACAAAGAGAAAATGGAAAAAAATTCTTGAGGTAGCTAAAAATGAGCAGGTTGCTTTGTTATTACAGTTTTAACTTAGTCATTAAAAGAATTAGAATATCAGTGATAGTTAAAGAAAAGCCAACACTTTTCCTACAGTAGTCAATGCTAGCAAGCCTCTGGGCCTCCCTTCTGCTTAGACCCAAGTCTGATATACTGTTCATTCTGTATTGATGCCCTAGGTCTCGGGGTTGAAATCAGAATTTTATATGTTTTACTGAGGGCTGTTTTCCATGTGTTTCTTTTTAAGTGAAAGTCTCTTTTTTTACATGTATTTATTGAGGGGACTGAGGTTACACATGCCACCATGCAATGGGGGTCAGAGAACGACTCGTTGAGGTCACTTTTCTCAATTTACCATGTGTGTTCCAGGGATCAAACTCAGGTCATTGGGATGGGTAGAAAGTGTCCTTGCTTGCTAAGTCATCTCATGGGTCCAACACTTATTTTTTAAACCTCATAAACAAATTTAGCTTTGGGAGGAAGAACAGCAAGATGGCTTACCAGGTAAAGGTGCCTGTCACCAAGCCTGATGCTGACTTTGGTCCCTGGAATCCACATGGTGGAAAGGAAGGAGAGCACCACCTACTGCAAATTCTCCTCTGACTTTCTTTCATAAGTTATTCTCTGACTTCTGCATATGCTCCTTGGCATACTTGTACCCCCTTAGTAAATAAATGTTAAAAAGAAAGAAGTGGAAAGTCATGCCCAACTACCTGTTTGATCTCTGGATCCCATCCCACATGGTAGAAGGAGAACCACCTTCAACAAACTGTCTTCTGACCACTATACTTGTGCTATGGCACACATGCATACATGTATATGTAAAACAAATAAGTGTGGTAAGCAAACTGGACCACCCTGTCTATGCTATTTACTTCCATATCGAATCTGAAGTAGAGAATTCCCACAGCATGCATCTTACAGAACATCACAACAGAACTCCAGTGTAGTAAACGGCAGAAGCAAGCCGTGATCACTTTCTGTGTTTGGCATGCTGCTGCTTATGAGGTAGTTAAGAGGGAGATCACAAAGGGGAATGGTGTGCGGAAGACCACAAGGGATTTAAGGAGCACGGGCATTGAGGCCTCTAAGTTCTAGACAAGATGCTCACCTTATATTCTTCTCTGCTCCTTCTGGAACCCAGGTCACAACCATGTTTCTGGAATCTTCAGGGAAAGGAAGTTCTGCTTCATTCAAATTCAACACTGAGAGCTAGAAACAGAGGAGCAATGGGATCTGAGACCCAGTCTCCTGCTGAAATTAAGCTCTGGCCAAACAGTGCCTTGTTACATTCACCAAACAAACTGGTGATTCAGAAAATGATGTTTTAAAAAAAGAGACATTTGTGGGACTGGAGAGATGGCCCAGTGGTTAGGAGTACGTGTTGCTCTTGCAGAGAATCTGGGTTTGGTTCCCTGCACCTACATGGTACCATTCATAACTCCAGTTCCAGGGAATTTGGCACCCTCTTCTGACCTCTACAGGCATTAGGCATACACACAGTACACATACACACATGCAGGCAAAAAAACTCATACATGTAAAATAAAATAAGATTTTTAAAAATTGAATAGAAAAAAGAGGCATTTCTAATCCCCCAAATTATCTTCAAAGTATTCTACCCTCCTGTAGCAGATACCAATACACGTACTTCTCAAGGGGAAGATTTTTTTAAACAATAGCCTTCCTTGCTTCTCCATGAGATTAGTGTAGAATTTAGGCAACCCAACCTATCTCCCATGAGGATGGGAATACTACCCCTTCTACCAGTCCACTGAAAACCCTTAGGTCCCCTGCAGGTGGTGTGGCCTGAAGTCTGGAAGCAGAGATATACTGAGTACAGGTAACCAAGGTTTCTTCCTGTAGTTCACCATGTCTATAGTTACAGATACCCAGAAGAAGAGCGTGTAGATGTCTCCCACCCTTGGGATTAGTCACACAGCACTAGGGTGCAGGGCGATCCTACAGATCATCTAGCCCATATCTCATTTAAGACTTTTTTCAAAGTTATCAAGAAAAAAGATCTTTTGCCAGCATATCAGAACTGACTTGGGAAGGCAGAGACAGATCTTTGTGGGTTCTAGGGCAGCCTGATCTACACGGTAAGTTCAGGCCAGCCAGGGTACATAGTGAGACCCTGCCTCAAAAAACAAAAACAAAAACAAAAAGCCCACACAAAACAAAAAACAAACAAAACCAAAAAGGAAGAAAAAGAAAGGAAGGGAGAGAACAGGACAGAAAGTATCAGAATACTTCCCCTATGGTAGAGGCAAAGATTATGCTTCTTTTGGCTGTAAAATCTAACTTTTTATTATTATTTTTAGTTATATAAAATAATAAATTTCATTATGATGATGTCATTTATGTATCTAAAATCTCTGTCTAACCATGGATTAGAGTTTTTAAAGGAAGGAAGTCATCAGAGTAGATTACCTTAAGGCCCACTTTAAGCCTGACATCTCAGCAATCCAAGTTCTCTGCTTATAAGATTGTCTACTTAAATGCTGAACATGTTCTATATAGACAGAAAGAAAGCCATCCCCTATTCCAAACTTTCTCAGATGACTCTGAGGCCTCTACAGACAATGTAGCATGTGAAGCTGTGAGCTCAGAGCTCACAGACAGTAAGGACCCAGTACTAGACCGCTCTGACCAGCCGCCTCATTCGACTACATCTATTATGAAGAATAGTACTGGGGATGGGTAGACAGCTCAGGGAGAAGACCAAGGTCTGACTCCCAGCTCATAACCATCTATAACTCCAGCTCCAGGGGATCGGAGGCCCTCTTCTGGCCTTGGCGGGTACCAGGTACACACATGGTGTGCACACATACATGCAGGCAAAATGACCATACAAAAGAAAATAAAAACTTTTAAGAAACAATAATATCAAAGGCAAAATATCCCCCACAAATAAAGAGAAAATGTAGAGGAGGCAACTTTTTAAACTGTGACTTACTTTGGGAGGTCTAGGGGAACGGCTAGTCACATCTTTATCACGTGAAGCCTTCGGAGACCTGGAAAATATGAGGTCCAAGCATAAAGCAAGACACAAAGCGGGGAAAGCCAGCGAAACAACAAAGTTCATGCTCTGAAGAAAAACCCATCTACTTCCTATGGAGGCCCTGGATTTAATACTGTCAAATAAACACAGATACCCTCCACGCATATCACACTGCACTTTATAGCTATCTCATCCAACTCGATCCATAGCCCAGGCCCTCTCTTTGTAGCTATACAGAATTAGGCACAGCGCCCTAAAAAACAATGTGCTAAGGACCAGCAAGACGGCTCAGGGTAAAGCACCCACTGTGCAAGCCTGGCTACCTAACCTTGACCCTTGATAAACACACTGGAAATGTAGAACCCATTCCCAAAAGTTGTCCTCTGACCTCCCCAGTGTGCAGTGCCATGCCCAGATGCGTGTACACACACACACACACACACAGCATAACAAGAAGGTTTTTTATCATTTGCTCTTTATTTTTTAAGACAACATAAATTTATGAACAAAAGAGTAATATGGAGGTATGTGAAAACAAAGATCCCACAATCCTGGTTCATGAGGTCCCCTGGGGCGCAGAGCTCAATCCCCACTCTTATTTCTGTAGCTCAGCCTCCTCAGCACTCACGGCATTCCTGCTCAGTGTTCCTGAAGAATGTCCTCTCCTTTGCAGGCCCTACATGTGTTATTCCTATAGCTTAGAATTTTCTTCCTGCCAACTTCCCGAATGCAGGCCTCCTCCTTCACTGTGCTACTCTAAGTTCAGGCTGGGATCAGATGCTCACTGTGCAGATGGGGTGCTCTAGGTTAGGAAGCCTTTCCTGAGCTTCCATAGCCCCGTGGCAGTCCTTTTGGGATGTTCCACACTGGATACCCCTAACTGCTGGTGGGTTTGGCCTCCTCAGCTAGGATGAAAGCCTTTGAGCACAGACACCAGCTTATTCCCATGAGATAAACAAATTCCTGTTTGGATCCATGCCTTCAATCCCAGTACTCAGAAGGTAGAGGCAGGAAGATCTCTATGAGTTTGAGGTCAGCCTGGTCTACAAATTGAGTCCAGGACAGCCACAGCTCTGTTACAGAAGGAAACATCTTGTCTTGACCCCACCCCCCATCCTCCCCAAAAAAAGAAAAGAAAAAAGAGAAACAGAAAAAAGAATGTCGCCATATAGCATCTGAGACCTATCACAGAGATCTCTCCTGCTTTGCCTCAGTCTGTGGTTAGTCATATTTGCCTCAAGAATGAACAACATTATTTCATTCCTTCATGTTGTGGCTGTTGTTTGAGACATGGTCCCTCTCCATGGCTCTGGATGTCCTGGAACTTTTTATGTTAACCAGGCTGGCTTCAAACTTACAGAGCTCTGCCTGCCTCTGTCTCCTGGATGTTGGAATTAAAAAGTCGTGCCACCACATTTCTATTTCCTTTGAAATGAGAGCAATGTTTTGTGGCAGCAAAGCAAACAAATCAATAAAAGGCAAAAAAAAAAAAAGGCCAAATCAAATGATGGTAAAGGTGTATATGGGAAATTTAAAATAGGGTGCTCACCTCTGTGAAAAAGCAATTCTTAAATTCAAGCTGGATAACAAAGAAGAATTATCTGTGGGAGGATCTAAAGCAATTTTCTCAAATGAGCAATTCTGCCTTCAAAGGTCTCTAGGCAATGTACGGATGTGTCTAAGGTTGTCATAGCTGCAGGTGAGGTACTGCTGGCATGCAGTGGATAAAGACAAGAATGAAAACTCAACGTCCACCAACACAAAGCCCAGGCCCTAATAACAACTCTCTGACCCAAAGTCATGGTGGATTGCAAAAACACCAGGCTAGGGAGCAAACTGTAGGTACCTGAGCTGTGGGGTGGGAACTGTGGAGTACATGATAGAGAGAAAGGACAATACAGCTGGAACCTACTGAACAAGGAAGGGAGACACACAGGAGACACACCTCCTGTGGCAGTTTAAGCCACTCTGGGGACTTAATGAAACAGAACAGAGGGTGGGAAGACTGCTTGGGCAAAGTGTTGGAGACAGCAAAGCACCATCAGAAAAGCCAGTTTGGGTCAGAGAAAAAGCTGAACTCAGAGAGTGAGGGCTGTGACTACAGCCGTCCTCTAGAGCAATACATAGGTGAAAGGATCAGTATCGGCTTAGGACCCCAAGACCAGGTTCTCAGCACAAAGGAGATTCATTTGCCCCAGAGGAACAAAGGAAGGTAACACAAGATGGAGCCAGGAGACAGAGGACAAGGGACAAGGGGAAGGAAAGAAGGCGGGGGGGGGGGGCGGGGGGTTGTTCCAGGGGACAAAGCACTGTCTCTGGATAGGGAAGAGACACGTGGCATGTCTCCAGACTTTTGGCTACTTTGTGGGTTCCTTTTTCTTCTACCCTTTTCCACTCATCTTCTTCCCTTCCAACATCCTAAAACTAGGAAGAAGAGAAAAAAGGATAGAGGGGAGAGGGGGCAACGGTATCATTAGATTATTTCCCGCTGATCAGGGGCATTGAGTTTCTTGGGGCAAGTTTGATCTTTGCCATCAGGATTCTAATTTCTTCTTCTCATCTCTTTGCATACAACTACAACAAATTGCTTCCAACCACTAACCAGCCAACCAGCCACCTCTGTCAGGGCTCTAGCATTTATATAGCCTCTGAAAAGTCCCCAGAATTCCAAACATCACATACTTGCATAAAATCTCTGGAGCTGGCAAAATCACATCCCTGCTAGAGGACAAGGCAAATCATAGTCAGCTGCTGTGGACAGTCTGAAGCAGCCCATATCCCATACCTGGGATTAAAATGAGAACACTTTCTTATAATATTTCTGTGTTTTTAAAGAAACAAAAATTTTCACTACAGTGGCACCCAGGAAAATGGCTGTTTATAAAGGTAAAGGGGGGAGCGTCCTGTTGGGGTGAGGTGTGTTACTGAGCATGTTTAGATGAACCAAAGGGAGCTTCTGTTTGCTGGGCTTCAATACTCTGATAGCTGTGCCTTGGCAGTCAGCCTCAGGAAGAGCAAGTGGCTAAGTAAGGGAACCTTGATGGCTAACTTTAGGAATATAATCTGATGGATATTTTAGCAATGCAGAGGGAAAAGGGGAGAAGAGCAAGGCCTGCCAGGGCCATTTTTGTCAGCTGATTGGAGTCTCTTCAGTGGGCTACAACTCCATAGTGAGCAAATTAGAAGGAATAGATTGAGTGAGAAGATGGGTGGAGCATTATTCCCAGACGCTTAATCTGCTGGTCAGAATGTAAAAGTGTTGGAGGAGAGACAGGCAAGCAGAAGCTCACACAAAGTCCTGTGGGAATAATCTAGGACAAAGGCTGAGGCGGACAGCAAGAACACAGAAGGAAACCAGATGCAACAGGAGCTGACGGACGGGTAAGGGGGCTCTCTGCAGTGCTGGCACATGGAACCTGGCAAGAGCAGAAATGTACTCTGTGCCTGTGTGCAGATGTGGGGCCCAGTGGGGCCGAGGTCTCGGCTGGATGTGGATGATGTTTGCCCAGGGCTCAGGTCCTAGTGAATCAGAGAGTCTACCTTAAGCCTAAGAAAACTACCAGCTTGCTTACATTGACTAGAGAAAGGAAATCACTTAGAAGGTGGCCACTGTGCTTGGACTCTGAGCAGCAAGGTCTTTGAATTTCAAATGCTGACGCTTCCACAGACACTTGCACTGCAATTTCATGTTTCAGCAAAACTGGGTCCCCTAGACTGCTGGACTCTGCAAGAGATTAAACAAAAACCCTAGAAGCTTACAAGTAGTTTCATATCTAAAACTTAAAAAAAAAAAAAAAAAAGAATGACAGCATGACCCAGGCACGGTGGTTCATGCCTTTAATCCCAGCACTTAGGAGGCAGAAACAAGTAGATCTCTGAGTTCAGGACCAGCCTAGTCTTCTTAGTGAGTTTCAGGACAGTGGGGATTATGAAGAGACCTTGTCAAGAAAAGAGGGCTGGGGGCAGGCAGGCAGGCTTGTGGACGCTGCTCTCTGCTGACCTTCAGAGGACGACAAGATTGTCCTATTAGTAGCTAAGTTGTGTCCTGACACTTAAAAAATTCATTTGCTGAGTTCCTAAGCCCAGTACTTCAGATTGTGACCATATTTGGAGACAGAATCTTTAGAGAGATAACTAAGGTCGGATGAGGTCCTGTGGGTGGGTCCTTACCCAATAGCACTAGTGTGTTTATAACAGGAGATTAGGGTGCAGACACACCAAGAGCAAGGGCCACGAGAAGACTGAGGGACATGATGCCATCTCCTAGGAGAGGGGCCCAGAAAGAAATAACTTTCTGACTCTTGATTTCAAACAGAATTCAGAATTCTGTGACAATAAATTTCACTAATTATATCACCCAGGCAACAGTACTTCACAATGACAAACCAACGAGGCTCCAAACTACCCTACCCGTGGAACACTTGTTGGCAGTTTCCTCTTGGGTTCCCCCTCCCCATTTACTACTGACTTAATTTTGGATAGGTTACATTTGGCTGCTCTGTCTTTAATGGTACTAGAGATCAAACCCAAAGCCTCCTGCATGCTAAACTCTATCCCCAGTCCTTAGTATGTTCCTTTAAACGTAGCCTTCTCAGAGTCATCTGAGTGGATAAGAGAAGTGCAGACCTGGGATTTGGAGACACAGTTTCTAAGGAAAGATTCCACGGTAATTGACCTGCTCTGACGTTTGGAAGTTGGTTTCGACAATGGAAAACGATCCTTGAGGAAGGTAAATTCTGATGGTTGTCCCTGAACCACCCTCTTCTTGGTCCACAAGCAGGTATCCATGATATTTACAACAGTGAGTGTCGGGAGTTTATCTGAGAAAGCAAACCAGAGCAAAACTTGTAACCTGCTGCTTGGAAAAAAGAAACCAAACAGAAACAGCACAGGGACTTGGTGGAGGAGAAGACAGAAGTTAGCTAACACACCTTCAGGCTCTTGGGGAGATTTGGGGGATGTGTCCAGGATCCTAGGATGGCCCCTCTCAATCCGTCGAAGTGATGCCCAGCATTGTGGATGCTGACAACCTGTCAAGGTACAGACGGCTTCGTCCCATAGGGACTCATCTGCCACATTCACAGCTATAAACAGTTAAGACAAAATCCAATCTTGCAGTATTCTAGTCCTCTGGAGAATTAGCAGCCACACATGTAGGGGTTATTATTTTTATACATTAGACAGTCATGCAGTCCAGATTCCAATTTAAAATAAAATCATAGACTATCTATCAAATCCATATAAGGAAATGGATTCACAGAAAAAGCAAAGAATTGAAAAATAATCAAGCATAAAGATACCATGAGCTCAGATGGCGAGTCTGAGGAGCTGCCTTCAAAGCCCTGCTAAACTGTCATGTCAAGTGACACGAGACTTACCCGATCAGCCTCCGTCTCATCTGGAAAATGACAAGTCTGTCTCAGTAACTACAACAAAGACTTTACAGACATTTGAAAGCTTGCTTAATGCCAGGCGGTTGTAGTGCACGCCTTTAGTCCCAGTGCTTGGACAGAGGCAGAGAGACCTCTGAGTTTGAGGTCAGCCTGGCCTATAGAGACAGTTCCAGGACAGCCAGAGTTACACAGAGAAACACTGTCTGGAGAAACCAAAACAAGCCAGATGGTGGCACACACCTTTAATCCCAGCACATGGGTAGCAGAGGCTAGTGGATCTCGAGGCTAGACCAATCTACAGAGTGAATTCAGACAGCTAGGCTACATAGAGAAACCCTGTCTTGAAACAAACAAACACAAATGATTAATGCTGGATGGGGTGGGGCACACCTTAATGTACAGAGAGGGGGGAGGTCTGTCACTAACGTCTTGTTCCCCAATTGGTTCTTAACTTGTCAATGAAGAAGGCCATGGGCCAATTGCTGGACAGAAGGTACAGGTGGGTTTCCAGGTCCCAAGAGAAAAAAAGGAGATGCAGGGAAAAAGAGAGGGGCTTTTTTTCTGCCATCCTTTGGAACGAGAGGCACACAACAATCATGTAAGATTTTGGGGCAGCTGGAGCCTTTGGCCTCTGCTATGGGTGGGTGGCCAAAGATGTTTGATGACAGAGATTATAAATTGGTAAGGCACACCTTTCCAGGCAGGAGGTATCTGTGCCAGCAATTGTGCCATGAAAGACAAGCTGTAAAGTGACAAGCTGAGTGTGTGTCCTTTATCCACGGATTCAAGGGTCTTGGGTGGGGATGGCAATGCAACCCCTCCTGGAGCAAGGGTCTTGGGAGTAGGCTGGTGGAGCAGTCAACTCCCAGAGCATAAGGTGGGTAGAAAAGGAAGCCAGGTGAGAGCTGGCGGTGGCTGATCCTGGAAACAAGCCGGGTGGAATGGAAGGGAACCAAGAGGGGCCAGAGCACAGCAGCTCCTGGGCAGAGCGGGTAGTGTGATTTTTAAAACTACACACAACACCTTAATCCTATGATTTAGGGGGCAAAAGGAATCGGATCTCCATGAGTTCAGGGGCCAGCTTGGTCTACATAGTAAATTTCAAGACAACCTGAGCTACATAGTGAAACCCTGTTGTCTCAAAAACAAAACAAAACAAAACAAAAACAAAAACAAAAAACAAAATACTGTTGATCTAATAATTCAAAATGGCTATCAGAGCCAAATGCTCATAACTATAATCCCAGTGGCCCAGGAGACTGAGGTAGAATGATTAATAGGAGTTTGAAGTCAGCCTAGGCTACATATGTTATGAGCTATCCTTGGCTATAGCATGGGATCTTTGTCTCAAAAACAGAGCCAGGGAAATGATTCTGTTAGTAAAAGCATTTGCCAGCAAACCTGATTATATGATTAAATCCATCTGGTTGGAGGAGACAACTGACTCCTACAAGCTGTTCTCTGGTTTACACACACACACGCACACGCACACACACAGAGACAGAGATAGAGAGACAGAGAGAAAGATGCAGGAGGGAGAGGGAGAAATATGAATTAGTAATATTAAAAACAGGAAAAAAATAGAGGTCTGGGGAGCTGGCTCAGTGGCTGTGCAAGTGCAAGCATGAGGGCCTGAACCCAGCTCCCCAGCTACAACCACATAAAAGCCAGGCAAGACATTGGACCTATAACCTCAGCACTGAGGAGGCAGACAGGGGATCCCAGGGCTTGTTGGCCAGCTAGTCTAACTGCACTGCAATCTCGAAGTTTAGTGAAAGACCCAGTTTGAAGAAATAAGATGGAGGGGCTGAAGAGATGACTTGGCAGTTAAGAACACTGGCTGTTATTTCAGAGGACCTGGGTTCAATTCCCAGCACCCACACGGCAGTTCACCATCTATTTGTAACTCCAGTCCGGGGAATCTGACACCTTCATACAGACATACAGCCGGGCAAAACACTAATAAAGCTAAAAGAATGAAAGAAAGAATGAGAGAGAAAGAGAGAGAGAAATACAGACAATGGAGAAGGGATTAAGGAAGACAGCAACATCCAGTGTTGACTTTTGGCATATATATATATATATATATATATATATATATATATATATATATATGTTATACAGTTGTATCCTTCAAATATATATATTCAATTATATATATAATTATATATATAATTGTATTATTCAATTATATATATATAATTGTACACACATGCATGTGCATTGCAAACACACACACACAAAATGAAAAAATTAAAATAATAATATCAGCATCTTTTTTTCCCTTCATTTATCTTATCATTACAAAAATGTTACCATCTTTGAAAAGTCTTACTAAATTACAACCAGTAGAGATAGGCATACAGCTTTAATCCCAGCATTCTCAGTGGCAGAGGCAGGCAGACCTCTATGAACTCAGGGCCAGTATAATCTACATAGCAAGTTTCAGACCAGCCAAGGCTGTAGAGGGAGACTCCATCTCAAAAGGAAACCACCTACAGAAACTTAAAAGCAATGAAATCACAGACGGGCTATTTAGCTGGCTCAAGCCTTTGAAGGCTTTCCTCCCTTTTCAGACACTATAATCATCACAAAATGCCCACTTCCTATGAGTGGGTTTGCTCAGATGGCCATTAACTTCTCATCTACTGGCCACGTGACCTTAAACAAGTAACCTCACCCTCCCAGTCTATTTCCTCACCGGGTCCCACATGAGATGCAGGGAGACTAGAGAGATGGCTCAGCAGTTAGGAGAACCGGCTGCTCGCCCAGGGAACCTGGGTTTGATTCCCAGCACACATGTGATGGTTCACAACCTTCTGTAATGTCAGCTCCAAGGGATTGGATACCCTCTTCTGACCGCCACAGGCACTGTATGTGTGTAGTACATATATGCAGGCCAAACATAAAATAAATTTTATGTGATATGCATAAAATAAAATTTAAAAATTTACTTGTAGAAATATACACACACCCATATCAACAATTAAAGAAAAAGAGAGGAATAGCAGGACATCAGAGATCTGAAGGAGGAACTGGGGGAAATGAGGGGCTCTGATGAGGAAGGGAAGGGGGAAATGAGGGGCT